>NC_135573.1:253132357-253446699 GCF_965152235.1 Eretmochelys imbricata
ATTTCCCCAGCTCTCAGTAATGCAGTGGAAAACATCCAGTGCAGTGCTGTTCAAGGGACAAGGGTCTTAATTCTGACCTTGTAAACTCTGGGCTCTAACTGCAGACCAATGTGAGAATGTGCTGTCTCCACAGGAATAAGAAAGGGGAAACCTAGCAGGAGCTATGACTCCTTAGCATGAGGGAGGAAAAACTAGCAGCAGCCTGTTTTATAATGTCCATTTAAGGACAGCAGCTGCTTGTTCCTGCCAAATTTAAAGAAAAAAATGCTGGAAGAAAAGTTTCTATCACCTTATACTAGGAATAGTCAGTACAGGTCAGGGAGCTGTAAAGAAAGGTGTGTTTGTGTTATATGTGCCACCATTATATCACTGCTAATTTCTTTGGATTGATACTGTAGTACCTGTTGATTTCATTGCAAGCAGATCAAAATATCACAGCTACTCACTGAGGTTCCAGTTCAGCAATGCATTTAAACATGTACTTAAGTCCCAGTGAACTCAATGGGACTTAAGCACATGGTTAAAGTTAAGGATGTGGTAAGTACTTTCCTGAATAAGGATGGACTGCTTAAGTGAGTCCTAAGGGCTGCTCTTATTCATGTCCTGACCACAGCAGACAGGTACCAAGGTTCTCTCTGCCAGAGTGTAGTGTGCTTCAAACATGCACTGTAATGTAGTCCAGCTGGGGAACCTGGCCCATAGAGAATGGGAGTATGAGGCACTCAAATTACAAGTCCTGTGAGGAACCACTGCGACATGTCTGAAACAAAATTTTGATGTGATGGAGGGTGGCATGCCTATACTATGCCACTGAGGAATCCCCCTTACACCAGCTGCATTCCACAGTGCAGACATCAGACTGGCTTCCAGCCGCTTCCGCCATTAGAACAATGGAGTATCTGGGACGCGGTCCAGAATGTTGTCCTATGACAATGGAGTGTCACTTTATGTGTATTTTCAAATGTAAATCTTACTCTTAGGAGGAGCTTTTCAACTATATCAGGGGTTCTCAAACTGTGGGTTGGGACCCTGACTTAATGGGTTCGCCAGGGCTGATGTTAGACTTGCTGGGGCCCGGGTCCAAAGCCGAAGTCCGAGCCCCACCGCCCAGGGCGAAAGCCAAAGCCCTCGGGCTTCAGCCCTGGGCTGCAGGGCTCAGGCTTTGGCTTCAGCCCTGGACAGCGGGGCTCAGATTACAGCCCCCCTGCCTGGGGCTGAAGCTCTTGGGCTTCAGCTTTGCCCCCCCACCCCCATGGGGTGGTGAGGGTCAAGCTTTCACCCTAGAGTGACCAGATGTTCCGATTTTATAGGGGCAGTCCCAATATTTGGAATTTTGTTGTATATAGATGCCTATTACCCCCCATCCTCGTCCCAATTTTTCACACTTGCTGTCTGGTCACCCTATCTGGATCCCCTGCCCCGGGTGGTGGAGCTCAGGTGGGCTGGGGCTTTGGTCATCCCTCCTGGGGCTGTGTAGTAATTTTTGTTGTCAGAAGGGGGTCACGGTGCAATGAAGTTTGAGAAGCGCTGAACTATATAAATCACCCAGAGCAGTCAATAATCAAATATATCCAAGCTTCCAAATACGATACTTTCTCCATTTGCCAGATTAGTAAATTTACAATTCAGGTGATGTGCGTCCTATGCTTTTCCTAGAGTTATGTTTAAAATAGGCTAAATCATTATTATCATTATTTATTATCTGCATTATCATAGCAACTAGGGGCTCCATTTATGGACCAGGACCCCAGTGTGAGAGGCACTGTATAAACACAGAACAAAAAGACAGCCCCTGACCCAAAGAGACAACAGACGGATACAGATAATCCAACAAGGAAACAATGAGACAGTGTTGGTGTGGGTGATCAGCAGCGGCCTCAGCACACCCGTGGCCTAGCTGTTCTCAAGGTGTTTTTTTATCGGCTTCACAGCAGAGTGTTTTAAGTAAGGTTTTGAAAGAGGATAATGAGTTAGTTTTGCAGATCTTCTACATTTTAGAAACAATATATGCAGTGGAGGAGTTTTTATAAAGGCCAGCATTAGAGGCAGGAAATAGAGTTGCTATGTCATTTGATCATCTCCATTTCATTGATTTGATTTAATTTTCTTGCCCATGCAAAAAGCAGCAGTCTGTGTGCAGAGTATTTTAAAGCAGCAGCAGCATTAACACCATACTCAAACAAATCACATTTGTGGTGTTCTTCTTCTGTGAAAATGTTAATGGTTTACAGGAAAGGCTGGATTATTTATTTATTTTACACACACTTAATACTAAGAATGTTCCTCTATGACAAATGTTTAGCAATAAGGATAAAAGCCCAAAGGGACCTGCATCTACAGGTAGCATGGAGGGGTTGCCAAAAAAAACATACTAAACGTTTCAGTTGCATTTGAAATAAATTGGAGTAAATAATTCTATTAAAGCTTCTGGAGAGCGGTATGCATTCAGAAAGATTTCCAAAATCAGAATATCTATGAAATGAAAAACTCAGTATTAGCTCCAGATGATGGCTTTGTGGGCTTAAAAATGATTGGCCAAACCTTCATTATAAATAGGTCCTTTTCTCCAGATCTCACCCTTTGTATCTCCTCGTCATGCAAAGGATGTAATTTTGTCTAATACAGGCCTTGTGCTGAACTGCAATCAGCACCCTCATTTCCAGGGCTTTCAGTCTTGCCTGATGGAATGAGACCCTAAATCACTAGTGGACATAGAATTCAATCACAAAAACATATTTTGATAGGGCAGTAGTTATGCTGTGATGTGATTAGGACAGCCAAGGAGCTTTCAAGTATAATTATGGCTAGGTAAAGCTATAGTAGGCAAAAACATTATGCGCTTACCAATGGAAAAGTTACAATCTATCGAGTATGATTATCTTGGTTAAATCCATGTACATCTTTATATCTGAAGTTATGAATATTGGCTATGGACTTGTATTGTACTCCAGGGTGACACCCACCAGATGGATTTACATCAGGGCTAGACGGCTATGTGTCTCATCAAGGACACTCAGCTCTCACAATAGGCCACTGAAGAAATTCATCCCGCCCACTAGGTCTTCCCGCAGATGCCTAACAGCGAAGAATCAGTGGCCATCCCTGTGATTCAGCAAACCATGTAAGGACATGTGATATGCTCATGTGACCCTGAACTCCATCTTGTCCAGTAACTTTCCACAGATAAGGGCTGTGGGCTTTGTTTGGGACAGTAAATTTCCAGGTACATGGCAGAAGATATAAAAAGACACCTGAATCATCTCCATGTTACCTCTTTCCTGCTCTAATTCTCTGGCCTATGGATTTACAACAAAAAGAAGCATCTTGAACTATGGACTGAGGACCTTCCAATCTTGTGGAAGTTACTAGAGAGACTTTACTAGCCAACAGTCTACTCCATCATGCTACAAACCTGATGTAAGGAATTTGCAATCATTTGAATGTGTATGATCTATTAACAATTTTTAATTCTCTTTTCTTTTATTATTAAATCTTTAGTTAGTTTACTAAGGATTGGCTGACAGCATGATATTTGGGTAAGATCTGATATTCATATTGACCTGGAGACGTGTGTCTGATCCTTTGGGATTAGAAAGAACATATAGTGAAATGCATTTTCAATAACCTCTCGCTACATGAGATTGGGTTGCCTAGATGGGAGCCGAGGACTGGAATGCTTAAAGGGGACTGTATTGGGGTTCTGGTTAACCAGTATGGTACTGCAGAAGCTTGTGTTACTGCCTTGGTGAATCTAATTATAGACTAAATCACCAGTTTGGGGGATTGTCTGCCCTATTTCCTGCAGTCTGCCCTGAGTGTGGCATTCTCCGTGTGGCCCATTTCAGGAACTCAGTCACAGTCTCGTTACTGCAGTGTCTGAGTAGCACATCCATGCAGCTCCCACAAACAGAGAGTCGCCTCTGACACATTACTGCTCTCCTGCTTGGGGCTCGTTGCTGCACAGTGCTGCAAGTGCCCTCAACTCCCAGGTAACCCATGGGAGCTGAGGCCTCACAGATCCAGTGCTTCTCTCACTGAGTCAGTGGCAATCAGGCAATGCACTGTAAATACCTTTAAGATTAAACTCGATAAGTTTATGGAGGAGATGGTATGATGGGATAACATGGTTTTGGTAATTAAATATTCATGGTAAATAGGCCCAATGGCCTGTGATGGGTTTTAGATGGGGTAAGATCCAAGTTACCTGGGAAAGAATTTTCTGTAGTATCTGGCTGATGAATCTTGCCCATATGCTCAGGGTTTAGCTGATCGCCATATTTGGGGTCGGGAAGGAATTTTCCTCCAGGGCAGATTGGAAGAGGCCCTGGAGGTTTTTCGCCTTCCTCTGTAGCATGGGGCACGGGTCACTTGCTGGAGGATTCTCTGCTCCTTGAGGTCTTTAAACTACAATTTGAGGACTTCAATAGCACAGATATAGGTGTGAGGTTTTTTTGTAGGAGTGGTGGGTGAAATTCTGTGGCCTGCGTTGTGCAGGAGGTCAGACTAGATGATCATAATGGTCCCTTCTGACCTAAATATCTATGAATCTATGAAACCTGTCCTGCTTCTCCCCAGCCCCCCTTTTTATTATTACCTTAACTTGTATCCTGTCCCAATTTAAGCCCCATTTGTGCAAGTTTTTCCACACAGACAAACTTGCTCCCCTTCACCCTTCTCAGAACCCCTACAGAAGGCTTGTCAGGGGTGCGAGGCTCTACCCATAGATTTGGAGTGTAGACTTTCAGCTCTTTGAGGCAGGCTCTGTTTATCTTCCCCTGTTCTTGTGAAACATTTAGCTCACATTAAAAAAAATTAAATGGTATATAGTGCACTTGCAAAAGATACAGTGAAGGTTAACAAACTAACTTGCCTTTTTTAAAAAAAATCCTCTTGTAGCCATAGGGTTCTATTAGGCTAGACAAGGGAGAGGAGAAATCGGGTGGCGAGGAGGTCACATGATACCAGTAGGAAAATGGCTCCCTAGTCCCACACCTCCTCACTCCCCACATATAAATTCATCTCTAATCATTACTCTCTTAGCACATGGACAATAAGTTCCTGTCCCCTGGATAAACTTTGAACTGTTGAACATGGATTCCGATGAAAAAATGAGAGGCAATAAAAGACCTAGGCCTGAATCACCGAAGCAGCTGAAAGTGGAGCCTCAAGGCCACTGCAGAACCTAGCCCAGGATAGAATTCCAAAAAGAATTCCTCACAGACTGACTGGATTCAGTCTCAAAAGATATTGATGGCCTCTCTAAAGATCTAATGATGTAAAACCCCAGATGGCTCACTTGGCGAACAAAATACAAAAGACTGTCACTAAAAGCGGAGAAATAAAAGAAGAAACTGCCTCCTTAAAGCTTAGGCTAGACAAACTGGAAGAAAAACAGGATGACTTAGAAAATAGATTGAAAAGAAACAGCCTTTGTCTCTTGGGCATTGCTGAGGGGAAGGATATTATCGGTTTTCTTCAAAATCTGCTCCCTGACATACTTAAATTGGACCCCCAGCTGTCCTCCTTAGATATTGAAAGGGCTCATTGAATGCATGGTACTAGAAGGCCAGAGTCTGGCAAGCCCAGACTCATCATCTTCAAGCTGCTGAAGTTCAACGATAAAGCAATGTTAACGAATGCTGCCAGAAAAGCTGAAACTCTTTTGTACAAAGGCCACAAAATTTTTTTCTTTACTTCTCAACTGAGCTGAACAAAAAGAGCTGCATTCAATTGCATAAAGCCATTTGCCATTGAGGGGGACCACTATGAATTTAGCAGGCTCCATAAGAGACACATCCATCTTAATTCCAAACTCTGAAGTTTGGCAGACACTTCAAAGACTCAGACCAGATTTGACCAAAAATAGCGGAATGTTATTTTTTTTAATCATAAAAAGATATCTCAGCACATTTAAAAATCAATTTGTTTTCCTATGTATCCTTGTAGATACGATAATGTTCACATACATAATCTTCCAGCTCCTAGGAGATAACCAGCTAGGCTGAACTCTTCTGTTTATCTCCTTTGGAACTGAGCAAAAACAACAACTGTATAGGACTGCAATGCATAGAGTAACAGTTTAACATTAAGCTGAGGTATACAGCACCATCTACTGACTGAAATACTGGCTGCATTAATCATCATAACTTGCACTGCTAGACAGAATCTCTTCACTAGCTCTGCCGCTGATGGATTGTGTTATGGTAACCAGACATCCCTTGGAACAGTCAATATTCCTGACATGTAAAGTGAACTATAACCTAAACTCTGAATAGCACTAGTTGTTCAATTTGTGCAGGACTTTTAACAAACCATGAATATGATTTTTATATTGTTGTATTTTTAATATTTAAATTTTGTACTAATTTATATTTGAGTTACCAAATCAATTGTAAATTTACTTGTGATGAGTCTGTATTTAGGTATATGCATATACATATGTGTATGTATTGTGGCAAATTTCCAGCACTACTATGATGGGTCTCGCGCTTTCTCTTCTTGGGGGGCGGTTCCGGGCACGGTTTCTTGCCCCTGAACTGGGGTATTAACTGCCCCACTAGTATCTTTGATGAGGGGAGTGGAGAGGGAGGGACTCAGGCCCGCCCTCTACTCCAAGTCCCAGCCCAGGGGCCTTAGGGATAGCAGTAAACCACTGGAACTAGCAGTTCCTTCCCCTGGGCTGCTTCCCTCTCCTACCCTTCAGCTTGTGGGGCTTCCTGCCCTCCCTCTCTGCACAAACCAGGTGTCCTTTTACCTAGGGTCTTAGTCTTCTTAGCCCACCACAGCACTTCTCCAACCTCTCCTCTGCTTCCCTTCAAACTGCTCTCTATTCCCACACCACTCCACTCTGCTTCAACTCCTCCTCCTCCTGTCTGATTGAAGCAGGGGTTTTTTATCATGTGACTGGCTTCAGGTGCTTTAATTGGCTTCAGGTGCTTTAATTAATTTATAGCAAATTTTCTTCCCTCTACAGGGAATAAGTTTCAGAGTAGCAGCCATGTTAGTCTGTACTCGCAAAAAGAAAAGGAGTACTTGTGACACCTTAGAGACTAACCAATTTATTTGAGCATAAGCTTTCGTGAGCTGCATCCGATGAAGTGAGCTGTAGCTCACGCTCAAATAAATTGGTTAGTCTCTAAGCTGCCACAAGTACTCCTTTTTTTTACAAGGAATAAGGCTCCCTTCAAACACTCTCCTGCTGCCCTCTGGCCATGCTGTATCACAGTATGTATACATAAAATCTTCTGTGGGTAAAAACATATTATACATACACTAATATGGTACTTATAGGGTAATATTTGACTTAATGTATATTTGTATTTAGAGATGTTTAGATTATTATTCTATAATACAGGGAGCGGAGGAGAAGATGGAACTGAAGTCATTAGGGATCTGAACATACCCACACTGGCTTGTTTTAAGTCTGTTAATTTTGTTTTGTTTTGTTTTTCTGTTGCAAATATACTTTGGAAGACACATGATATTTAATTATAGATCTTTTTGTATACTTGACACCCTTGGAGGCTCAACCGAAGCATAAATTAATTCAAAACTAACCAGTATCTAATATTTAAAAATAAAGACCATATCCTAAAGATGTGGGTTACAATATCAAGAGGGAAATATGAATCTTAAGATTATATATCTTAATATATCTTATAAAACTGTGCCATGAACTTTCTTAGAGTGGGCTTCTAGAATGTGAGGGGATTTGATCAACCTTCCAAAAGAATTAAAATCCTGAGAAACCTCAGATCAAAAAAGTGCCAAGTAACTTTATTGCAGGAAACTCATCTAGCAGAAACAGATGCCCTAGAATCAAGAAGATCTGGGTAGGTTCTGAGTATTATTTATCATTGAATTCTAAGAACAGAGACACATCCATCTTAATTCCTAAAAATATAACTTTTCAATGTACACAGTCTTGGTCTGATCCTGAAGGCAGATATGTTCTTCTTGAAGGCTCAAAAAGGTTAATTTTAGGAAGCATTCATAATCAAAGACATTGCAGACAGTCTTTCTAATAAAACAGACATTCCTCTAATAATGGGATGTGACTGGAATACTACATTAGACAGACATCTGGATAAATCCAAGTACATGAGACCCAGCTCCCAAAGCACAACGGGCCAACCCTCATTATTGACGAATGAATTTGATTTAATAGACACATGGAGACTGAGACATCCCAAGGAGCGTGACTACACATTTGTCTCTACTGTACATTCATCTTACTCCAGAATTGACTTTTTTCTTGTGTCTTCATAACTGATTCTGACATGCCTTGAAGCAGCTAATGGTAAATATATTAATTTCAGATCATGCTCCAATCATGTTTACCGTAGATGCTAGTTACATATCATTAAAATCTTCTAGGTGGAAGCCAAACACTCGGCTATTAAAAGAGGCAAAGTTTTGTTCCACAGCTGATTTAGTCATCTCTAACATCAGACAAGAACATAAGCACTCAGTTACCTCAGATTCCATCTTTTGGGAAGCTCTGAAAGCTACAGTAAGGGGTGAATACATAAAGTATGTGTGATGGGTGTACTGGGCCCTGTTGAGGCCCCCGTCCCAGAAAGGAGCAGCGAAGGTGGGTCCTCAAGGCCTGCAATCAGAGGAGCAGCCAATCAGAGCTCAGCAGGCTCAGTTAAAAGGAACTGTAGGATCTGAGCAGTTCAGTTGCTAGCTGGGACCAGAAAGGTGAAAAAAGACTAAGACTGTGAATCTCCACAGGTAAAGGAACTGGGGAGAAACCCTGCTCAAGCAGGGATAGGACTGTGAAGATTGAGAAATTCTCCAGGCAAGGAGGCCTGGGAGAGACCCTGCTCAAACAGCGAACAGACAGAGAACCCAAGAGGAAGAGGCTACATGGGAAGTGGCCCAGGGAATAGCAGCAGCAACTATTACAGGAAGCAGCATGTGGCTGCTATTTATAGGGTCCCTGGGTCAGGACCCAGAGTAGTGGGCAAGCCTGCCCCCCCCAACTCACAGGGTGGCCTAAGCCCCAAGAAGAAGAGAAGGCTTGTTTAGAGGCCCAAGTGAAGGGCAGGACTTAAAGAGTCTCCAGGGAGAAGGCCCTGAGGGCACTGCTCTATATCAGGGGAGACACAGACTTAAAGCTATCCCAGAAGGAGCTGAGGACTGAGCTCAGAGACTGGGCTAAACACAGGGACAGGCCCTGTTGGACCTTTCACCCCAGAAGGGGTTTCTTCGTTCACATGTTGACTGTGTGTGACTTGGCTGGAGGGCTGAGCCACTGAAGACCCACCTGATGAAGGGGGCACCAGAAAGGGAAAGAGTGCAGGTCCGCACCTGGCCAACAGGAGGCGCTCATGAGAGGTGAGTGTGCTCCCATCACAGTGTGCCTCCAAGGATGAGAAAAAGACTCAAGTTACTAGACTCTCTGGATAGGGAAATAGATAAGTTTCAGAAAATGCACAACACTGACTCAAATAATGAATGGTTTCAGAGTAGCAGCCGTGTTAGTCTGTATTCGCAAAAAGAAAAGGAGTACTTGTGGCGCCTTAGAGACTAACCAATTTATTTGAGCATAAGCTTTCGTGAACCTATCCCCACTGTATTTTCCACTGAATGCATCCGATGAAGTGAGCTGTAGCTCACGAAAGCTTATGCTCAAATAAATTTGTTATTCTCTAAGGTGCCACAAGTCCTCCTTTTCTTTTTTCAAATAATGAAAACCTTCTACATTCTCTAATCAGTGACAAATATAAATATAATGAATGCTTATCCACCCAAGTTAAATTTGCACTCAACAGGATCAAACAAAGATATATGAATAGGGAGATAAAGCAGGTAAATTACTTGCCAGAAACTTAAAACGGAACTAGCCAACAACAATATTTCTTCCTTACTACGAAAAGATAGGAGTACCACCCTTGAACCAACAGATAATCAATTTAAGCAATTCTATCAAGCCTTATGTAAATCAGAAAACCAGTTTGACTCTAATAAATGTGATTGTCTCATTGAAGGCCTACCTTTTAATATCCTAACTTCAGAACAAGTGTTGTTTATGGACAAAGCTATCACAACACTAAAGCTCAAACAGGCTATAAAAAATATGAATTCCAGCAATCCTTGTATGGATGGCTTTCTGGCAGATTTCTACAAAACATTTTGTAATCAGCTATCTTCTATTCTTTTAAAGACCTTCACTGAAACATTCCAAAAAGGAACCATGTCTCATGACATGAGAGTTGCTTTAAATACTTTAATATTAAAGAAGAAAAAAGATGGTTGCAACTGTGACGACTTCCACCCCGTATCTCTATTGAACACAAATTGCAAAATAATTACAAAATTTTTGAGACAAGACTAACACCATCATCCCAACAATTATACATACAGATCAGGTTAGTTTCATTAAAGGAAAACTGGCTGCTGATAATATGCGGAAAAATCACTCACTTGAACCAGAGCGCTCAGATGTTCCCTCCATAGATTTATCTCTAGATGCAGAGAAAGCCTTTGATAGGGTTCAGTGGCCTTGGCTAATGGCCGTCCCTAAAAAATTTGGCTTTGGACCAATATTTCTGAATTGGATCAGTGTATTAGACAACTCTCCCCTTGCTTTGTTACCTGGGGTTCTTTCAACCCCAAACTCTTGATAACTTTACTCTGTGTGAGGTGGTGTTAGGAAATAAATCAACAGAGACACGGCCATCTGACTAATAGATGACTGGCAATAACAGTACAAGAGTGCTCTCACTTAAAGTTATACTTTATTTAATCTCAAGCACTTACATATGTCCGCAACAGGTTAGTAAAATACCCCCAACCCTCAATAATTACCAAAGTTTAGTGTGGCTTTTGAGTAGTACAGTGGCAGCCTTCTGATGGCCAATCTTTATCTGCCCATGGAGACCATAAGGTGCATCCATGAAGCAATCCCCCTAGCCCAAACTTCTCCCCCCTTATTTAACCTTGTTAGTAAACAACGACACATCGATCGAAAAACTTGTTAGGCAAGCAGTTTCAAAAGCTAAGCCAGAGGTTTCCTCAGATTACTAATTAGCCAGATGTGGTCTTGCAGGGTCTGCATGCCTTGAGGCCCGACAAACACATTCCAGAAGGCAAATATAGATAAGCTTCTTGTTTTTCTCCTAAAACACAGACCTCATGTTCAATAGAGACTTCATCAGGGAGGGGCACAGGATCAGTTACTCCATACTCAGTCATTCTCTATAGCGTGCCGTTTTGCTCTAATGAGACGTGAGTGAATCTTCTCATTTACTAGTTTGTTTGTTTGTAAGCGTTCTCAGTGTGTTATTTTTATTTGAACTGTTGTACACTCAATAAGGAAAAGTGGCTGAAAATGGAAAGTGTAAAGATACGAGAAAACAAAAATTCAATATCAGCTAGTGTTTCATCAATTCAACATCAGCTAGTGTTTCATCAAGTCCAAAGTGTGAAAAATCTAAATCAAATGATCATTATGGTCCCAGAAAGTTGCTTATGAAGAAATGAAAATATGATAATGATTGTATAAAATATGGCTTTACATGCACTGGTGATCAAGAGTGTCAGAAACCACAGTGTGTAATTTGTGGTGATGTTCTAGCAAACAGCTGCCTCAAACCTTCTCTACTTCAGTGCCACTTAGAAAGTAGGCACCCTGCACAACTCGACAAGCCTGTTGATTTTTTTCAAGCAAAAATTAGCTGAGTGGAAAAGTGACATTACCGGTTTTGTATCCAAAGCAAGTACTGATAATGAAAATGCACTTGAAGTGCCGTTTAAAGTAAGCTACTGAGTAGCAAAAGCATCAGAAGACCATACCATAGCAGAGAGCTTGATTGGTCCATGTATAAAAGACATAGTTCATTGCATTCTCAGAGAAAAGGCTGCAAAAGGGATTGGCATAGTACCTTTGTCCAGTAATATGCTGTCATGAAGAATTAATGACATGTGAAGTAATGTAGAGACCACAATTGTACATAGAGTGAAAAATAGTCCATATTATGCTGTGCAGTTGGATGAATCAACTGATGTTGCTAATCTATCTATTTTGCTAGTGTTTGTATGTTATGAATGAAGGCATGGTTGAAGAAGACTTGTTGTTTTGCCAACCATGGAAAGAATGTATAACTGGAGAAGATATCTTCAATCTGATTAATGCATATTTTCAAGAAAAGGTCTCATTGCCTAGGCATTTGCACTGATGGGGCACATCAATGCTGGGGAAGTATAGTGGATTTGTAGCTCAAACCAAAAAGGTTGTATCAGATATCTCTTGGGCTCATTGCAGTATCCATAGACAAGCCCTTGCAGCAAAACGCCTGCCTGAGGGACTGAAGAAAGTGCTGGACAATGCAGTGAAAATGGTGAATTTCTTAAAATCATGGCCAACAAATTCCAGAATATTTCACGTACTTAAGAAATGGATAGTGTACACAATTGTCTGTTGTCTCATACCAAAGTTAGATGGATCTCACGGACCAAGATCCTTGTGAGCTTGTTTGAGCTTAGAACGGAAATCCTTGTTTTTTTCAACAGCCACCCTTTCCACCTTGCCAGCTGTATGAAAAATCATGTCTGGCTCCAGAGCCTAGCTTATTTAGCAGACATTTTCTCGGGGATTAATGACCTAAATTTATCTCTTCAAGGCCTCAATATAACAGTTTCAATGTGCAAGACCGAGTTGAATCCATGATAAAGAAATTGCAGTTCTGGGAAAGGTGTTTGGAACACAATCAAATTGAGTGTTTCAGCACTCTTCATGACTTCCTGGTAGAACATAAACTTTGGTAGGATCAGTGCACTAAAACTAATATAACTGCACACCTGAAAGGATTTTGCACAGCATTCAGCGAATACTTTCCAGCTATGTCAGGTGATAATGACTGGATTCGCAATCCCTCTGATGATACCACTTTCTCAACGCAGATATTGAACACTAAGGAAAGAGGAATTGATTGAGATCTCCTGTAATTACAAACTGAAAAGGAGTTTCAGAAGTCTATCACTGACCAACTTTTGGCTGAGTTTAAGAAATGAGTACCCTCTGCTGGCAAAAAAAGCTACTGTAGTTTTGTTACCGTTTTCAACAACATACTTACATGAGAAAGCATTTTCCTCGTATACACATCTGAAAACCAAATACAGAAGCAGACTCAATGGCGAACCAGACCTGAGCCTTTCTCTTTCTCCATGTGGTTCTGGACTTCCAAGAGGTATGCAGATCAAAAAAGTGCATCCATCACACTGAGGAGATTTAAACGTCAAGACTCCTTATAAGAAATGGAAAGGGAGGTGGATATTTTTTGCTGTTTCTAAAATTAAATAGGTTGCTAGCGTTGTTTTTAAAATTATTATGAAGAACAAGTTTAAGCTTTGTTGTAGTCATGCATTGTTTGCCTGGACTGCTCAAGACCCGAATGCTTGTGGGAAGAACTCTTTATTTAAGTTGGCTTTTTAAATACCTTCATGCTGTTTCACGTCTGGTACTCCTTGATGAAACATGGAGGAGCCTTGTCCTATAACAGGCTTAATCGAAGTTATATGAGCTACAATCTTGGAAGAGTGTTGTTTTCATAATGTAAGAGTTGTTTTCATAATGTAATAAAATTTAATAATGTAATGATAAATAGTGTGTAGTAAATGTGTCATAAAAAACCCCAAATTATTTCCAAGATCACTGCTTCTATAATTTATGCTCAGGTAAGGGAGAAAATCCCTGGAAATATTCATTTTAGGAGGGGGGTTGTGAGATTTGATATTTTCGTGAAAGGGGTTCGCAGGTTATTAAAGTTTGAGAACCACTGTTCTAGAACAATATATTAAATAGGTACTACTGGACTTTAGAATATTTGTGTAAGGCTTGATTAGCAACACACAATGAATGTTTGGGATACAAACAGCCACATGCCAACTTTTCACACATGCTCGATATCCGTCAAAAATACATGTGTTCTGGAACACCATATTCAGTGCTCTCTCAAAAACTTTAAGTGTTGCTAGCTTTCCTTCTCAACCTTGTGTATTTTAGGGAGCTGGATGAGTTGGTATTACCAGATAACATTCAGAAACAGATCGCAGTAACTATTTTAGTGGTCAAAAAATGGAAATCTGCAGTTCCTCACTCATACACAGACTAGCTTAGTGAGCTCTCTACTACTGCATTAATGGAAAAAATTACTCTGTCTAATAAAAAGGCTTGGAAAAAATATGAGGATGTCTGGTCATACATGAAACTATTGCATACCTTTGCAGTTTAGGTATATTAGTCCCCGATAATCATAGGTTATGTTCTCACTTATTTATCTATTTAGTGACTTTAATAATTGATGCCCTGCATAAATCTACGGGTTCAGGTTTGTTTGTTTTTTTGTTTTGTTTTTTTCAGGTTTCACAAATAATGAACATTGAATTTTGGTTTTTGTATAGTATTTCCATCTTTATATAAGTTTTGTTTTGTTATGTATTTATATTTTATATAAAACAATAAAAATAAAGTTTAAAAAAGAAATCAGGACAGAGACGTGGTTCTCAGTGTGGCTACAAATTGGGATTTTAACATGAGTCTCATGATATTTTGTGTTTCTCTCAAAGCTGTAGTCCCCGGATGCATGTGACTACACCAGAATCTCAGCTTTCATTCAAAAATAAAGTTTCTAGCCCTCATGTTTGCAGAAATAAACTGAGAGCTGGAAAAGTGACCCCCTAGAGGTTCAAAATCCAGAAGGCCAGTAAAACCTCCAATGTATGGTTCTTAAAATTGTCTGACCTTAGAGCAGATTTCAGAATTTGTGTGGCCCTGACTTATGATATTTGAACATTCAGGGTTGACAATTCTGGAGATCTCTGCAGTCAGGAGAGAAAGGGTGAGCAGCACACACACTCTTCTCATGCAGTACACACAGTGGGGCCCAATCGCCCCCAGGAGAAAATCAGCATTGTTCCAACCTAGTATATTGATTTAAAATGTTGCTCACTGGGACAGTCTCATGAGACTTGTATCTCATTTTCTTGATGTTCCCAAGGGGACAGCAGTCATAAAATCTTGCTTCAGCATCCTGCATGCAACACAGACCATATCAAACAGAACAGATGTCACCATGCTCTAGCAAGGAAGCTAACAAATAGTCTCAGATTTTTCAGTAACGACCAGCCAAATGAGTTACATAAATGGAGAGACAAATATGATTTGCAAACAGAATTAAATTAAATGTTCAGCTTCTAAAGTGCTCTTAGTAACAAAACTAGTGTAGAAACAACATTGATTTCAAAACTTAGTACCGTCCTTTTAACAGTTTCCACCCATTAGCAAATATTACCCACTATCCTAAATAGCTATACACAGAGCAATAAACCTTATGTATGCATTTATCGCAAGCTCTTCCTTGTTGTTTCATATGGTATTAAACCAACACGATAGAAATACAGCACAAAGTAACTTTGCGCTATCTCAATGCAACATAGTTTATTAAGCATTATTATTATTATTTATATTGCAGTAGCACCTGGGAGTGCCAGTCATGGACAGGAACGCAATGTGTTAGGCGATGTACAAACACAGAACAAAAAGACAGTTCCTGCCCTGAAGTCCACAGACTCGAAGTTTAAAACAAGAGACAACAGATATGTACTGTCTGTAATGCTGGGAGTTGGGTTGAAACCTCATTGAGGCCGGTGTGTGATGGCCACCCTTCATTTGGGAGAAATTTAAGCACTTTTTGGAGTAAGATAACTGAAACAATGGGAGACATCACCCAAGCCATAGGCCACATGCAAGGACAGCCAGGATCTAAGGTAGGTGGGCACCAGAGATAGATAGGGTGCTGGGGATTGTTTGGTGCAGGTGTGTGTGTCTGTTAGCAGAAGCAAAAGAAGTAACCAGAAGCAGGCAGGACAGCCAAGGAGACATCAAGAAAAGCACTGATAAGATGGAGATAAATCCAGATATAGGCATTTTCCTAATAAGCTGTAACCGGTTCAAAACACAAGATACACAAAGCCAGCACAACCCTTACAAAGAACTCTATGGTGGTGTTTCATAACCAGATTGAAATGGAATAGTAAATTAATTATGAATAAAGCTATGATTTCGTCACAGGTATTTTTAGTAAAAGTCATGGACAGGTCATGGGCAATAAACAAAAATTCATGGCCTGTAACTGGTCTATAACTTTTACTAAAAACAGACGTGAATAAATCTTGGGGGGGAAGCACTGAAGAGGAGCAGGGGGCCAGCTCCTAGGAGGAAGCATGTGGGGCCAGCGCCACCAGTTGCGGGGGGCCGTGGCTGCTCCAGTCAGCTGCCTGGGAAGCGCAGTGGCTCCGACTGGCTGCCCAGGGACCACTGCGCAGGGCTGAGGCTGCTCTGGCCAGCCACCCGGGGCGTGCTGCTGGGACTGCCAGACAAGCGGCTGGTGTGGCTGTCCCAGGGGCCACCTGAGCCTCCAGAGCCAGAACGGCCTACTGACAGCAATGTAAAAATACACTGTGTTTTACAAACAAAAGGCAAGACACATTCTGGATCCTAAAGAACATACATAAACTGTATAGGATGAAGATACTGAACCAGACCTTCAGCTGCAGTAGAAGAGAGAATGGTGCTGCTTAAGGACGGGATGGGTCAGGGCACAAAAATGACTTTAAGCCCATTTTGCCCTCTCCCTACCCTGGGGCTGGCCAGATACAAGTCTAGTCCCCAAAATAAATTTGCACTGGCTGCCATCGACTCCAAGAGGATAGAATAACCCTTCAGGATCACCCAGGCATAAGGGAGGCTTGCAAGTGCCCCTACACTGGCGTCTGACATGAGGGTGGTGTAGGAGCTGCTCTGTGCTCTGTATGGAAGCTGTTATCAACATTAGGGCAGCTTGGGACCAAAGCAGCACAGCAAGTATCCCCAACATACTGGAGAACGGGTCCCCTGGGTCCCCCTCCACCATACATCACCTAAGACGAGTAGCAGTGTGGTCCAGGGGTAGGCACAAGCCCCAGGAGGATCTGGGGGAGGGATTATGCTTGAGGAGGCTGGGATACCTTTTGGGGGGCTCACATTCTTTTAAAGGATGAGGTCTGCTCCCCTGGATAGTGCAGAGGAAAGAAGGGAAGTGGCTATGGCCCAGGGGGGTGCTCGCTGGAGAACACATGGGCTGAAGCTATGCCTGATCCCTGTGCACAGGATCTTTATACGCTCCCCACACTTGCACACCCACACAGGGATCAGTTACACGTCAGCTCCTATGTTTTGTTGTAGGAAGTCACATCGGACAGTGGAGCCAAACTGAAGTGAATGGCAGCCATCTAAAATTAACAAAGAGTGAGTGGAAACCAGAGCAGGATGAATATTCATTTAAAGACATTAAAGGAATTAATAAAGGATCACAACGCTACTGGGAATAGACAGTGATAAGGATTAAAGACTTGTGAATTGCAAACTTTCTGCCCTCAGATAATTGGAGAGACATAAAGCAAAGGATTTCTAATTCCTTCCCTGGTGCTTTATGATTGTACTTGGGACTTACATACATGTTAGATTATAGAATGTACCATAACAATTAAATTAAATTACACCCTGGAGGTTTTTCGCCTTCCTCTGTAGCATGGGGCACGGGTCACTTGCTGGAGGATTCTCTGCTCCTTGAGGTCTTTAAACTACAATTTGAGGACTTCAATAGCACAGATATAGGTGTGAGGTTTTTTTTTGTAGGAGTGGTGGGTGAAATTCTGTGGCCTGCGTTGTGCAGGAGGTCAGACTAGATGATCATAATGGTCCCTTCTGACCTAAATATCTATGAATCTATTAAATTAATTAGAACATTACCAGTGTGACAGGTTGGGTCACAGAGACCCCCTTGGGACTGCCACCTGATGTGCTGAGACTACCTCTGAGCCCACTTTCCCTGGCAGCTTGGGACTTCAGTACCCTGTCTTGTTGAGCCAGACACACTAGCCTGCTACAAACACAGACCCAGGCCTGAACCACATCCCCCACAAGCTGCAGACTTAACTGAAAACAGCTTAAAAAGTGCTCCTGTCTCTAGCACCCAGATACCCAGTTCCCAATGGGATCCAAACCCCAAATAAATCAGTTTTACTTTGTATAAAGCTTATACAGGGTAAACTCATAAATTGTTCACCCTCTACACCACTGATAGAGAGATATGCACAGCTGTTTGCTTCCCCAGGTATTAATTACTTGCTCTGGGTTAATTAATAAGCAAAAAGTGATTTTATTAAGTATAAAAAGTAGGATTTAAGTGGTTCCAAGTAACAGATAGAACAAAGTAAATTACCAAGCAAAATAAAACAAAAACATGCAAGTCTAAGCTTAATACAGTAGGAAACTAAATGCAGGTAAATCTCACCCTCAGAGATGTTCCAATAAGCTTCTTTCACAGACTAGACTCCTTCCTAGTCTGGGTCCAGCAATCACTCACATCCCCATAGTTAGTCGTTTGTTCCAGTTTCTTTCAGGCATCTCTTTGGGGTGGAGAGGCTATCTTTTGAGCCAGTTGAAGAAAAAAAATGGAGAGCCTTTTATATTCTCTCTCTTCTGGGCAAAAACCCCTTTGTTCTCTTGTGCAAAATCACAACAACTAGATGGAGTCTGCAGCCACCTGGGCAAGTCATGTCTATGAATGATTCAGCTTTTTGCAGGCCGACACCATTGTTTACATGTTAGTTTGAACCTTCCCAGGAAAGCTCAGATGTGGATTGGTGTCTCCCAAAGTCCATTGTCAGTTGTGTTTCTAATTACTTGAATAAGCCCTTCACACTATGTTGGCCAAATCTCCCTTATGTGCTTCCTACAGGAAACACTTTAAATACAAGCATAGAGCCAACACTCATAATTTTAGATATAAAATGACACATGCATACAAATAGGATCCATATATTCAGTAGATCATAACCTTTGCAAAGATATGAACTTATCTAATTCTTTTTTTTAGCCCAGTTTTATTTTTGGACTTCACAACATCCATGGGCAATGAATTCCACAGGTTGACTGTGTGTTGTGTAAAGAACTACTTCCTTATGCTTTTTTTAAACCTGCTGCCTATTAATTTCATTGAGTGATCCCTGGTTCTTGTGTTATGTGAAGGTGTAAATAACACTTCCCTGTTCACTTTCTCTGCACCATTCATGATTTGAATCTATCATATTTGCCATTACTCATTTCTTTTCTAAGCAGAACAGTCCCAGGCTTTTTAATTTCTCCTCATATGGACACTGTTCTATACCCCTAATCGTTTTTGTTGTCTTTCTCTGTATCTTTGCCAATTCTAATATATCTTTTTTAAGATCGGGAAACCAGAATTGCACATAATATTCGAAGTATGGGCATACCATGGATTTATATAGTGGCATTATGATATTTTCTGTCTTATTATCTATCCCTTTCCTAATGATTCCTAATATTGTTAGCTTTTCAACTGCAGCTGCACACTCAGAAGATGTTTTCAGAGAACTATCCACAATGACTCCAATATCTCTTTCTTGAGTGGTAGCAGCTAATTTACACTCCATCATTTTTATGTATAGTTGGGATTATGTTTTCCAACATGCATTACTTTGCACTTATCAACACTGAGTTTCATCTGCCATTTTGTTGCCCAGTCACTCAGTTTTGTGACTCTACACAGTCATCTTTGGACTTAACTATCTTGAATAATTTTGTATCATCTGCAAACTTTGTCACTTCACTGTTCAGCCCCTTTTTCAGATCATGTATGAATATGTTGCACAGCACTGACACCCATACAGATCTTTGAGGTCCCCACTGTTTACTACTTTCAATTGTGAAAACTGACCATTTATTCCTACCCTTTGTTTCCTATCTTTTAACCATGAGAGGATATTCCCTCTTATCCCATGACTGCTTATTTCACTTAAGAGCCTTTGGTATGGGATCTTGTCAAAGGCTTTCTGAAAGTCCAAGTACACTATATCAACTGGATCATCCTTGTCCACATGCTTGTTGACCCCCTCAAAGAATTCTAATTGACTGGAGAAGCATGATTTCACTACACAAAAGCCATGTTGACTCTTCCCCAACATAGCATGTTCATCTATGTGTCTGATAATTCTATTACTTACTATAGTTTCAACCAGTTTCTCTGGTACTGAAGTTAGTCTTACTGGCCTATAATTGGCAGGATCACCTCTGGAGCATTTTTAAAAATCAGCATTACATTAGCTACCCTCCAATCATCTGGTACAGAGGCTGATTTAAGCGATAGGTTACATACCAGAGTTAGTAGTTCTGCAATTTTATATCTGAGTTCCTTCATAACACTGAATACCATCTGGTCCTGGTGACTCATTACTATTTAATTTATCAATTTGATCCAAAACCTCCTCTACTAACATCTCAATCTGTGACAGTTCCTCAGATTTGTCACCTACAAAGAATGGCTCACATCCTCTCTCCCTCACATCCTCTGCAGTGAAGACTGATGCAAAGAATTCATTTAGCCTCTCCACAATGTTCTCCACAGTGGGCAAGATGCAACTTCGTTTTTAACACTTCCACCTCTTCTTATGTCCATGATGAATGACAGGAATGCAAGCAGAATTCACCTTTTGGAATCCTTGGAACAGCAGGAGTTTCTGGTTCTACAATGGAATTATACTGATTTGCACCCTCTTTCTTGTGATTCAGTCCATATGATTCTCCCACTACCCATTCCCTTCCTGCCCAACTCTCTGGGGATATATTCCCCCTTCCCATCCCTCCTTCCTCTCATGATCATTTCCCTCTCACCCTCTTTCCTTACATCTCAAGACCCCTTCCCATTCACGAACTATGTCAGTCTGATGAGAGTTTTTATCACTGTCATCCAACTTTGCCATAATGGTAGTTCTGAATATCATCATGCAGATCCATTTAGTGTCTTAACCACACACATCTATAATGTAATCAGAAAGCGTTCAGAGTGAGGCCTTCTTTTCCCCAGAGCCCATTAGACTACTTTATTTGTCAGGAACAGAAAGAAAAAAATCAATTAATAAATGAAAGAGTAATTCATTTTCAGACCAGGTTTACTTAACAACTCTTTCCAGAGCATGGAAAAAACAGCTTGGCATTATGCTGGTGAGTTTGGGGCTGACATCCCTATTCACCTATTTGAGAAAAAGCATGTGTTCTGGGCCCAAGTCTATGCTCACACCAGCTTGACACTGTAACTCCATTGACTTCCATGCAATTACTCTTGATTTATACCAGGGTTAACTGAAAGCAGACTCAGATCCTCCCCCTGAAGCATCTTTTATCACAGCAACGGCAAGTTAACGAATTATGGTAGGTAATGTAATGTCTAGCTCATGTTCTGCTTTGTGAGGCCACACAATTGGCTAACAGTTGGTTCTGTTTTTATTGCCATCATCCTGCTGCACTAAATAATGGTGCTAGTGTAGGAGGAGAAGATTTTTGGTAGCCCAGAGCCCAGTAACATGCCTAGACCAATACCTACAGCGGTAATACCAACTGTTATGCTCATTGTTGAAAACAGCTAGAAAGGCCGTTTCTGAAGCCTTAGCGCAACTAACAGACCAGGAGAGGAGGGGGAAGCAAGTGACCGCAAGGAGTAAACATGACCCTGTGCCCTCCTGACTTGAGCTTTTTGCTGAAGTATACAGTTGTGCAAGCTGGAAAGTCTGGCAATAGTTAACTATTGCAATGTGAAATAGAGCTGGTTAACTGATGGAAAATTCCCTGCCTGACAGGCTGGAAAACTCCACACTTAATTTAGCTTCTGCTCAGCAGTTCTTTTGATGAACAAGCTAGGTATACTAACAAATTGAGTATAAAAAGAGTCACTCCTGACATATACCAACATAGGTTAGATTGACGTCTTAACCATGGTTATGAGCAATAGTTTAGCTGCACTGAGATGACCAAAAAGTGTGTCACATGTGGAAGGCATAACCAGTCTTTGCCCTTGTAAGTGACTTGATTCATTCATGTAGTGTAGTTTATTGCTTGTAAGAAAACAGTGCATACCACTGGTAGTTAAACATCTTGGAACATTACTTCATTTTTAATGCTGCCCAAAAAACTGCACTGCATTTATTATTCAACAGCTCCTCGCTATTATAATTAATTTTACTTGACAGGCACCATATCTGGTATAGTTTATCTATCATGGCTATTGATAGCAAAGTGGTTTCTGAAGAACAGGAGCTCTCTTTGCATTATTGGAGGAGCTTTCTTCTACTCATGTTTCCTCTTCTTGCTAGTTTGGATAAGCAAATAATAGGAACAGACCACGCTAGACAGAACTCAAGACATCAGGTTGGAGGATAATTATGCCCCATAATGGTGAGTGTATGGTAACCTGTGTTCATAGATTACACAATGTGCACATAGATTATCTGTCAACTTCAGTCTCCCTGGTCACTCAATAACAGACCTAAAAGTGGCAATTCTTCAACACAAAAACTTCAAAAACAGACTCAAATGTGAAACTGAAGAACTGGAATTAATTTGCAAACTGGACACCATCAGATTAGGCCTGAATAAAGACTGGGAGTGGTTGGGTCCTTACAAAACCTAAACCTAAGTTCCCCAATACTAACTTCCCCCTACTGTTACTCACATCTTCTTGTCAACTGTCTGAGATGGGCCACTCTCATTACCACTTCAAAAGTTATTTTTCCTCCCTTGGTATCCTGCTGTCAATTGAATTGTCTCATTAGACTGACCTCACACTTGGTGAGGCAACTCACATCTTTTCATGTATTTATACCTGCTCCTGTATTTTCCACTCCATGCATCTGATGAAGTGGGTTCTAGCCCACGAAAGCTTATGCCCAAATAAATTTGTTAGTTTCTAAGGTGCCGCAAAGACTCCTCATTGTTTTTGCTGATACAGACTAACACAGCTACATTCAGGCATTCTGAATAGCTTCATGCAAAAATGAATCAAAAAAGTTGGGAGGACCAGAGCCAGTGCTTTGTGACTAATGCTGCGGCTATTTAAGAGCGATCTAAGTTACAGAGGGACCTCAGAGGTCAACTTGAGAACAATTTTGGACAATCCTGTTTTCCCTCTGACATCTACCCAAAGTTTGAGGGTAGTCAATTTTGGGTTTCCAAGTTGCATATGGTCCCTGATCATGAAATTTAGATCCAAGATAGGGTCTTTATTTCATAATGCCCTACACTCAAAAGTCTGGAGGGCTTTATATTCAGGATTCCAGGTTAGTTCATTAGAGACAGATTCAAGTCATGAAAGTTGCATCAAATTATCAAATCCTAACCCTCAAAGTCTCAAGCTGTTGAGAATCAGGGTTCCAGTTCAGACCCACTTCTTATGAAAATACATCCATAATGTATGTTTTGCCCAGCAAATGGAGGTCAGCAAAATCTCCATTCTCAGCAGTATTGTCACTACACAATTTGCACACCTGACTACCAAACACCACCCCCATCAATGCCAACACTAATTGTCCCAGAGAGCCAAGAAAGAAACATCCATTCAGTATGGTCTCCATTTGGCCCGCGGAAGACCTAAGATTCCCAATCCTGTACGCGATACAACATTGTTTGTCTTACGTGCCCACTGGAATGGAGAGATCAGAAGAGAGCAACAAAAGCGATAAAAGATTTAGAAAACCTGAAGAAAGGTTATTTTTTAAAATGGGCACATTTAGTCTTGAAAAAAGACTGAGGGGGACATCTGATAATCTTCAAATATATTAAGGACTGTTATAAAGAAGATGGTGACCAATTGTTCTCCATGTCCACTGAAGGTAGGACAAGAAGTAATCAGTTGAATTTACAGCGAGAAAGATTTATGTTAGATATTAGGAAAAACTTTCTAAAACTTTGTGTTAAGCAGTGGAACAGGCTTCCAGGGGAGATTGTGGAATCTCCATCATTGCAGTTTTTTAAGAACAAACACCTGTCAGATGAGGGGACACTTCTGGCCTTGGAATCTATGAATGCCAACTGCTGAACCATGGACTAAACTTTTCTGTGGCTCCTGGGTTCCACCTAAAGGTTTTACCTATAAGTCTCCCAGCCAAGCATTGACCAGGCTAGACCCTACTTTGTGTGATCTGACATGACCATTGCCTAATGTGATATGGCTGCAGGCAATCTGGGTGCTACAGGAGCCTCTGGTGCCGCAGGAAATGTATCAAAGTTTGAAGCTCTGGATATTGTAGAACATAAGCACATTTCAGCTCCATCCCAGCCAGAAGGACACTTCCAAATGCTTTAACAGCCCACAAAACTAATTGGGGACCATCAATTCCCACAAATTATTGCAACTAGGACATGGGGATTAGGGTGCGCTGTTGATGGCTGCATGGAGAGTATTTGGTTATTTGCAAGGACCAGTTAGCATGCAGTTTTTCTGCTGGGGGTGTGATGAAGGATAGATGTTGCAAACATTTTGGTCAAAATGCCAGTTTTGCATCTTAAGCAGAAAGAACCTGAAAGGGCAGGCACAGAGACTCCGAACATTCACTAATTTCACTTTAGGTGGTAGCAGTTTCCCCCACATCCATTTTTGTTCCCATATTTTTTTAAACCAACGCATTATTTTTCCTTCTATAACTTTATTCCCAGCTTCTATTTAAAAGAAATTAATTTTGTTGGTCTCTGCTGCAGTGTTTCTGAAGTGTTCAGTAGGAACAACTTGCATAAAAGGAGACTAAACATCTTCTCTTTATGAACATACTACTGACATAAATATTTTAATATCGTTAAGTGGCTGCTCTTATTTATGAGGGCACTAAATAGTGTGCAAAACTGTAATAAATGTTACATCAGGAAACTCTAGGGAGTAATGCTAGAACAGCTCTTTAAAATAACAGCAGAACTGTACTTTTATGTTTATACTTTATTTCTTGGGAAACAAAATTATCCAGTCTCACCGAATAAATGCAGTGGTGCTGCCAGAAGGAAAGAAATACTTCACACATCTGTATAATCTTAAATTAGGATTTAGTATTTCTTTAACAAGGTAGAACAGATGTATTGGGTTATCCACTGCAGTTAAATAAATTGAAAAGAGATTGTTGAATTCAGGGTTGGAATTGGGATGTAATTTTGAAATACAGTCTCCTCAGGGGAAAAATGCACTCACTCTGAAGGGTACATTTATGATATATGGAAACATACCACTCTTAAACAAGAAGCATTTATTAAGAAAAACAGGTAGAATGACAGGCAAAACCAAGCTTCAATATAATTTAGGATTCAGCTTAGTCTCCTTTGTTCACCAGGGTTTGCACTCAGTTTGGGACACCATGCTGCACTCATACAGCTGGTGACTGAATAATATCCTGCAGGTAAACATAAAATCATAGAAATGTAGGGGTGCAAGAGACCTGAAGAGGCCATCTAGTCCAGCCCTCTGTGCTGAGGCAGGACCAGGTATACCCACGGCGATCATCTAATCTGACCGCCTGCACAACACACGGCACAGTCCAGCCTGGGAGAAGGTGGCGAGTCCTGCAGGGTAACTGCAGCCAGATGTGTGGAGGCTTCTCCAGTCCAGTTCTGAGGCAGAAACCTGTGTGAGCTATACACAGCCTGGACAATGGCATCCCCACTCGCAGCAGGCAGGGGAGCTCACTGGAGGATGGTGTGACAGATTCCCCCCAGGGTGCCACCTGGAACTGGGGTATCACTGAGCCCTCTAACTCACCAGCCCGGGCTCCCTCTCAGCACTGTGCTGCTGTGACAAACTGTGGACCACTCCCGGTCCTACACTTCCACCAGCATTCACACAGATAGGGACACACCCAGCTGCAGTTACATGCACGCTTTGGCCAGCCACTGAATGAACCAACAATAGAGAGGCTACAGCCAAAATAACCTCCAGCTTCGCAGGCTGAAGTATAAACCCAAAATTATACCATCTTGCCCTGCACAGGGATCTGTGCAATGTAAGTTCATAAATAGTCTGCCCCTCCCTCAATGTGGAGAGGTCAAACTTGTGTTACCCAAGCTGAGATTTTTCCTAGACACTTCACTTAAAGACACACTGATTTAGATAAAGCAAAAAACAAGTTTATTAACTACAAAAGATAGATTTTAAGTGATAGCAAACAGATCAAAGCAGATTACCTAACAAATAAACAAAACCACAAACTAAGCCTAAAATACTAGAAATATTGGATATGAATTAACAATTTCTCACCCTGGCTGATGATACAAGCAGTCCACCAGGTTTCCATACACAGGCTGGAAATCCTTTTAGCCTGGGACCAGCACTTCCCTCCAGTTCAGTCTTTGTTCCTCGGGTGTTTCCAGGAGTTCTCGTGGTGGGGAGTGAGGCCCCAAGATGATGTCACACCCACCTTATATAGCTTTAACATATGGCGGGAACCCTTTGTCCCAAAATCAGTTCCCAGCCAGTTTGTGGAAAAATACAGGTATCAAAATGGGTTCAGTGTCATATGATCTGGTCACATGCCCTTGCTGAGTCATAGCAGCCATTACTTACAGGCAGTCTGGAGTGTTCTCAGGAAGGCTCATGAGGTGGGGGATAAGCTTCTCCTAAGGCCTATTGTTTCCCCTAAGGGCCATTACCCTGAATAGGCCCTTCATAATCAGCTGTCTAGACTGGAAGCCTTTTGCCTAGTGGGTATTACCCAGGTATAACCACATTTGAAATACAGATATATAGTCAATATTCATAACTTCAGTTACAAAAGTGATACATGCATACAAATAAGATAATCATATTCAGAAATCATAACTTTTCCAGACACCTAACAAGACATAGCTTGTACAAAATGCATCATAATTATGTCATAATCATACAACTATGAAGAATATGGGGTGCAATGTCACAGATGGTTTTTTTTCCTCTTTTTCTCTCCTTTTCAGAAAACCCATGACTAAGATGGGGGTGAGTGGATCACTCTCCAGGTGAGTATTTGGCCAGTGAGTACCTGACCGGTGCATTCACTCACTTGGGAGATGGGTTGTCTTCATTCACTCAAGCCTAGTGACCTTTCAAACCAGGGTCTCCAGGGAAAGATTTTGGGCTTTCAATAAAAAGAAATAAGAATGATCTAGACACTGCTGTGCTCATTTGTGTGGAGAGCCAAGTGAAGCCATAAGCTGGTGGGAGGGGCATTAACCTCATCACACACTCCTTCTGGGGCTATCAAACCGAAGAGCTGAGTTTCACCACCCCACAGAAGAGACTGCCATTGCTTAAATGGGAGGTGGGGTGGGTTTGTATTTATTTATGTATATAGAGAGAGTAATTAGTTTATAATGTCTTTTCATCTGAGTGTAGGAAGTAATATAAGGCAGCGTTTTCCAACCTTTTCCGCTCTAAGGCACACTTACTTCAATAAAAGATTTGTGCAGCACACCCCTGCTCGACACTAAATTATAACAACACTTGCTTTTAATGAAAAATTTGAGCTTGCCTTGATATGCAGAGTCGTTTAATCCTGGCAGGAAATGTTGACAGTGCAACTCGGAGCGCTTGCTCCGCCAATCTCAAACACTCTGTTTGTTTTTGATGTAAGTCAGGCTTGAAAACTCTTAACTTGCACAGGTACATTGTTGAAAAGGGCAAGAAGAAGGATAAAGCACGGTCTGAGATTGCTGTGTATTCGTCTGCCACTGTCAACCAGAATGAGTCCAACGGCATGTCGCCAACCAATTTTAAAAGAGTGGTCCATCCTTAATCCAGCAAGTTGCTCCTGAGTCATTAGTGTAACATTCTTAGCACTTTCCATTGCAGAGGAAATCCAAGGATCCCAGACCCAGTCAAAATCTTCTATATAGGTTGAAGGAAAATATGAGCTGAATTTTTCTTCGAGACTTTTCAAATGCTCAGAAATGACATTGACCAAAATACTGCCAGTAGGATCTGCCACATTTTTCCAGGGGAACATTTCTGTTGTACCTTTTGCTATTTTTTCCACGTCAGAGGGCTAACTTAGATTTAAACCCAGGCAGTTTATCCATGCAGGAAAGAAGATTCTCATTTCTACCTTGCATTTTCTTGTTCAGTCCAATGAGGTGGTGGAATATATCAGCCAGATAGGCAAGCTTTACACACCCTGCCAAATCAGTGAGATGTATGAAGATGTATGTATGAAGTCCATGTATGCAGATTCCTCCAAAGTTAAGAATATTTTTAACTCCTCTCTCAACTCATACAAGCATGAGTGAACTTTTCCATGGAAAAGCCAGCGTATTTCTGTGTGCAACAGTAAACTCTGGTGTTCTGCTCCCATTTCGTTACACAATAGTGAGAAAAGGCAACATTTTAAGGACTGTGATTTTATTAAGTTCACTATCTTTACTGCTCCATATTACACTAAGGAAAGTTTTAGCAGTCTTTGGCCGTGAGAGCTTCATGGCACAGGAAATAGTGGCTCACCAGAACATCTGGGGTTTGTTCTTTGACCTGGCTTACAAACCCCTTCACTTTGCCAGCCATGGAGGCAGTCCCATCTGTGCAAACACTAATTTTTCCAGTGCAATTCTCCCTCCTCAGGATAGGCCATTGTCATCCTGAAGATTTCCTCTTCAGTTGTGTGACCTGGCAGTTGTCTGCAAAATAAAAAAAAAAAAAAACCCTTCTTTTAGACCATTTCCATCAAAATACCTGACATTAGCCAAGAGTTGAGGATGACGACTCATATCTGCAGATTCATCAAGCTGCAGTGTAAATTTTCCGCTTGATTTGATTTTTTCCCCTCAGAGCACAGTCTCAGTGTCAGCTGACATCATAAATGTGGCGACTTATCACATTATCTAAAACGGGAACTATGGTGATTTCATTGTATTTGCACCTAACATAACTCTCGTCCTTTCTTTGCATGCTGGTAAAAATCAACGTTTCTGTGACTGTATGAGACTTTTTCACCTTTGCTATAAGGTCAGCGACCAAGTAGCTTGCTTCCAGTGGTTTATCAGAAGCTGTTACGCAGTCTTTCATCATTTGCACTTGTTTTTCATTTTGATTCTTCAAACGCTCAAAAAAAAATATTTACCCTTGTTGGCAAGGGATGGGGGTTTGCCTGTAAGGCGGCATTTTAACTTACTTGACACCACGGTGTGGGTCAAAAGTTTTTCCCCAACCTTGTCGATGAGATTAAATGATGGTTCACCTGTAAATGAAAATCCAAACTGCAAATACCTCTCACAGTAGTGTCAGCTCACCACTTTGACTTTATATTCCTATTCAGCTTCACCACTGAAAGTAGATGTGGAGGCCCCAGAATCTCTTTTCTTCAAATACTTACCCATTTTTGAGTCTTCAGTTCAAAATTCACCACTGTAACTTAACAGTTAAGCAAACATGGCTCCCATGTTATACCACACGAACAGCAAGGTCATTTGAGCACAGTGCGTGTCATGTGTTTCACACATGTACACCTGAAAAGCAACAGCACAAAACGCTCCCTCACCCTAGTCTCCAGTGTTCAGACTCAATCCCGCAGTCTCAGCAGAAGCTCTGATGTCCCTCAATAGGGAGGCTAATTGGGTTGCAGCCACAAACCCAAGCCCAAAGTGTTCTGGGGAACCAGTAGGAAAGGCCCTGCTAGAGTAACCTCGCTAGGTAGATCGGGGGAAATGAAGTCCTCTGCAGTTAGTAGTGTCCCACCCCTCCCCTTGAGTGGGGAGCCACACACAGACTGTTCTTCTGCGTAATGCCAGGCTTAGGAAGAGATGGCTTTCTTCTCATCCCACCAATATAACTCAGGGTGGGGTAGGGTCAGCTCCCATTTTACAATACCTCTACCCCTAACTCCATACAGGGTTGCCAGCTTAGGGTTAGGGTTTTTGCACCAGTACCACAGCACAGACCTCAACCACTTGAAATTTAGTTCACTCCTTTGGTTCAGTAGTCTGGCACCTTGAACTCAAGAGTTCAGAGGTAGCAGTAGTAGACTGTTGTATTCGGGAGAACCTGCCAGCGTGTTACAAATACATTAGCAGATTCAGCCTCATTTCCCTGCAGACTCAGACACAGCATTGCCTAAGCTACAGAAACACAGAGAAATGCTCCAATACACATTTCTTCCCACTAAAGCTTACATGTACGTTCGCTGCCTTTGTTTAGGCTTTCCTTGGTAGAGAATCACACTAGTGACCAAAGAGATACTGATGTCAAGAGCTGTCTGCACAATGACAAAGAAGAATGGTAGCTACAGGGGAGAAGGTTTCTAAACCCTGACTGTATGGCGAAGAATGACAAGTCAACAGATGCAGCTAACAGTCCAATTAATCAGGAAACAGGTTGGTGCAACTTTCAGATCGCCGCTCCCTTTCTCCTCCAGCCAGAGCTTCTCTCTTCCCTTCTTCTGCATTGATTCAGAGTAGGCATCAGGATGTTCACATTTTGATACTACACAATATACACACATTGCAAGGCCTAGCTACATACACGCTGCTGTGCGGACTGCTTTCTGGCAGCTTCTAAAATATAGAGCATGCCAAGCACCAGGAGAAGGCTCACAAACTACTTAAAGGTATACTACCCTATTCCTCTACACTACAACAGAGCTGGGTCACAAGTGAGCATCCTCACACAGCGGACACTGAACTGCCTTTTAAAACATTATTTGATGTCTCTACTGTAGTAGAAAGAGGGCCTGAAACATAAGCCCTTGTATCAGAGGCCTGGTGTGAGACATGAGGCCTGGGCTAAAGTAATGGTCAAAACTTACTAATATAAAGCAAAAATAAGTTTTGAGCAAGAGGCAGGCTCTGCTCACAGAATCTGGCAAGAACAGAGCTGATATTGCAGAAACACACATTGCAGAAACACACAGGTGCTGTCGTCATCATGAATAAGTTAGAATATGAACAAGAGGCTGCTACGCAACTCTCTAACTGCACATTCTACAGACCATTATCCTCTGATCCCACTGAGGATTACCGAAAGAAACTACACCATCTGCTCAAGAAACTCCCTGAAAAAGCACAGAAACAAGATCTGTGCAGACACATGCCTAGGACCCCAACCAGGGGTATTCTATTTGCTACCCAAGATCCATAAACCTGGAAATCCTGGACACCCCATCATCTCAGGCATTGGCACCCTAACAGCAGGATTGTCTGGATATGTGGACTCTCTCCTCAGGCCCTACGCTACCAGCACTCCCAGCTATCTTCAAGACACCACTGACTTCCTGAGGAAACTACAATCCATCAGTGATCTTCCAGAAAACACCATCCTGGCCACTGTGGATGTAGAAGCCCTCTACACCAACATTCCACACAAAGATGGACTACAAGCTATCAGGAACAGTATCCCTGATAATGTCATGGCAAGCCCGGTGGCGACCTTTGTGACTTTGTCCTCACCCACAACTATTTCACATTTGGGGACAATGTATACCTTCAAATCAGCAGCACTGATATGGGTACCCACATGGCTCCACAGTATGCCAACATTTTTATGGCTGACTTAGAACAACGCTTACTTAGCTCTCGTCCCCTAATGCCCCTACTCTACTTGTGCTACACTGATGACATCTTCATCATCTGGACCCATGGAAGAAGCCCTTGAGGAATTCCACCTTGATTTCAACAATTTCCATCCCACCATCAACCTCAGCTTAGACCAATCCACACAAGCGGTCCACTTCCTGAATTCTACTGTGCTAATAAGTGATGGTCACATAAACATCACCCTATACCGGAAACCTACTGACCGCCTACTTACCTACATGCCTCCAGCTTCCATCCAGGACACACCACACAATCCATTCTCTACAGCCAAGCTGTAAGATACAACCGCATTTGCTCCAATCCCTCAGACAGAGACAAACACCTACAAGATCTCTATCAAGCATTCTTAAAACTACTATACCCACCTGCTGAAGTGAAAAAACAGATTGACAGAGCCAGAAGAGTACCTAGAAGTCATAGAATCATAGAATTTCAGGGTTGGAAGGGACCTCAGGAGGTCATCTAGTCCAACCCCCTGCTCAAAGCAGGACCAATCCCCAACTAAATCATCCCAGCCAGGGCTTTGTCAAGCCTGACCTTAAAAACCTCTAAGGAAGGAAATTCCACCACGTCCCTAGGTAACCCATTCCGGTGCTTCACCACCCTCCCAGTGAAAAGGTTTTTCCTAATATCCAATCAAAATCTCCCCCACTGCAATTTGAGACCATTACTCCTCGTTCTGTCATCTGGTACCACTGAGAAGTCTAGATCCATTCTCTTTGGAACCCCCTTTCAGGTAGTTGAAAGCAGCAATCAAATTCCCCCTCATTCTTCTCTTCTGCAAACTAAATAATCCCAGTTCCCTCAGCCTCTCCTCATAAGTCATGTGTTCCAGCCCCCTAATCATTTTTTGTTGCCCTCTGCTGGACTCTTTCCAATTTTTCCACATCATAGAATATCAGGGTTGGAAGGGACCTCAGGAGGTCATCTAGTCCAACCCCCTGCTCAAAGCAGGACCGATCCCCAATTAAATCATCCCAGCCAGGGCTTTGTCAAGCCTGACCTTAAAAACTTCTAAGGAAGGACATTCCACCACCTCCCTAGGTAACGCATTCCAGTGTTTCACCACCCTCCTAGTGAAAAAGTTTTTCCTAATATCCAATCAAAATCTCCCCCACTGCAACTTGAGACCATTACTCCTTGTTCTGTCATCTGCTACCACTGAGAACAGTCTAGAGCCATCCTCTTTGGGAACCCCCTTTCAGGTAGTTGAAAGCAGCTATCAAATCCCCCCTCATTCTTCTCTTCCGTAGACTAAACATCCCCAGTTCCCTCAGCCTCTCCTCATAAGTCATGTGTTCCAGTCCCCTAATCATTTTTGTTACCTTCTGCTGGACTCTTTCCAATTTTTCCACATCCTTTTGTAGTGTGGGGCCCAAAACTGGACACAGTACTCCAGATGAGGCCTCACCAGTGTCGAATAGAGGGGAACGATCACGTCCCTCCATCTGCTGGCAATGCCCCTACTTATACATCCCAAAATGCCACTGGCCTTCTTTGCAACAAGGGCACACAGTTGACTCATATCCAGCTTCTCGTCCAGTGTAACCCCTAGGTCCTTTTCTGCAGAACTGCTGCCTAGCCATTCAGTCCCTAGTCTGTAGCGGTGCATTGGATTCTTCCATCCTAAGTGCAGGACTCTGCACTTGTCCTTGTTGAACCTCATCAGATTTCTTTTGGCCCAATCCTCCAATTTGTCTAGGTCCCTCTGTATCCTATCCCTACCCTCCAGCGTATCTACCTCTCCTCCCAGTTTAGTGTCATCTGCAAACTTGCTGAGGGTGCAATCCACCCCATCCTCCAGGTCATTTATGAAGATATTGAACAAAACCGGCCCCAGGACTGACCCTTGGGGCACTCCACTTGATACCGGCTGCCAACTAGACATGGAGCCATTGATCACTACCCGTTGAGCCCGACAATCTAGCCAGCTTTCTATCCACCTTATAGTCCTTAAAGTCACCTATTACAGGACAGGCCCAACAAATAACAGAACACCACTAGCTGTCACCTTCAGCCCCCAACTAAAACCTCTCCAGTGCATCATCAAAGATTTACAATCCTGAAAAATGATCCCTCACTCTCACAGATCTTGGGAGACAGACCAGTCCTCGCTTACAGATAGCCCCCCAACATGAAGCAAATACTCTCCAGCAACCACATAACAAAAACACTGACCCAGGAACCTATCCTTGCAACTAAGCCCGATGCTAACTCTGTCCACGTATTTATTCAAGTGACACCATCATAGGACCTAATCACATTAGCCACACCATCAGGGGCTCGTTCACCTGCACATCTACCAGTGTGATATATGCCATCATGTGCCAGTAATGTCCCTCTGCCATGTACATTGGCCAAACCGCACAGTCTCTACGCAAAAGAATAAATGGACACAAATCTGACATCAGGAATTATAACATTCAAAAACTGGTAGGAGAACACTTCAACCTCTCTGGCCACTCAGTAAAAGATTTAAGGGTGGCAATTTTGCAACAGAAAAGCTTCAAAAACAGACTCCAACGAGAAACTGCTGAGCTTGAATTAATATGCAAACTAGATACCATTAACTTGGGTTTGAATAGAGACTGGGAGTGGCTGGGTCATTACACATATTGAATCTATTTCCCCGTGTTAAGTATCCTCACACCTTCTTGTCAACTGTCTAAATGGGCCATCTTGATTATCACTACAAAAGTTTTTTTCTCCTGCTGATAATAGCTCATCTTAATTAATTAGCCTCTTACAGTTTGTATGGCAACTTCCACCTTCTCTGTATATATATATATATATATATGTAACCCTTCTGCCCGTCAGAGTTGGCAGCAACAAGGGCCGGGTTCAATATCTAGGGGTTCCATTCCAATAACACAATGCAAACCGGCTCGAGCCCCCACCCAGTGACCTGGGACAAATATATACCACCCCCGCTGGGCGCCTCCAAGAGGCAATACTTCCCCTCTCGCAAGCACATAGTCTGAGTGTAGCAAAAGCCTTTTAATAACAGAGAGAAACAATGTGGCATTATGTTGGGGAAACACCACCAACAGGATTCATAACACAACCCATGAGCATAAAAAACGCACCCCAGGCAAATTGGGGCATGCCCCTTTCCCTTTGGTTCTTGAGTCCAGCAACCCCAAATCACCCAAAGTCCCAAAAGTCCAATGCCCCAAAAGTCTCTGTCCCTGGTCAGGGCAGCCCCAGAGTTCGAAAGTTTATCTGCGGAGCTTTACCTCCCAACCCGGGTGGAAATGGGATGGGGGTAAGAGGCACCTTACATGATCTGAAGCTGACCGCCCCATAGCGGCGCTCCGCTCCGCCAGCCGCCCCACGAACTCCTTCGCTCCACTGCGCTCCGCTCCGCCAGCCGCCCCACGAACTCCTTCGCTCCGCTGCGCTCCGCTCCGCCAGCTGCCCCATGAACTCCTTCGCTCAGCTCCACGACCCACAAGCAGCTCCTGCCATCCACACACTGCTCCGCGTCGAACTGCTTCACCAGCCGTCCCGCAAACTGCTCCACAATATATCTTCAGGCTCCCCCACTACTTAACACAACACTCAGTGATTTCAGCTCTTAGGTGAATTCAGCTTATAGTAGGGGAGCCCTAGTGCTGGTGCACTGTCAGCCCAAAGTGAGCTCAGCAGCCTATAACTAGACTTCTAATGAAATCAAAATTAGCTCTGATATTCCACAGTGGAGAGAGGAGGAAGTGCAATTAGCATGTAAGGCCCTCACCAAGGGGCCCATGCCACCAAGTATTAATACTTGTCCCCAGCCTCTCTCCATTCACACAGTTTTGGAACCCATGACCCTTGCCTAGCGAGTGCTACTTAGTTGATGGTGAATCCCTCCATCATAACAAAAGGCCACGTACAGTTCCAAGCACAGTTCCCATAATCAGGGTAATAACAATTTATTCTTCCTGCCCCAATAACAGAGACACTGGGGATCCCACAGCAGCCAAAGTGACCATTTGGGCAGCTATGGTCTCATTCTAGGCGGGGTGGGTGTGCCTATGCAAATGAGATCGGCCCCTGAAGTTCTTTTCCACAACTTGCCACACCTCACCACCAGATGTCAGGGTGGAGCTCATCCTGACTCTGCTTACATATATATACATATATACATACATATCTTCTTACTATATGTTCCATTCTATGCATCCGATGAAGTGGGCTGTAGCCCACGAAAGCTTATGCTCAAATAAATTTGCTAGTCTCTAAGGTGCCACAAGTACTCCTGTTCTTTTTGCGGATACAGACTAAGATGGCCGCTACCCTGAAACCTATTCCTAAATAGTGCTAGGCATAAGAATATATATGCAAACACATTCCAGAAAGGTGGTACCAGAACACCTTGATACCAGCACCTTCCTCAAAGATAACAGAAACGCACTGACCCATCCTAAAGATAAGAGCAGGAGGACAACATGATGGATAGAAACGTTTTGATCAAACCAACAGATACAAGGTAATGGGTGGTGGTTAGCCATGTCAGAGGGTGGCACCTAAGTACATCAGAGGGGTAATATGTAATTTGTCTGTATCTGTCTATAAAGATGTATCTCAGAGGCAATGTCTCTGTCTGGCCGAGGGGAGAATGGAAAGTCCCGCCATTCACTGAGCCAGTTCATTGTCACGAGCATACACGTGTTAGTGTACCTGAAACCACTGAGCCGGGCATTAGCACCGTGCTTCATCAGCAATAAACGCAACCACGTTCCCTCACTGAAAACCGAGTCTGTGGATTTATTGGGCAGTTCGATTGGAGCTTGCTGTACAGGCTATCCGGCCAGAGTTAGAACAGCATGTAGAGAGAACACACTCACGCAGCCAAACATCTGATCACACCAATATATTGCTCAAATTTGTCTTATAGCAATGTTCCCAGCCACAGCAATCAGGCTAAGACCAGTAAGGTCAGGTTTTACCGCATTAGGTAGGTGAACTGCAGAATCTGCTAGTAGAAGAGGTGGAAACTCACTGGCTTTCTGTCTTGTGAACATTTCTCTAGAGCTGGGGTGTCAAACATATAGCCTGCAGGCCAGATTCAGCCCACGTAGTTTCACCTGGCCCATGGACTTCCTGTGACTCTTTGGGCTTATCTGCAAGACCCCGGAGCCTGCAATAGAGGCTGTGATTTGTAGAAGTCACCAGTGTGTGATTTGTAGAAGTCACGCTTTAACTCCCCCATGTAGACCCTGCTAGTGAGCATTTATGTAGTCCGGAACTACATCCATGAGCACTAAGGAACATTTAGTGCATGCCAGCAGGGTCCACACAGAGGAGATAGAGCACAACACATTGATCTGCTCCACAAGTCAGACCCCCCATAACTCCGGACTCTGGCGCAACAATCCAATCTACACCCATACACCTCGCATACAGGTATAGATACACTTGGTCACAGTTAAGAGGCACTGGCGAGCCATAAGTCTGGTGGAAGCTGCTATGTGTCCACGCAAGCGGAAATGGCACTTAAGAGCACTTACCTACTGGCTGAAGAGTAAGTCAAAGAAAAGGAAATGTCAAGTAAGCCAGAGGGTGAATGTAAGTAATTATCAATATGGTTTATAGTATTCTATTTTAATAATTTAATAATTGTTACTGAATATGGCCCAAGTGGCAGGGTATCAGATCAGGCCCACCTTAAGGCTAAGGAGCCATTTTGGTGGGAAACTAGGATGAAGATGCCTTTTACCAGACCCTGTGTTTGCCAGAAGCTTTGGGAACATGGACCCAAGCAGTTCACAGGAATTCAACAGACTCTTTTCCATGGGCTTTAATCAGGCCTTTATTATACCACTAAGTTACAGTAGTCCTTAGGCACACCGTAAATGTATGGTAGGGGCCTAGTTACAAAAAAAAAACCCTACTATATCCTCACTAAAGGCCCAATTATGCAACCCTTACTCATGTTGATTAGTACTTTCCTATGGCCTAAAACACAGGTTTAAGTCAATCTCTATTCAGCAAAGCACTTAAGCACATGCCTAGAATTAAGCTTGGGCTCAAGTCCCACTGGAGTCAATGGTACTTCAGGCAGCAGTTTAGTGCTTTTGTGAATAGTGATGGAGGGCTGAATCAAGGTCTATGGAAGCTGTCCTGTTGATTGGCATAAGGTGCTACTCATTGAGTAAGGGTAGCAGAATCTGGTTCTACAGATAAAAATTTCAGAAGTCGTCAAATAACTTAGGTGCCTAGGACTCATTTTCAAAAGTGACTTAGGCACCTAAGGCCAGATTTTTAAAGGCATTTAAGCACCTAGTGGGATTTTGAAAAGCACCCAGGCACCTAACTCCCATTTGGATACAGAACAAGCATGGAATATTTCAGTCAGTGAAGAGCCAATGAAAACAGAAAGTTCGATTGGAAGCTATTATGCAGCCTTAACTATAGCAACCCGTGTCTTGCATTACATGCATTATAGTTGCATAAAATGTAATAAAGCTACTCCAGAGTGCTCTAATTCCATTTACTAATAACCATACAAATGTTTGATATGTGTCTGATGAACCGTTTGAAGACAGCATTTTCCAAAGATGATTGGTAGTACCAAGAAAAACATTTAATACCAGATAAATTAGATTCTATGTATGATAAAATGTAACAGTTGCAGTGTTAGTGTTTGTTGTTTTATTTTCATTGTTTGGGCTGCGCTGAACAATTTGTTTTGGGATGAAAAAAATACCCAGGGTTTCTGAGTTGTTCCCAATGAATCACAGAGCATGAGTAATATCATTTGTCACTTTTTATCGACCGATGTCACTGTGTTCAGTGTCACCCTGCACAGTTAATCTGCTCAACTTCTGATGAATTTTTTTGTACAGTTCACAAAATTATTTTTGGATTTAACCAACCTCCCAGGCATTCCATTTACACCACATCAGTTCCCACAGGCTAGGGATTTGCCAATTGTATTGCTCTTCTCAAAGGCATGCAGGAATGGACCAAATACATAAATAAATAAAACACAGCTCAACTCATAGCATCAAAATGCTGTCAGAGTCATCTCATTCACTAGATCTCAAATCAAAGTTGCATTTTGTGTTAACTACTATCACAACATGTTTTCTATGACTGCTAGTTTGAATGTTTATCCTCAGTCTTGGAAGCTGTATGAGTGTCCCTTTTTCTGTTCACTTTCCATGTCCTAGAGTAGACCCATTAATGTGACAGGCCTAGATTGTATCCCAGGGACAGAGCCCAAGGAGGATACAGTTCTGCACTAAATACATAGCATGGAGACACAGTGACACACAGTTCTCTCTCTTCTCCCCGCCTGCTCCAGAAGGGCAGTAATTTGTTCCTGGCCTATATCAGCAGTAAGACTACTATCCTCTCACTTTGCTGACCTACCAAGAAAGAACTGAGGCTCCACCCAAATTCCATCTCTCCCAATACACGTACTCCAGAACGAGGGAGCAGCAGGTTCACAGCTCTCCTTCTCCTTGTGCCTGGTCCCAGGGTTCAAGTAGCCCTCATAGGGACATAAGGGGGTGCCCCTGACCACCCCCTTTGTACTCCTGCCTGAGAACCCTTCCCAAGTCACTCCCTAACCCACAGAGATTTACTAGCACAAATGTTAATCAAATTTTCAGGTCACACACGGAAAATTTTAAATCCACTTTCCACAAACATTTGCGCCAGAGCCTGAATTATAAATTATGCTCATCCATGTGACATATACCACCACCAATTAAGCAATGCAGCAAAAACTTCAAATAATAAACCAGAGTAATCATAAATTTGCAAAATGTTTCATTGCACAATTTCAAATAGTGAAAAGAAAGACTGTCTGCACATTCCATGAGGAGAAACAGAACCAAATAGTTCTTCCAGCAGAGCCCTAAGTCACTCTGCTCAGCAGTACTCACTTGGACGACACCCTGGGTTCAAAGGAGCTAATTGCGTCAGTAAGTATTCATCTTTGTGAATAAGGTTTGTATGGACAATCTTCAAATAAATTAATGGTTGTGAATTATTTGCTCAGCTGTAATGTCTATAAAGAACTTTGGTTAGATAATTCCATTGCCCAAAGGGGAGATGGATGTGGGCAGGATTCCACAGAGTCATACAGAGGGGCAGCACCCCTTGGGCAGTGGGGAGTTCAGCTATGTGGGAACTCCTGAGTGCCGGTTTGCTGGTGGTTTGAAGGAAGGGGAGGGGTTTAAGAGAGGTGGGATGGGAGGATCAGAAGCTGTGCAGATGCTCCTATTGAGGTTCCCCCAAGAGCTCTTGCACTTTGCTCCCCAAGCATTCAATCTTGTCACTCGGATTCCTTTATCGGGCATACAGCAAAGCTATGCTGAGTTGATCTGACTTCAAGTGTGGAGGATGAGTATAGGGCACACCATATATCCAGAGATCCCTAGCAAACTTTTTCCTTTATATACATATACACATTGCATTGCATCACACATTTTGGGATTGGCTTGGTCACTCTGTAGAAATCAATTCCTATACAGCACGGACTATCCACGCATGACTTACTCTTCATCTCATCTTATGTTCCAGGCTTATCTTATCTATTGTTATCTTGTTCATTGTAAGTGGTTCCCTGGGTGTTCCCCCTTATCTTAGCTAGTACAGACATTCTGCTTCCTGCCTGCTGATCCTAATCCTGCCTGCCAAAAAATGAGGCCTCACTGTGTCCAATTACCCATGTCAAGTCAGCCTTACATCTCCCAGAATCCCGCAGTGAAGCCTATAGTGGCAGCTCCACAGACTGGAAGGCGGGAGGATCCCTCCTCCTCTACCACCTGCCTGCAGCACACATCAGATCTAAAGCTGGTCAAAATACAGTTTACTGACCATGAGAAGTTTAAAGACACTTTTTTGCATAATTTTTCAAGTTTTGCTGACTATTTTGAAAAAAAACAAAGTTTTTTCAGTTTTCAAGAACTCTAAAGATTTTAGCATTTTTTGTTTATTTGTTCTGTTTTTACAAATCCCCCCAAAATGGAAAGAAAATTCATGTTCAAATTTCCATTTTGTCAAAAAGCCAGTTTCCATCTAAAAATAACTTGACAAAAAATGTCCAACCAGCTCTGATCAAAACCTGAAATGCTACAGTCGAATCTGCCTTGGATTGTAAGTTAGAGGAATTTATTATCTGTCTCAATATAGCCTTCCATGCACTACCATTTTGCCATTGGCCATCTCCAGTTAGGGGTGACTGAAGTCATGCTGCTGTGGTGTTGACCGTTGAGGTGCATTGGGAGTATGGAGAAGCCAGCACAGCCTCTGGTGATATTCAGATTTCCAGGAAGTAATAACTGCAGATTCTCTTCTCCTGAAAAAGAAAGCCTGCAGTAATTACTTCCTTGAAATCAGAATATCAATATTGTGTGGCAAAACTCCTTGTTCACCTCAGTAGGCTCAGTCCTTTTTAGCCTTGGAGACTCAGGTTTGGGCAAGGCATATCCTTATAGGTAGCACAGGGTCCTGCTACTCCTCTCCTCAGTCAGTCCCTTGTGCTTGTTTTCCTTCCCTTCTGGGGAAGCGAGTGCAGCTTCCCTACTGGGAAGGTCTGGTGTCTTGCTGCAAACAGCCTACTGGCAACTTCCCTGCTCCTCTCACTCCCTCACTCTCCCCCTCCTACCACGCAGGGGAGGGTTTAAAAAGGTCCCAAGTAGTTGGAGTCAGCTGAACCTAATTGGTTCCCTGGCAACCCCTTTTCCAGCTGAACCTTATTGCCCTGTGGTTCTCTCTCCTCAGTGGATAGGGAGGGGCCTTTTAATCCCCTTGGACTAATTACTACCCCCCTTTTGTAGCTGTTTGTCCTGGGTTTACCACAGTTGCACCCATTTTAAATGACAGACACAAAAATCTCCCATATTTTCAACCTTTGTACCAAACATATAAAGACTACGTACAAAATCTTCATCCCCACGCTTCTTCTGCAGATGTGCAACAAGGGCCTAACAGATCAGCTTTCACATCAATGGATGCAATTTCTGATTACAACCTCAGAAATGAAACACAGCACAATTTAGTGAAGAATGAAAGTAAGCTGATCACGGTACATACTGGGCGGTTTACAAAGGATATAAAGAAAGGTCTCATGTGTTAATACCTCTTACAGTTTTAGATTGTAAGAGGCAGCTTCACATTTAAAGCCGCATAAGGTGAATCCATTAAAGATAATGGAAAATCATATTCATTTGCAGATCAGTAGTGGAGTGATTAAGTAGATAGGTATCTGCTGTTTGGTCTGGTTTGAAAAAAAAAAGAAAAAACTTTTTTCAGTATAAAGTGACTTTTAGTTTGATCAGTTAATTTAATTTCTTAAATCAAATTTTCAATGGAATCATGTGAATCAGGATTTTGTTAACTGGCAGACTTCGCAGCCTGCACACGAAGCTGACTTTCCTCACTTCTTAAAGATTTAACAGCAGAGAAGCTGAAGGCCTGGGCTACACTGGGGGCGGAGGGGTTTCAAACTAAGATATGCAACTTCCACTACGCTATTCGCGTAGCTGAAGTCGAAGTATCTTAGTTCAAGTTACCTGGCTGTCCTCATGGCAGCGAGTCGACCACAGCGGCTCCCCCGTCGACTCTGCTTGCTCCTCCTGCCGAGGTGGAATACCAGCATTGATTCGGGGATCAATTTATCGCGTCTAGACGAGACGCGATAAATCGATCCCCGATAGATCGATCACTACCCACCGAGCCAGTGGGTAGTGAAGACGTATCCTTAGAGATTTGTGAAATACCCCCACAGAAAACTTTGTTAACTCTGAGTTAAGGGTTTGTCTACACAGGACAATTATACAGTAGAACCTCAGAGTTATGGACACTTCAGGAATGGAGGTTGTCTGTAACTCTGAAATGTTCGTAACTCTGAACAAAGCACAGTTCGGGCTCCAGATACAGAAGCTGACACTCCAGGCCAGGCTTCAGCAGCAGCTGAGCTCCCTCCTCAGCTCTGGCAGCTTTCTCCCAGCCAGGGGTGGGGGGTTGAAAACAGACCCCAGCATTGCTCCTGCTTAGGGTGACCAGACAGCAAGTGTGAAAAATCGGGACGGGGGTGGGGGGTAATAGGTGCCTATATAAGACAAAGCCCCAAATATATGGACTGTCCCTATTAAATTGGGACATCTGGTCACCCTACTCCTGCTCTGTTGGCTCTGGCAGCCCCAGCATCTTCACCCCCTAACTGTAAATGGCTGTCCCGCACATGGGGGTGAGAGGGGGACAGGCAGCCCAGATGTTCCTACCTTTAAGATGCAATACAGGCACAGTGCAGTATTTGCTTCTTTCTTTCTTTCGTGTCTCTGCTGCTACCTGATTGGTTACTTCTGGTTTCACATGGTTTTCGGTTAACCGTCAATCCATAATTCTGGTGTTCATATCTCTGAGGTCCTACTGTACCAGTATAAGGTAGGGTGTGAATTTAAACCACTATAATTATAGCAGTATAAATCCCATGTAGACACGTAAGCCAGGTCTACACTACAGACTTATAACGATATTACTATATTGCTCAAGGGTGTGAAAAATCCACACTCCTGAGCAACGTAGTTGTACCAACCTAACCCCCGGTGTAGACAGCGCTATGCTGGCAGAGTAGCTTCTCCCATCGACACAGCTACTACCTCTCACAGAGGTGGATTAACTATGCCAGAAGCGTCTTCACTTAAGCGCTGCAGCTGTGCTGATGCAACATTTTAAGTGTAGACCTGCAGTTATTCAGCTATTAGAGTGCCTTTTTCCAGTTTAATTTATGGCACTTTGGAAGCAGTTTAAAGAAAGCCAAAAAAAAAAAGTCCTTCTTACTCCAGAATAAGTGTGTCCACAAGGGGGAGTGTTAATGGTATAACTACAGCCTTATAACAGGGAAAATCTCCCAAGTGGACACTCCCTTACGCTATGTCTACACCACAGACCTTACAATGGCAGAGCTGTAGCAGTACAGCTATGCTGCTGTATGGTCTCCCGTGAAGCCACTCTTTGCCAGTGGGAGAGACCTCTCCTGCGGGCATAATTAAACCACCCCCAATAAGCGGCGTTAGCTATGTCAGCAGGAGAGCCTCTCCTGACAACATCGCGTTGTCCAGACCGCGTTTTTGTGGGTGAAACTTATGTTGGTCAGGGAGTGTTGTTTTTTTTCACACCCTGACTGACAAAAGTTTTACCAACAAAAGTGCTACTGTAGACATAGCCTTAGTTTTCTAGTAGATTGCAGCATGTCCCACCATGTCCTACCAGTGCAACCACTAAGCAAGTCATTCAACGTCTTATCTGAACTCCACTTATCACCTTCCCCAGCTCTGCCTTCTCTACTGTCTGCAGCCCATGTTTCCCCACCCTGTCACTTTGGAAAGTAAACTACTATAAAATTATTTTACCAGCCGTGATAACAGCCACAGTGCATCAGTAGTTTAACAGTCATTGTGTTCCTGCTTTCTTCTAATCTTGCTTGATACATTGCTGAATTTGTGTTGAGGCAACAAATAACTCACAAGTTTATAGCTGCCCTTATTATTTGTGTCCAGAAAAGTATTGGCTTGCACTTTGCTGCACTTTAAAAAAAACATTTATAATCAAGAGATGTTTTTATTATTAATAATAAACAATAATCATGCCAATAATACCACCTCCTTCTTATATAATGCTTTTCATCAGTAAAGGCAAAGCATTTTACAAAGGAGGTCAGCATCATTATCCCCATTATACAGAAACAAAATAATGGATGTTATTGAGCTTTAAGGAGAAGTTATAGGTTTTGTTCCAGGTTTATTAGCAAAAAGCTAGATCAGGCAACCCTTACAGGCACTGACTGAAAATATTTGCATAGTAGTTCACCTCTCTAATAAAACTATCTTGAAGTCCACAGGGCTATCAGATGAATGAGTGCTCACTGACATGATTAAGGCTTGCACAGCCTACCTTACAATATCAGCATGGAAGAAGTACAGTGCACAGGGAAAATAACTTACACCTAAAAACCTGCTACCTAGAAGTAAGCAAGCATGAAAATAAAACTGTTTTTGTATCCTTTTGTCATCTTCACGCCTCAGATATTCTAACAACCATTACTGGCATAAGCACTGCTGGCCCTGCAGATATAAGGCAATTAGCAAACAGAAACTATGCTCCGTGGTGGTTAGAATAGCATCAGGACACACTCCATCCACCCAAAAGTTTAAAAGCATGGAAATAAGTTAAGTGGAAAGACTTGTGCATTCCTTTCCACCTTTGTATTGCCTAAAGCACTGTCAGTCATACGCTCCAATGTTCCATTCGGTTTTCACTTCCATCGCCAACAGATCCCCAAAAGCAATATCCCAGGTTCATCAGACATGTCCTCCAAGACAAAACCTTAACAGTGACCCTCATTTATTTTTATATCAATTGAATCAGTACATCTCACTGTCACACATTCCTGGCACTTGGGAAGTTATTCTGCCTTAGCCCTGCTGAGGTCAACATTAAGGTTGCAAGTTTTGTAGACAAGCTGTCATAAATATAAAGGGAAGGGTAAACCCCTTTGAAATCCCTCCTGGCCAGGGGAAAGCTCCTCTCACCTGTAAAGGGTTAAGAAGCTAAAGGTAACCTCGCTGGCACCTGACCAAAATGACCAATGAGGAGACAAGATACTTTCAAAAGCTGGGAGGAGGGAGAGAAACAAAAGGGTCTGTGTCTGTCTGTATGCTGGGTCTTGGCCAGGGATAGACCAGGAATGGAGTCTTAGAACTTTTAGTAAGTAATCTAGCTACGTATGTGTTAGATTATGATTTCTTTAAATGGCTGAGAAAAGAATTGTGCTGAATAGAATAACTATTTCTGTCTGTGTATCTTTTTTGTAACTTAAGGTTTTGCCTAGAGGGGTTCTCTATGTTTTTTAATCTAATTACCCTGTAAGATATCTACCATCCTGATTTTACAGGGGGGATTTCTTTATTTCTATTTACTTCTATTTTCTATTAAAAGTCTTCTTGTAAAAAACTGAATGCTTTTTCATTGTTCTCAGATCCAAGGGTTTGGGTCTGTGGTCACCTATGCAAATTGGTGAGGCTTTTTATCCAACATTTCCCAGGAAAGGGGGGGTGCAAGTGTTGGGAGGATTGTTCATTGTTCTTAAGATCCAAGGGTCTGGGTCTGTAGTCACCTAGGCAAATTGGTGAGGCTGTTTACCAAACCTTGTCCAGGAAGTGGGGTGCAAGGTTTTGGGAAGTATTTTGGGGGGAAGGACGCGTCCAAACAGCTCTTCCCCAGTAACCAGTATTAGTTTGGTGGTGGTAGCGGCCAGTCCAAGGACAACGGGTGGAATATTTTGTACCTTGGGGAAGTTTTGACCTAAGCTGGTAAAGATAAGCTTAGGAGGTTTTTCATGCAGGTCCCCACATCTGTACCCTAGAGTTCAGAGTGGGGGAGGAACCTTGACACAAGCTGAAGTAGCTCAGGGCATAGCTCCCTAGAGCCAGGGGAAAAGGGAGCTGCACCTGCCTGGGAATCAGAGGGAGCAACTACGCTGCTCCTGACTATGGTGACCCTTCTGACGAGTAGCAAAGAGTCCTGTGGCATCTTATAGACTACCAGTGGGTATTCACTCATGAAAGCTCATGCTCCAATTCGTCTGTCTATAAGGTGCCACAGGACTCTTTGCTGCTTTTACAGATCCAGACTAACACAGCGACACCTCTGATACTTCTGAAGAGTGTAAGAGGCTGTGATGTGCCTCAGCAAATCTTTAGCAGCTCTTCCCTAACTGCCTTCTGGGTTGGGATCCATCGCCTTAGTCAAAATTAAGGGTAGTGAACTGCATGGGAATTTGAACAGTGTCAGAAGGGATTTGAATGCCTGGCCTCCTCTTTCTTCGATCCCAAAGCTTTCCCATAGGCTAGAGGGGCATTTGGGGAAAACTGTCCCCCCATTTCCCATCTCCCCACCCCCAGAAATGAATGGCATTAATCCCTCACCAAAATTGTTGTCACCCTTCAGCTTCATGTTGGCGCATATATTTTCCATTATAGATATAAAGTTATAAAATTCTTTTTGGCAGGCATGGCTTCCCATAGCATCCCTTGCTAGTCAAACATGACACATTTAGCAATCCCTGCCTCAGTTTCCCTCCCCCAGGGTTGGTCTCCTCTGCTTTCCAGACACCGGTCTATGCTGGAGATGTGGCTTAGCCCTGCAGTCAAGTCACAACAAACATAACTCCTTACAGCGTAGCAAAAGTCCAAACTAAAAAGTCCCCAATAAACAGAAAGATTCTTCTGTCCTTCAGGGCTTCTCTTCAGCCATCCTTCTGGGCCCTGTTCCCATCCCTTTTCTGAACTACATGTGAGAGTCTATCTTCTCTGGGCTACAGCACTGGCCGCAAGCTAGTTCCCCTGGAGTACCCTCTCCCCTACAGACCCCAGCTCACAGCCCACTACAGGAACCAGTCAGCTGCCTGTGGTGCCAACTCCCAACTGAGCTCACTTTCAGTCATTTTATAAAGCCCATGTGTCCATTCATCTCTCACCTCACCCTCCTTATTCCCACCCACGCAGGCTAGGAAGCAGCTAATTAATTATGGCACAGGTGTGGTTGACCCCATTTCACCTTAAAGGGGCCACACACCCTGTGACAGTGCTCTGTAGACAAACGCTATCAATGTATAACTGATATTCTAGGAATCAGCATGAGGAGCAACAATGTAGAGAGGGGACGGATGCTAGGGTGTTTTAGATTGCTTGTGTGGTCCCTCTTCAAGGTGTGGCTCAAGCCTCCACCCTGGTGCTTGCTACTTGGAATGGCTTCTCCCCTCTCCTCGAATGGGTTGGGTCCTGGGTTCTTTTTTGTGATGCCTGGTGCCTCCATCCAAGGTAACTCCTCACTGAGCCTGAGACACCAGGGGTTGGAAAGTGAACTATGGTACCAGTGCTGGCAAGGAACATACAACCCAGTACACAAGAAACAACAGAGTACATCAACACAAAGCCCAGCAGAGGAGTTACATACCCAAAACCAACAATACAGTAGCGGGGGAATCTATTAGGAGCAAGAAAATAAGATCTGGGGAAGGAAAGGAAGTTAGGGTTAACAAATAAGTACTGACACATTAACCAGTTTCCCAATCTCCCAACACTGCAGTCACAACTCTTCCCAACTCCCAGCTCCTTCCTGGGCCCATTCCCACGCAGATGGTACATTAAGGGTGAGTCCAGAGATGAATGCTGCAGCACTACAAACATTGGCCAGCTTAAACAACAAGAAAAAAAATGGGTCTTCTTACAGTATCTTTGCCCCCGGGTGGGGCTGCATTCCCTCCTGGCTCCCTGATCTGCAGTCCTGAGGAGGTCTCAGCTGGTTCTTGGTAGCAAGATCTAGGTCAGATCTCTGCCACTCTGACCTCTGCAGAGCTGGAACTGCCTGGCCCATGCACTAGATCACACAGCAGATCCTTTATGGAGAGAGGGAATTAATTAGAGACTCTCCAAGCTGTTCTGCTCTCTCTCTGCTCTCAAACTCAAAGCTCAAAACTGAACCTAAAACTACTCTCTTGGTGTCTGCATCAGGCTGTTTCCTTCCACTGAGGTGCTGAACAGCCTGGACTCATCATTGACCCAGCAAACTGCTTGACCATATCACCCTGCAGAAGCCTCATTATTGGCCTCAGCAGGATTTCTAGTCCATTCTCTTCCCACCCCTGACTCCAAGCATACTGGGAAATGATGTCAGAGGCCTCTGGTAGCCATTGTTGTCGTCCATAGGGTAGATCCCTAGACTGAAGCCAAGTCCAAATTTCCAGGAGCTAGCAAATTCCAAGTGGGGGATACACTTGCAAAAGCAGTAGAAAGAAAAGAGAGACAATCCAGTAAAAAGTTGTTAAAAAGGGGTGATTTTTAAAATATTATTCTCTTTATCAGTTCATTTCTCATCAAAACATGAAAAATTTAAATAGTGCTCAAATTTTATGTTCTAGGATTTGGTTTTTGCCATTTCAATGAGATGTTTACAAAATAAAGGTTTAAAGCTTCTGCTAAAACGTAACTCGGTTGCACAACCTTATGGGGAAGCTACATTCACAAAGTGAATTTTTAATTCGTAACTGCAAACATTCATCTGGGGAACCTGATTCTACGACTTAGGCTCATCCAATGAGGGAAGAAAAACATACCAGGTGTCTTACACATCCACTTAAAACAGCTGTAACATCACCTACTTGCAATGAACAGCTCAGAGATGATCTACACAAGTATAATTTGCAGAAATTATCTGGCAAATCACCATCTGCTCATGGACAATTTGCAAATAATAAAAAAGGCAAAATTCATTAAATGTGGTTGTTAAGAATTTTGGCACAATAATTCTTGGCTGCAGTTTTTTACTCAGTCAGGACTCCTACTAAAGTCAGTGGGAGATGTGTCTGAATAAGGATGAAGCCCTATAATCATTTAACCTATTCAGACCCAACCTCCTACTCCTAAATAATTAGAAAATGTAAAATGGTCCGTCCCGCCTCTCCCCCCCGAGAATATTCTCAAACCAGACTTTATGCTGACCCCAGTTTTTGAGGTCTATACAAACTGAAACCTTAAACGTGTTAGCCCACTCACTTCCCTGGACACAAAAAGGTTTAAGGATCTGCCTGCACTGGTCAGATTGTAGGATCAAGGTGCTAGTTTCAATGGAAACCCATCAATATGACACTGTGTCATCTGCAACTGTCAGCCAAATCACAGCTGATAGAATGTGCCCTGCCAAGACAGGCAAGCTATGTGTTTGTCAAATGCAGTGCCAGTATATTTCCGGCAATGCTCTGCTGTTTTTAATGTAAGCACTAATGTTTCTAGGGTATTATCTTCCAAATGTTGCAGTAAGACATGCTTTATAGGATTTAATGAATCACACTGTAAAGATAATTGCAACTTACATATTGTTGTGCACTGAGTTTTTCAACATAAAAGCAATCAATTAAAATGCTAAACCTTTTATAACATGTTTGCCAAAACCTACCACACACACTAACTCCTGGAGAATTTTGATAGGCTAGAATTTAGTTAAGACACCATCACTTTATCAAGCATATAAAATGTTCCTGTGATGGAGGAGTGAGGCTTCAAGCATGAAATACTAGATACTTTCAGCATTAAAAATGATTATAAAAAATATCTGTCTGCCATGATATAGCCTCCTGTTTTGGCTGGCTGATTTGGACACCTGTGTTCATAAAAATGCCAGCTCTTTGGGTTCTCATGAAAATGATGAACAACCTCTTAAAAACTGAATAATCAGCTGTACGGAGCAGATGCTGATTCCATAAACACAGCCATCTTGAATTTCATTTCTTAAAAAATAATGCAAGATTTCAAGAACACCCTACACATTAATGAGTGAAATTTCAGATGGAATCCAGACTCCATGGATGTAATCAAACCCACTTCGGGTTTTAATTATAAAAGCTCTTCTGCAGAAATTCAACAATTCAAGGTTGTGGCACTCATGAAAGATACAATTACTGTTTAATTGGGTTTCACACACACACATGCACACACACACTTCATTATGTCCCTAATATTTAAAAAAAATCAGAGTAAGATAATTGCAATGTATTAATTAATTCAAGTGGGGAATCAATTCACAATGCCATCAAACATGAAAAAATTACAAGGGATCTGAATTCAAACTCACGACAAAGATTCCACGAGTGCTGGTAGTATTAATTATTATTTCTATTAGTGCAGCACCTAGGAGCCCTAGTCATGGACCAGGACCGCATTTTTCTAGGTGCTTTACATGGGGAGTAGAACCCATCCTAGCTTCAGAATCACAAGAGAGCCATCGTTTTTCCAGCCAATAGAGCCCAATTTCTGGACACTAAGCGTATGTTTACAATGCAACATAAACCCAGGCTTAAATTTGGGCTTATGCCTAATCTCCCTTGTGTCTACACTGAAATTGCACTCACCCAAGGCTCAGACCCAGGATGCCAGGACCCTGCCGGGCTGCAGGAACCAAGCACAAGTCAAGTCAGGACCTTGGGTCCAAGTCCTATTGCTTTGCAGCATAGACACAGCCCCGCTTTACTTGTGTCCTGGCAGTCCGCCAGAAGTATCCCACAATTCCATGGCCTGACTTCCTTAGTCCTCTTTATCCCAACAATCTCCAGCCGACTCAGCTGAAAATGGAAGCCACCCCCTCTTGGCGTACAGCAGCAGCTCAGTGTGTCAGCATTAACCCATTTTCTTCAATCACTGAGCTGTAAGCACACCATCGGCAAGCCTCCTGGGTTTGCAATGGAGACTGAACTGAACAAGCCTTTGGCAAAGCAAGCTGCTTCATGGTCTCGGGAGCACAGCCAAATTTTGGTGAATCTCTGGTGCAAATCTGATGAACCTGTGGACTTCAGCAAAAGCACCAGAAATGACCTCGCAAACTAGCAGATAGCTAAAAAGCTGGCAGCTATGCAGATTTTCTAAGCAGGTGAACAGTACAGGGAGCATATGAAGAGGCTGAAAAGCAAGTACCGGAAAGACCAGGGACAAGAACTGCATCCAGCACAGAGCCAACATGGTTCATGGTATCCTGCTAGCCCTGAATCCAGCACAGGAACTGATGGGGGAGCGAGCCGCATGCTCTGCAGGAGGAGCATGAAGAGACTCTGTTTATGAAACCAGCCCTAGATCAGGCTGTGGATCAGGATCAACAGCAAATTCTTGGTCCCTACTTGGAAGAGCTGTTTGACCCCACCCCCACTGAGGAACACTGCACTGGCAAGCCTACAGTGAATCTGGTGGAGACAGGAGCTGCCCCAGAGCCCAGTAAGTTTCTGAATCTAATGTACAGTATTATTACTGTAATCGGAGGGATTTCTTCTCTAAGAAGCAATGCAAATGTTCTACTCCAGCAAGGGTCAAGGTACAGCATGGAGTGATGCTTTTATAGGACAAGAGAGACTCAAGAAGTTGAAGGTATCCCCCAAGACATTGAACACTTCACCTTCATGCTGACTTTCCCCCTACCCCCGAAATTAAATGCTCCTTTGAAGGAGGGGGACCCTGTGCTACAGGTCACTGACCAGTCTCACTGATGCCGCTCTCCCATCACATGCACACATTAAGGAGAAAAGAAGGTGTCATTTTAACCCTACTTTAAATATCTGAAGTAGTAAACCTATTCCTCAGAGTGACAAAAAGTGAATCACCATTAGAAGAATGACCTAGACTCCAAAAGAGGTCAGTCAGCAGAGGAATTGGAAACTGAAAGCATGGCTTCCCAAATTACAGCTATGAGATTGCTTTGGATGAAAAGAGCCAGAAGGCAGAGCTGGAGGTGAAAAGGCATTATATCTAGAATTGTCTTTCATATCACTGAGGCAGATCCTCCATTAGCTATGCTGGAGAAGGAAAGAAGCAGATTTTACAAAACCTCTGTACCTTAGTATTCGAGTAAGTCACGGCCAACCATTCCCCGAGGAAACCAGAAGTTGGCAGGAGTGTTTATAAATGTCTCAAGAACATGAGAGTGCAATGGCTTTTACTTCTGCCTGGCATGCATCAGTACAGAGATGATGGTCGCAGACATTGTTGCCAAGTAGTCTCTCTCAATGTGGATTGCCATGCTAAAAATAATAACTGCACTCTCATCCGATGTCCTCAACACACTTGACAAAGGAGAGTATCATTATCCTCAGTTCAGGACACTGACAGATTAAGGAACGTGCTCAGAGTCACAATTGGGGAAAACAGCACAGTCAGGTGACCTGGGTTCTATCACACTCCCTTATATACATTGTGCGCTTCAGTAGCCCTGCAGTAAAACTGCCAGCTCATCCCTTCTAAATACCGGCCTCCCCAAACCACACACAGCCCAGTTGATGGCTCATTTTGGCCTTGTGACACTTCATCATTTTTAAACACGTTGTGTAATAGTCTATCCCAGGCACCTCATCCTCTATCTGTGTTCTATTTGGGCCCAGTTCCTCACTGCTTTGCAGCTGACGTAGTCATTTACACCCGGACAAAGTGCATGGCAGCAGAGGAATGGGGCCTCTGTGTCTGACAAGTAAATGCCTATTTACAAGTAAATGTCCATACGAGACCCAGAAATAGACACCTGGACACAGATGTTAGGTGTGATATTGTGCACTGGTAGGAACACATTTTAATGGGTGCAGCATTGTTATACAAAATTGTATACTTGGGTGTTTGGTGCAGTATATTATACAATGACAGGTTTCAGAGTAACAGCCGTGTTAGTCTGTATTCGCAAAAAGAAAAGGAGTCCTTGTGGCACCTTAGAGACTGACCAATTTATTTGAGCATGAGCTTTCGTGAGCTACAGCTCACTTCATCAGATGCATACCGTGGAAACTGCAGCAGACTTTATACAATGGTGTACAGTCTCTCTTCTCTGATACTTAGTTGTTTGTTCTCTTCTCCCCCTCCACTGCCAGCATCACTCTCCCTGCCCTCCTTACTCCTACCAGTTCTACATTTCTGCATGTCCCTCAATCACTTCCCTCGCTCTTTCTTCCTATTCCTGCTCCCTGCCTCTATTAACTCATCCTAGCTCAACTCCCTTAATATGTTGCAAACAACCCACCACCACCAAAAGCCAATAGAGCTAGCAGCACCTTTGCTAACTTTTTCCATCACCTTTTGCCTATCTTGTCTATTTACATTGTATTCTCTTCAGTGTAGGGACTGTGTCTTCCTATATGTTTGTACAGCACCTAGCACAATGGAACTGCTTGGGATATTCTGGTGCTATGGCAGTATAAACAATAATAATGATGTGTCTGCAAGTAGTCAGTGCAGATTTCTACAGACCACACATGGTTAATTTGCAGATAAGACTTCTCATTTGTATTATATTAACATCTATGACAGCTTCTCTAGGGTTATATGACACTTGTGACAATGCATATATATAACAATAACAGTATTATATATATAATACTGTTATCACCCAACATGTCTGGTAAAACAAGAGAGTAAAGGTGACATTGTCTACTATATTTTTCACTAACTGCTTTAAAACAATTTTTGCCCAGCCTGTCAATAATTAGCATATAATTATTGTTATGGCTCGTGCTGCTACACCTAGTCTTCCAGGTTCTGTTTTTCAGCATGCAAGCAAATGTTCAGTCTTGGGGAGCCATGCTGTCTATTGGTCTCAGTTTTGTTATACAGGGTTCTATGTAGATGGAGCTGTGTGAGTAGCAGGAGAGTTTGCTCTGTGCCTTTGTCTTAAAAATTGACTCCAGTTAGAGATGGAGTTGCATCCTGGGGACCAGGCATTGGTGATGGACGGAGATTCCTGAAAGAAGGAATTGCCCTACATGCTCTTTGACTACCTGTGTTCCAGGATTGATACATATATAAATAAAACAAGTAACACTTAGAATATGCCCATACGGTGCGCCACTGATTTCTCCTCCAACCAACAGCTTATCTTTCAGGCCTCAGGTATCTGCAATTGTTTGGCAGTGGGACCACATTATAGCCATGTCAATGGGGCTGGGTTAATTTCCACCAGTTGAAAATTTGGCCGTTTAGGTATTCCTGTATACGTATATAGAAATATATCCTGATGGTTGCACATATGTATTTCCTGTGTCAGGCAAAAATAGAATATGTATCTGAAGCACCAATGGGCTGATTTTAAAAGAAAGCAAATAAGGACAAAATTGTAGTTGCCTGAGATAGAAGTTGAAGATGGTAAAAAAAATGCTCTGCTATATAGAGTTCCTTGCTGGTAAGCCCTGCGGTTCAGTTCCTGTGCCTTGGGTTAAGAACTGCAATTGAGTTGAAGCTCTCAATTCAGTGTGCCCCACTAATGGATTGTGTTTTCAGACTGACTATCCCAGAATGCTCAGAAGGAGTTTCTCTGAATGACCTTGAAATACTTAGCTGGTATGCAAAGCTTTGGAATAAATGGTGCACTATTCAGGCTCTGCTATTACAGAACACATCCAGAGCTCTGATCTGATATTATAGCTTATACCTGTGGACACCAGTAAATATACTTATGAGCCCTGAAAGCAGAAAAATCTCTTAAGCTTAAAAGCAGGCATTGTGCACAGAAAGAGAGAACACTGAAATAACCTACCCAGACAATCACGGAATCTCTGTCTTCTCAAAACTCAGACGGCACCCAGTTTATTTTCACACAGCGCTGCTTCAGGACAACATGTTCAATGGAAAGATGTTGGGAGATTTGTTCTCATGTTGTGACTTGGCAGAGGGAAAGCACACTAAAAAGTGGAGGATTAGAGGGAATTTCTCAACAGTCAGGAGCAACAGCAACAAAGAAGAAAGGACAGAGAGGAGAGAAAATAGTGCCAAAACAGAAGACTCTATCCTATAATAATATAGCATGAGGCAGGGATCTAACTCCTCATGCTTCATTCTTTTTGTTCCTCAGGGTGTCGGGAAAGTTCCACTTCTGAATCACTTTCTTCACTATACAGTACTGGTCACAGGACAGCAAAATTCTCCTCTGGATTTGCATTAGGGACTTGTGAATTTGCATTTGATTTCTTGAGAGGACCCTTCACCATAAGGCAGTGTCTCACTTTTTAGAAGTGATGGGTTACAACTGAAATAATTTATTCAGAACTTCAAATTTATGAGTCAGGGTAGATCTAGAGCAGTGGTTCTCAACTCTGGTCAGGGAAAGCCCCTTTCTTGTTCAGGGAAAGCCCCTGGTGCACCGGGCCGGTTTGTTCACCTGCTGTGTCCGCAGGTTCAGCCAATCGTGGCTCCCACTGTCCGCGGTTCGCTGCTCCAGGCCAATGGGGGCTGTGGGAAGCGGCGTGAGCTGAGGGATGTGCTGGCCACCCTTCCCACAGCCCCCATTGGCCTGGAGCTGAGTTGAGAACCACTGGTCTAGAGGGACTGCACTGCCAATGGTTTGGTTTTCAAAACAAAACTCCCATTTATCAGGTTTTACAAAAACCAGGAATGTAATGGCCTATGATACAGAGGAGGACAGTCTACTTGGTCCCTTCTGGCCTTAAAGTGTATGAAAATCCAAGACCGCCACATAAGCAATTTCCAGAGATGAACCAAACCTGGAACAATTTGTATGAACAACCCTCTAATTTGGAAGACAGGTGATTTAACAGCAGTGTGGGAAAAAAGAGCGGAGACACACAGAAGTTGCTGGTAAAGAAGATGTGAAGTGGTGACAACCAAAATGATGGGTGTGTTATCAACGGTGAGGGAAGTGGGCAGTAGAAGAAAGGAAGAATGCAGGAGAAAAAAAAATGTCATTCTTCATACGTTGTATCAACAGTAGCTGGTTTTATCTGTTAGAGGAAATAGAGCTAAAACAAACGGAATTATGGATATGGGGACAGAGGAATGCATCGGAGTGACATCAGTGAATAAATGGTACTTTAGGCCATAGGCAAGATAAAGTCACCAAAAAGGGAAGTGTTAAGAGAAGACAAAGGAGACCCAGCACAGTGCCCTTGAGTCCTGATCCAAAGGCTACTGAAGTCAGCTGACCAGACTCTCATTCACTCCAGAAGGCTGTGGATCAAGAATGGGAGAAGGGAAACCAGGGCAGGAACTGGAACAGTGGATACTGTCACGAGGGGTTTGCTTAAGAATGTACCCTTTTGAGAATGAATGGACAAAGCCTAAGACATGAAAGGGGTGTAGTATGAGGACAGAGGGGAGAAATGCTGATTGGAGAGAACACAGGTAAGGGGGAGCAGGAATGAGGGGAAGGAGTGGGAGAATGTGGCTAGCTCTTGTCAGAAACAAACTAGGGTATTTATAAGGTGCCTTTCACATTGATATTGAAGGGTTTATCATCACTGGGAGGTTTTTTTATTTGGTTGGTTTGTTTTTTTGCAGTGATGGAAACCTCTAATGTGAATGTGATTCATTGGTGTAAAAAGTGATTTGTACTGGTGCAGCTTACCATGATCTCAAACCAGGACAAGGCAGGTTGTGGTGGTGCAAGACACTTTTTCCACTGGGGCAGCAGGTCTACATTAGGGACTTCTACCAGTTCAGCTATATCAGTGAAGCTACTCCAGTGCAACAATCCCCAGAATAGAGAAGCCAAGAGCCAGGAGGAATCAAAAGAGAAAAGAAAAGAAAAGAAAAGAAAAGAAAAGAAAAGAAAAGAAAAGAAAAGAAAGGTAGGGGAGGAAAAGAGGACAAGGGCCTCATGGATAGTAGTGACTTTGTACAAAAAAAGTGGGTAAAGTCAGGAGAGGTGAAATTGGTGACGACAGAGACATCAGGTCAGTGGAACAAGGGAGATAACTGACTATGATAACAGAAGTAATTAGGGCCCAGAAAAGGGACACAACCTGAAATGTAGATGAAACAGATTTTAAAGCACAAAGGGAGACGGTGTGCTGAGTTTTATGCCAATGGCATTCTGGCTGGGGAAGATCAGTTCACTGGGTTCAAAGAGCAGAGGTGAGCCAGGTCTCTGAGGAGGAAGAATTTGGGTTGTAAAGAGGAGCAGTGGAGTCACTGGAGAAATGCCAGGGGGGGAGCTAAATGAAAGAGCAAATGATTCAAGCTCAAGGTAAGAGGAGAAGGAGTTCAAATGAAAGGAGAAATTAGGAGTAAATGCTTCCAGGACAGGGAAAATGGTTAGAAGAATCAAGAGAAGAAAGGTTCCAGCCAGGAGTTGAGAGATAGTGAGGTGAGAGAGAGAAGAGGAAAGAAGGAAGAAATCAGAAAGGGAAGGAGAAGGGGAATTAGAAATATATAAATTCAAGTTATTACTGTCTCACCCCTTATTACTCAAATGAACTCAGCTGGCAGGTACTTAGAAAGTGCAACAAATCACTGACATCAAGCACAGTTTAACATTGCGCAACCAGCCTCATTCTTCTGGTTTGTGGTAGCATACAAATGGGTGACAGGATGTTAAAACTGGCAGAGGACTCCTAGGAAGGGGTATCTCATGATTGTAGGGATGTATGATGTAACCTGCTGGATATGTTCCCTGATCCTTTTCAAAGGAGCACTAAGCTATCTGGCAGCACATTCCCCACACTCATGTTGCTCTGAAACATGCCACTCTGCAATGGTAGGCTGGTGCTTGTACCCTACCTGTCACTAACGCTGCTCCACTACCCTTCCTCCCAAGCCCACCACATGCCACCATTAACTACAGACAGGACTGTGCCCCAAACTTCTTGAAGTTGCAATAATTGGACTAGAAATCTTGCAAGAACAACCTCTTTGTGAGACTTCCTGGTTCAGGTAGGGTCAGAAATAGCCTTAGAGAAGGCCTTTTCCTTGGGGTATTCATGCAGTTCCACTCACAGACCCACAGCCAGGAGGTGAAGAGAGGCCCAATATGAAAATTAGTGGGGGTGGAGATTCTGAACTACAAAATCATTAAGACTGTTATAGGCAAACTAAGAACAAAGCTTACCAAGTGGGTAAATTCCATTAAGGGTGATGGAAATTCTCCCATTCATTTTAAAGATACTTGATAGGACACACAATAGGCTTGTTTTAAAGACATCTATTTAAGATTATGAGCCCCGATCCCACCATGGAAGCATTGCTGATAAAAAAAATTATTTGCCTCTTGAATAAGTTACATTGTGGCCCATGCACACTAAGGACATATTTAAGGACAAATGGACCCCTGTTCTATGTTATTTTGGGAAAGAGAACATTGATTATTATGTCGCCTGCTCATCTGCAGACTATCATTCCTGTACCTGACCACTTCACTAATACACTCTCAGATGTGCTGACTGATTGTAATATCTACATCAGTACAGAAGTTCATATTTAAATCTTTGAGTCAAGCAGGCTGACCTGCAGTATAAACACAGAATAACGGTAACAAGTATTTTATTATATGTATTGTGGTATCACCAAGAGTCCCCATTGGGACCATGGTCCTGTTGTGCTAGGCACTGTACAAACATATAGTGTAAGAGAGTCCCTTCCCCAGAGTCTAAATAGACAAAGGAATGATCATCCAATTTTGCCAGTGGGGAACTGAACTGAGGCACCAATAGATTAAATGACTTGCCCCAGGTTATACAGGAAGTTTATGGCAGACTCTGAAACTGAACCCAGATCTCCAGAATTCCAGCCGGAACCTCATCACCTCCAACCATCAAATGGACAAATGATTGCTCTGCCTCATTTATATTATTGCCAGTTTGTATGAGGGGTGTGTCCTGAGAATCCATTTGTGATGAGTTGCCCCCTCACTCTGCGGTGCCACCTGATGTACTGGGGTACCACTGAGCCCGGCTGTTCCAGTAGACTGGGCTTCCTTACACTGTTCTGTTGAGCCAGGCCCACAAGCCTCATCCAGCACACACACAGGTAGGGACACACCCAGCTGCAGAAAGACACAGACACTGAAATCAGCTCTGCATGCGAAGGCTCAGCTTGGGAATTGCCCAGCACTCAAGTGCACATTCCCTCTGGGGTGCAAACCCAAAAACTTGTATTGTCTTGCATTGTATTGTACAGCATAAGCTCATGAAATTTGTCTCCTTCCTCAACGTGGAGGAAGATATGCACAGCTTTTTGCCCCCCAGTTAAGAATACCACAAACTGGTTTAGAGAAAACAAAAACAAGTTTATTAACTACACAAGATAGATTTTAAGTGATTATAAGGGATAGCAAACAGATCAAAGCAGATTACTGAACAAATGACGCAAACTAAGCTTAATACAATAAAGAAACTGGCTACTTAGGCTTGAATCGAGACTGGGAGTGGATGGGTCATTACACAAAGTAAAACTATTTCCCCATGTTTATTTCACCCTCCACCCCCCACTGTTCCTCAGACGTTCTTGTCAGCTGATGGAAATGGCCCACCTTGATTATCACTACAAAAGGTTCCCCCCCCCCGCTCTCCTGCTGGTAATAGCTCAGCTTAAGTGATCACTCTCTTGTTACAGTGTGTATGGTAACACTCATTGTTTCATGTTTTCTATGTATCTAAATCTCCCCACTGTATTTTCCACTGAATGCATCTGATGAAGTGAGCTGTAGCTCACAAAAGCTTATGCTCAAATAAATTTGTTAGTCTCTAAGGTGCCACAAGTACTCCTTTTCTTTTTGCGAATACAGACTAACACGGCTGCTACTCTGAAACCTGGTTACAAGTAGTAATTTCTCACCCTAAATGTTGTTTTAGGCATTTCTTTCACAGGCCAGAAACCTTTTTCCACCTTGGCTCAGCTCTTCTCCCCCCTCCCTTTCTCCTTGTTTCTTAGATGTTTCCATCAGTCCATCCTGGGCAAGGATTCAGTGGAGACTGAACCTTGATTAACTCAGTTCCCTGCCTTAAATAGGATTTACATATAGCTGGAATCCTTTGTCCTTCAGTGTGATTCCCACCCCCGTCAGTGGAAAAATACTCGTATTCTGCGATGGAGTCCACTAACAGGTGACATGATCACATGACCCTGAAGTGTCAAAGCAGCCATGAGTCAAAGGCTGTTTGTAGTATCCCAGGAAGTTTCTCAGGAAGGTGGGAGATTAGCATCTTCAAAGACCTATTGTTCTCCCTAATAGTTCATTGACTTGTCCCCAGCTAACCAGCCAGACTGATTGCCTTTCCGTCTCTAACTCTACAGGGATACTATGCACAGTACCATATATTTCATGTAGCATCTGATCTTAATTTTTCCTCAAGAGCTAGCTCAAAGCTCCAATATAACGTTGATCAGATCACACATGTCCAACTTACATAACCACTCCAATTTAAATTCCCCTAACAAAAGACACAAGCTCTTTGACTGAAATCTGCTTTTTCTGCCTGATTGACTTTCATTTCACACTTCTTTGTTTTAATTACATTGTAAGATTAAATACGGGGATTGTGGTTAGTTACATTCAGTGGATATTGTACTGACTAAAGGGTCATAGTAAAAAGGAAAAAAAAGTGTTTTCTCCCTAATTGTTGGCACAATGACTATAACATGTGCAGTCAAGTGTTGAGCGAGATTTAATACAAATTTGGTTTGATTGTGATTAAAGGAAGACTTTGCTGAATGAAGTCTTCGGCTCAAAAGTTTGGCCTTTTTTTTTTTTAAAGCACACTGAGCCCAAGAAAAGCTGACTCTGCAAAGATTACCTGACCTTACTGATTGCAACCAATTACAAGATGGATGGCCTAGATTTCAAAGTATCAGTGTGCTGCAGCAGCTGGCCAAGTTTATCTTAGAAGGCCAGGGGGAGATATTATGGATTTTATCATTATTTTTATTAGGGCAGTAAAAATCCTAGTTGGCTAGACAATAAGCTCCTTTAAAATAAATAAATAAATAATCAAACAAAGCTTTACAAGCTTAAGAACTTGATTGTTTTAATATCACTGGCTGATACTTTAATTTATGATCATTTCCATTGCCAACAGGAAAGGCTCTGATGCAGATGTTATGGAGCCAAAAATATACAATTGATCTCCTTTTTTTCTTTTGTCTCCAGTGTGGCTTCAAGGAAAGATGTTACACAAAATTGGCAAATAAGACTGTGTTGGCATTTTTACAATTTCATTCAGGACAAGCATTGTCCAACACAGAGAATTTGTAATGTTACATGGAGCCTTTCAGGCCAGGCATCTTTAACACATTCTACAGTATCTGGCCATCCATGTGAACTTCTTCCTCCTTCAAACTTTGGATTTTTTCTTTCTGGACTCTGAAGAGGATGCACAGAGAAGTCAGCCAGCAAACAGCATACTGCAGAAAGCAGAATGTGCCCTAGAAGATTCTACATCCCATCACTTCCTTCATGCTGTGAAAACAATTTCACTGGTGAATTCTGAGCCTATAAAATCAGTTCTGGATCTGGGAAAAGTTCAAAGACGTGGGATCTAAGACTTGATCTGTGCCCATCAGAGGCAATGTGTAGAGGGCACATGGGGTCACATGCCTCTCCAGATTTCTGCCAGGATTTATATTTTTATTGTTATTTCTTTTTTTTTTTTTTTTGCAGGGAGTAGGTTCAAAATACGTCCCCTCCCCCGCATCAACAGTTACGCATCACCTCTGGTTCCCATCACTACTGAAAAAAAGCTAGTCTGCCTTCTGGTGCTAGCTTATGTAGTTAGTCTTTTAGCTCAAGTAGTAGATGTGTCTGGGGCAATACTGAAGATTCAGGGTTCAAATCCTACTTCTGATAGATGTTACAGTTACACATAGTGAAGTTTATGCTTACCTTTAAAAAAAAAGGAAACTGCATTGAAAAAACTATGTTAGAAGAATGCTATTTAGGTTGCAAAGTCAAAGTCAAGCACTCAAAAGTTAGGAACAGCCAGATTCCAGGAAATGTTCATACAACCTTAACCCTGCCCCTTCGTGCATATGCATTATGATACAATCTTTAATTACATGATCACATACTATTTTTTCCACAGGATCCTGGTCTCAATCAGTGGATTGGCGTGATGCACAAGGGAGCAGAATTATCGTGGTATAGACAACATTAAATCTGGTATTTGCTCACTTTTGAGTGCTTGAAACTTTGCAACCTAAATAACATTTTGTTAACATAGATTATTGTACGTAATCTAAACAAAAAATAGATTGAATGAACTGTGAAACATTATTACTATGAGTTCTCTTTAGACATCTAAATACAGATACATGTTTCTCAGAGTTAAGGAATAAACCAATCAAAGTAAATTACAAAATCCACTTTTTACAAGCTACAGTCAAGAGGTTGGAAAAGTTAAATGGATAATAGAAACGTAATAACTATTACTGCATAGCAGCACTATTCTTGTGTATGAAATTGTGTATTTTCTGATAAATTAGGACCAGGTTTCTGAAGAGTGGGAAGTTTTCCATAATTGACTGAATGATCTCATCTTTCTGCTCACTAAGGAGCTGATTCTGTAATCTATCAGGCAGGAGCTGAGCATTCTCCAAAGGACTTGGAGTTGATCAGCACCTCAGAGAACTAGGCCTTTATTTCAAAATTTAATCAAACCCTATTTATGTGAATTGTGATGGCTCTTCTAAGCAGGGGACTACAACGCCCATCAGCCCTCTCCACACGGCTCTTCCCTTTCCCTGGCCATGTAAGGGGAATGATCCTGAACCAGGAAATAGCTGGAGTCTGGGTGTAAGCAGCAACTGCATTACAAGGAGAGAGATGCAGGGAAAAGGGTTACCATACGTCCGGGTTTTCCCAGACAAAGCCTCTTTTTTGAGTCTCCTTTCTTTGTCCAGGGGTGGATTTTAAAAATAACAAGAAATGTCTTAGGTTTTTGCAGAACCCAAGCTGCAGCTCAGAAAGAGCCCCAATTGGCCTGCTTCCCAGTTGGTCCACGCCCTGCAGCCACAGCTGATTGGTCCATTCCCCTGCAAGCCACAGTTGCAGGATTCTACCCACCAGGGAGGGGGGTCCCGCAGGGAGGCGCTGATTGACAGCTGTCACTGCATCCTGGGCTTGCACCAGCCACCCTGCCACTGTGACAGGGAGCGACACTGCCCCCCACATCCAGTAAGTACCCTTGCCATAGGTACCCACCCCCCCCGTAACATTCATGGGGTTCATTAAATAACAAGCCAGTGAATGAGAAAGAAATAAAACTTTAATAAAACAAACTGGAGAGCTTCTGCAGTGAGCTGCTGCACACATCCATGCAGTGTTCCCGACCCTTGCCTCCAGGGCACCTTTCCAAATTCCTATGTTCATAATACTGCCCCTTATGAGGGAGCATCTCTAAATTATAATCTTTTATGAACTTCTACATCTCCAGCTTCCCCTTCCCTCCTCCCCCGCTTCCCACCAATCTGCCCCCTCCCACCAGCTCCTCCTCCCCTCCGGCAGTGTCCCCTTTTGGGAAACCTGAAATATGGTAACCCTCACCAGGGAGGAATCCCCAGGAATGATATGCAGAGCCATGTGTGGACAAGCTGTAACTGCCAGACACTATGGGTGGGTGCAGGTCTGTGCAGTGCTGATTGGGGAGCGGGAGCAGCTGGGCAAGCCAGTGCAGATGGGCACAACGAGAGACACTAACTGTGCCTGGCCTTGAAACCCACAATCTCCTGTTTGCTTGAATAAAGACTGGACTGGACAGGGCACCTAGGCCTGAAGAGCCCTGACTCTTGACTGGACTGCCCCAGGGGCCCAAACATTTACTGCTAGTGCTCACTTTGAACTGTAACTGTGTGAGCTTCCGTACCTAGGGCATTTGCAACCTTTCTCTTTCCTGCCAGCCCTGTAGCCATGTGTCTGAGCAATTACACTACGGGCAGCTTAGGAGTTTGCTGTACTCCAGCCCTGAGCAATCCTAATAATTACAGAATAATCCCACTGATCCAGTGACACCAGTTCAACTTCCAATTTAAATAGGTAGTTACATCTCCACCCACCCACTTCTGGGTTCTTATTTATATTTGTTATGCCTTGCTACCCACCCACCCCCGCAAACACAAGCAACTTTCAGAACGGTTAGTATGTGAAAGAGCATCGGCATATCGAGGTGGGGGTATGATGTGCCAGGGGTATTGCACCTTTTTGAAAAACAGTGAGCTCTATGATTTCTACAAAGACTGTGCAGTAGTAAACTGAAAACGAATGTCGGGAATGGAGCATTCCATTTGTTCTAGTCTATGTCTTCTGTTCTGGGTCCTTCCTTATACACTCTCATCACTGTAGGATATGAAGGCTTTCCTGTAGCACATTAGGCAACAGCCCAGATTCTCAAAGGACAGAGTTAGGCTCCATGGAGTTAGGCACCTAAATACCTTTGAGGATCTTAGCCAACATGACCGACACCTGTCACACGAGGTTTGTTCTTACTCTCATCCTCTCCTGAATAGGAGACATGTAGCATTTGGTAGTGGTAGGGTTTTATTTTATTTTATTTTTTTTAAATGTACACACTGCTCTGTGTTCACATGCTTTGTTGGGAATGGACTCTGTTATACAGACAAACTGTATCTCTGCTCTCATTCTTGAGAGAGTCTGTAGTGGGGTGGCTGCCCCACTCATGGAGAATAGGGGTTAGAAGCAGCCAAGCTAGGCTGATTGGGGAAGCAGCCACAGGTGTGGCCAGCTCAATTAGGGCTCAGCTGGCCTGATAAGAGGGCTGGGGGCCAGTAGCTGGAGGAGTCTCACTCTAGCTCTGGAGTGGGAAGGACTAGCTGTCTGGGAGCAAGGTAGCTGAAGTGGAGCAGTGCTGGGGAAGAGCAAGGGGAGCTCCAGCCTGGTAATCCCCCAAGCTACAGGCCTTGTTGAAGGCCTAAGAAAGGTACTGGGGCTGCAGAGGGGCAGCCTAGGAATAGGCAAAGGCAGAAGGTCTGACCCCCTTGCCAATAATGAGTGGCCTTTACAGACTGCAGTTTGCCCCAGTGAGAGGGGGCCAGATGATGACTGGCAGTAGCCATTGAGGCAAGGTGGGGCTGGGGGTTCCCCTGGGAGGGGAGACCCAGAGTGTGGGAGTACTGTGGGGGCAGAACCCCAAGGAAAAGGCACTGGGGTCTGGGAGGGACCCAGGGCCTGAGGCAGGCAAGACACCTTCTGGCAGAGGGCGCTCCAAAGGCTGGAAAGAGCTAATTCCCAAGACAACCACCAGTGAGTCTTCAACTTTGCTACAGAGTCCCATAGAATTTAAAAGAAATTAAATTGTTTTACAACTTTAGAGTGAATTCTGTAATAGTTAAACTCTATAGAAATAATACCTTTTTTAGTTCTATAGGGTTTCAAAGTAGCGTCTAGAACCTCATTGATTTAATCCCTATTAGTCAATAGGATTCTTCTATATAGGCAGCAGCTTCCTTTCTCACTCGTCCCTGTCTCTTGACTTCTTCCCTAAATATGGTGCCATCTACTGAAATCTTTGGATATTGCAAGGTAAAAATGTAATTGTCTTATCACCAATTTTCCTATCTTTAAGATGAAAAGTGACTCCCCATTCCTGCCCCACACTTCTTGTGTAGGGACAACCGCTTCTAGGTTCTTGGTATGGTTTTTATGAAGTCCCCACTTTCCTGCCCCCAAGAGTTTACTGTCTATTGCTACATTTGTTTAAGAATAAATATTTCCTCCAATACACTTTCACACAAGTGAACCAAAAATGTTGCAGCCCACTGTATTAAAATACACTGAATATAATGATGATACAGATTGCTGAGCCTAGCAATTCTTCTCACTTGCCTTTGTCTCTATTTTTAATAGAGACAAAAAGAGTTAAGTGTGACATTTCTTCATCCTAAATTAGGAAATGTAAGGTTAAGTTTACCAGTCTTCCTTCAGTTTACCTTTGTAATATCAGGCCAACAAGACATGGCTGAATTCACTAGAAGGAATGCTGCCTACCTCTTTAATGGTCTCTTCCACCTGAAGAACTCAAACTGCATTAATGAGTCTCTGAGGCAGGAAGAAATAATCATGTATTACAGATTGGTTAAATCGCTTGAAGTCATACAGGATATCTGTAGCACAGCCTTAGAGCAGAACCTACATCTCTCAGACCTATATCTTAACTGCAAGACCACTTACAGATCTCATAGTCCAGAAGACTTATCCAAACTGCTCTGACAAGTCCCATGTGTGATTCACTACTTACTAGCATTGCCAGCCCCCCAGGATTGTCCTGGAGTCGCCAGGAATTAAAGATTGTCATCTGATGAAACCTCCAGGAATATGTCCAACCAAAGTTGGCAACACTGCTAGTTACTAAGTTGTGGTGTTCCAGTAGGACTGGATAAATTACTCATTTTTTAAAGGAAGGATTTTTGGAGAAAGGAACCACTTTTGTTAAAACACTAAATGATTCAGTGAAAATTTAAACAAGAATTTTTTTAAGATGACCTGGAAGGCCAGTCAAAATCCCCATGTGTAAATTTTGAAGATCTTGCCAACTCTCCCACCACAGCCATAAGATTTTGTAGACTGAGCACACAATGGGCATACAGCAAATAAGCTTCAGCCCCAAGATTGGAACTGGGGCCTCAGTTCATCTTTAGAACACTTCAGAAGTACAGGTTTCTAGTAGGGAACTTGCAAGGAAGCCTAGGCACAAATGGCTTTAACTTTCCACTACTGGAGCTAGACATCACTAGTAAGGGATGTTTTTTCTGCTATCTCGATGCTATGCATTTAAAACACAAATGCTGGTGATTAAACAAATGGACTCAAGCTAATTAAATCAATAGCCCAAGCAAATTAGTTTAGTTTTTTCAAGTGTACATTTTATTAAGCATTATTTTATTTTACTGTGAAGCTATTACAGGGATAAGTAGCAAGGTAACTTAGTGAATTGAACATGATATACAAAGCCTTCTGGGGATTTTTGTTTCCAATCCAGTGATATTAAGTCTCTTACTCAATTAAGCATTTTCTACGGTATGCAGTCCTGTTTTAACATGGACTTCCCTAAAACAAGACCATTGTCTATGATGCATTACACACAGCCATTTTGTTATATATGAATCAGTAGAAGTTAGACCATGTAAAGTTGTTCTAAGACTATGCATACAGGCATTCACTGTACACTTGCTTTTCTTCAAGTACTGGAGTATTGAATTTTGTCCTTTTTAGTCTCCTCCTTCCTCTCTATCTCTAGGGACTAGTATAAAGTCAATTCATTTTCCCAGATGGCACCTAGACTACAGTCACTGAGTGATCTGCTTTGCAGGTAGCAAGGGCCACGATTTCAAAACTGACCAAGTCCCACAGAGCAATCCCATACTTATGACTGGGCAACTGAGCACTTACGTGCCTATTTATGGATGCAGATTGTCACTTGCCAGTACATGCGTGGGTCCATACATACAGTTTAGGTTCAAGGTTTCACTTCTGGATTTTTGCCCTAGCCAGGAGAATTAAGTCTCTGTTGTCCCCCATGCTCTGCAGGTCAGTGGCTATGCTGGGAGAGGCCTCTCCCTGCCTTCTGTAGACAAGGGACCAGCAAGACTAGCCTCACATAGTCCCTGCATTGTGGGGTGTGCAAGGATTACTTTGAGCATGACCCTGCTGAGCTGTCCCAACAGGGAGAGTGGGCTTTGACATTGCAACCTTCTCTACTTGCATACCAACACAGCCACCTTTCTCTTTACAGCATTACAATAGACACAAAGAAAGAGGGACTTGGGCCCACGCCCAACGTTACTCTAAACATTGACGAGAGGAATAAGAGGTCAATACTGATTGTGTTCATTGCAGTCACCCTCTGTGGGGCCTGGATCAATGTTCATGTCACGCTCCCCATCAGTACCTGGCCCGGGCTAATGATCCAACCAGCGGAACAAATTCTGGAGATGCACCTGACCAGGATTCCACCTGAAATATGTTGCGCATACACTAAAGCCCCCTAGCTTAAAACTAGCTTGTGGCATAGACTTTGCTTCTACACTTGAATAGACTGCATTTTGTATATCAGTCAGTGTTATATTCTGGGATTTAGCAAATTTAATCATTATCCCAGTCCATCTTCCTTTAGGAATAAACTGAAGGACAACTTCAGCAGAGAGCTCAGGGTGCTGCAGAGAATTTGACTGCAAGTGTACTGCCTTTTCTCCTATAAAATGAGGTCCAGCTTGTCCCTTTAGAACCTTTGTAAGAAACCCATGACATCAGGGCATTGGTGCAGGATTCCATAACAGTGGCAAATATCATCTGTCGTCTGGTCATGTTCAATTATATAAATTTATCAGCCGTACATTTCTTCTCAGAAGATAAAGCAAGGAAAATAGATCCCCTAGAAAGGCAATTGCTTCCTTGATTTGGTATATAAGCAGAGAACATTTAAGTACTTTGTTCCACAACTTTTTATGCCCCTCAACTCAGTCCCAAATTCTGGCCAACAGTTTGGCTTTTGCAGATTTATTGCTGCTCTGATTGATTTCTTGCCCTTGGGTGATAGTGTGGATTTGGTCACACCTTGTCAACCTCCAGGAGATATTCTTGGGCTATACAGCATTGCAATCCTATAACCTGCCCAGAGTCAAGGGTATTGAGTAGATATGCTGCCCACCTTGCTTTCCTTGTTATGCCAGCTCCTCTGAGCTGTCTGAGGCATTGTAGGTGGGGCTGAGCTAAGTCCCTGTCATCTTTCTGAGAAGTGTGGTGTTCTCAGCATTAAGACAAGCACTCCTTGCATTAAACACATGCCTATGTTTATTAGGACTCTGCATTTGTAACCCACATGCCTAATAGGGAGATATCTCCTTAAGAGATCGGGGGGGGGTGGGAGGTAGGATTGAGCTGTGTCTGGGTCATTGTTGCTAGGCGGATACACAATTAGCAGTCCACATCCACAAGTTTCTGGAATTGCGTATGCTAGTAGGTTCCCTCTAGCTGGACTCGGACACCATGAGGCCAAGCGGTCAGGGCAGCTGCTTTACAAAAGGGCATGTACCTTATGTGGGCTTGGAGAAGCAGAGCCCAGAAGCAGAAAACCGGCTGTTTTCCCTAAGTCTGAAGCATTTTGCAGCAGGTTCATGATATTGTTAACCCTCCAACAGGGAAGCCCTGACAGTGTTACTTATAGAAAGGGAAAATTAGGAGGGAAAAATAATTATTTTAATTCTATACTTTGAATGTTTGATTTTAGCCAAACTGTTTTAGTTAAATTGTCTCAATGAGTATGATTCACCAACTTTTCTTTTTTAATGTGACGATGAGGAAAAGTCATTTATTTTGCTATTCTTGGTTTTTGTAATGTAACAGGCTTTTTTCCTTCTAAATCTATACGCTTAACTGAGTGATTGGTTAATCAGTTCGCTGACTGGCTAACAGTGATTTCAGTGAGGAAGAGTCTGCCTGGATTCTAACTGAAGATTCCTACAAGCAAGAGGAGGGAAGATGTTGCTTTTGACTCAGCAGACTGGATAGATTTGGTGATCAAAGACTCTAACCAAGACTCAGTTGAACTCAGCTAAACTTTTGGGAACACTGAGATTCTTCTCACTGTTTCTGTGGGGGCTAACCTGTTTAGATTTAATTTGTTTTCTTTATGTTTATGTATAAGTGTGCAGATAATGTATGTGGATTATAAAAGAGCTGTATTATGTTGCAAAAATTATTTATGATGTTTCTTTATCATGGAGCCCAAGTTCCAGTGTGCTTCAAGAGCAGCTGTGGAGACTACAAACTGCATCATGTTGGGAGAACAGCCTGGTCTCTGCAAGGAAGGCCCTACCTACCAGCAGGAAGTTTCAGCACTGTCTGAAGCTGCAAGCATGAGGTTGGCAAGCAGAGAGGAGGCTGTTGGACTGCAATCCTGTCTGTGTTTCTTTAAATAAAGAATAAAACCTTGTTCCTGGTGGTTTGTCTGAGTGGGTCTGGTCTGAGGTGACACACTGATACACAATGCAGAGCTCATGGAGGAGCCTCAGGCCCAGTTTCCCAAAGTTGTGTAGAATTTCCCTCTTGAACAACCGCATACTGGGCGAGTGAACAGGAGCGGGGCTACAGTAAGATTTTTAGAAAGTTGGTGTTTAATTAAGTACGTTCCTTTTGGGGACTTGAATGTGGGGAAGTTGGCCCTGTGCAATCCTTGCTGCAAATCTTTAGAGACTGAATTCTGAGGCTCCAGCTGCTTTTCTATGTGAGTTGGGGGTTTCTTAGGTAGCAGAAAAGGGCAATGAAGTGAACTCAAGCCCACCCAAAGGTTACACATTCACCTGCAGGACCTAAACCAAAGGCTGCACCTAGCCACCACAGGCAACAGTCTGTTTGGCTCAGCCTTCAGAGCCCAGCATAGTTACAGAAAGGGGAACCCTTTGATTGCTCCAGCCACACCTAACACTCTTAGATAACAAGCAGCTGCTCCACAGAGGAGAGTAGTAGACCAGCTACATCACTTTCTTCCCCCCGTAGGGGCTGATGTTGAAGCAGAGGTGGATTTTTTATGTTCCCTTGCTCACCTGCCTAGCAGGTAGTTAGGCTCACAACTGAGCCCTCAGTGAGTACCCAGCTGCACTGTGTGTACATGTTGCAAAACCCTGGCTAACCCTGATGATCAGTAATAAGTCTAATGAGTGTACCATTTGGCTATTGTTGAGGGAACAATTGCAAAATAAAAAAAAACCCAACTCACCCACAGGAGTGACAGGTCTGAAACATGCCAACAGTTCTGATGTTATAGCAAGTAAAGTGCTTCCCCACACTTACTGTCCCATAATGAATTGATTAATTTACATCAGGCTGTCATTTCTCACCAGCTGTATCCATTTAGTTTGGATCTATCACAGCAGGAGGTGCAGGCTGTTCAAGCTATGCAGATAACTAGCTTTGGGGCTGAAGCTAAAAAGGACTTGCCATGCCCAGAATGAGCTCAGCAGAGCAGCTGCTGAGCAGCAAAGACAAGGTGTTTAGAGCAGGACCTCCAGAACTGGGGAAGGGAGGCTGAGAACTGAATTAATGAATTGGGGGTGGGAAGTTGGGTTAGGAGGGGACAGGCTCTGTTCCACAGCATCATCACACCAAGGGGAGGGGCTGGAGGAGGAGAAGTGCACAAAGGATTTGGAAACCAAACTTCAGAGTGGGGGAAGAAGGCCAGAAAATTAATTTTTGGTATGGGTGTCCATGTGGGAGGAAATGGATTGTGTGGAGCAAGGACTGGGAAAGAGAGAAGAAATGGGCTGTGTAGGGAGAGGGGACATGGCTGGTGCTCTGTTGTACTCTAGCGATTCCAAACCCACTCTATTTTGAGGGGGCCAATAAATCTTCAGGGTGCTGTCCAAGCCTGCTTCAGGCTGATGCAATGGCAAAAAACAAATCAGCCACATCAGGGCCATGCTCTGTCCCTATAGCATTAAAACTCCTGCTGTGATTTTTATTATGATTTCCCAAGATTCCCACTAAGATTCCCCCCGCCTTCCTCTGGATTCAGATGGGGGGGCATGGCAGACAGCAAGGGCAGATTTTCTGGTGGATGTTAGAGAGGGCATAAAATAAGAGAGAGCTTTAACACCACTATGGAGCAGCCAGCACTATTCCACAATGCAGAGAGGGGAGATTTCTAGAAACTATTCAGTCTTCCAGAGTTTTCTGCCCACCTCCCAGGTCTTCTCATCTATGCTGTTCAGTGTCCTGTTTGACCTACAATATATTAACAGGCTCATGTAGATACGGTGCAGGTACTGAAGTGTGTTAGTCATCAAGTCTAGTTAAAGCCCCTAAAAAAGTACAGCAGTGACTTTGGCAGAAACTCTGAATTAACAAGACTGAACCCCCTATCCTGCACGTAGGGCCATAATGCCCAAGAGCACTAGCGCTTTCTACAGTCAGTTTGGTCCAAGGCTTGCAGCCTCTCTCTCTCAATTACTGTGTGGACATTAGACCTTGGTGCATTCATGATGCCAGGAAACCATTCCCTTATTTTGAGCACTAGATGCATTATAGACAGCTCCCACTTTTGACAGCAATACTGCTGCATGCCATTGACAAATACTGCTAAGAATATGAACAAGACTTTTAGGTTTGTATTAAAACAGTGATACCATGTGGCAGGTTGAATTCAAGTCTGTCTTCTTACCTGTGATCTACAAAGGCCTTGTCTTCAGAGGTGCTAAGCAGTAGATGTCTCCAGGCAGCCAGTGGGACTACTCACATAGTTAAGGGCCTCTGGGTCAGGGCTACCCAACTTTTAGTTATGTCATTGCAGCAGGCTGGCAGTGCTTATCTGGAGCGTCCCTCCACCCTGATTTTCTAGCAATGATGTGATGGCTGCCAGTTTGGCCAATACACTGAGAATTGAACAGGGGACCTCCTGAAGTAAAGTATAAGATCCTATATCTTAAGATAAAGCTCCCAAGATGAGGTTGTAATATATTCATCTGCTCTGTGGATTAAGCATGGGGTGGAGGAACATGTAACATATTTACCATTGGGCTACACTGAGCCTCCTGGGAAAGGCTTTTAGGGGGTCTTCTGACTATTGAGGCTGGTGATTCCTTATCCAATCAGGATACAAGGGAGCTGGGAGTGGCTTTCTGTGATGGGAAGGATCTCAGGTGTGGGCTGAGCAGTCCTGAGGAAGAAATTCCAGCAGCAGCCAGACTGGGGAGAAGACATTAACTGAGCTCGGTTGATTCTTTTGTTAATAAAGGTAAACACTAAGAAGGGTATGAATTTGACCTTTATATACTGTATGGATTTGTTTGTTGAGCAAATTGGGAAAGGAATCTGCTCACGGCCCCTTTTTATTATGTTAAATAATTCCTCTTCCATCAGGGTATTTATGCAGTTCTAATTCTGTAGACCGTCACATAGACAAACTATACACATTGGCTCTTAACTTTTTCTCATAAATCATTCCCTCTAGCCCATTACTATTTTCTGTGCTTGTCTCTCAACTACATCCTGTTTATAGGGTGACCAAATAGCAACTGTGAAAAAACAGGACAGGGGGAAGGGGGTTATAAGGGCCGAAAAAGAAAAAGTCCCCAAAAACGGGACTGTCCCTATAAAAATGGGACATCTGGTCACCCTACCTGTTTATCACTGTCTTTCTGGTTGTGAGGTGTCCAGAAGAGACCACAAAATGCCAAGTGCACCAGCACTATGAAGAAAGGAGCTATTGACCCCAATTCCTGTGATGTGATGCTATTGTGTAGGCTGCACACACTTGCAGAGGCCTTTTTAGGTGACCTGTTGCATTTCAAGCTTCTGTCTTATATATTGTACTCCATCGTCCTTCACCCTCTTTCAGCATTATTCATTTCCAATTTCTCTCGGGCACTGAATCTGGGTTTGGGGTTAAGTCCTCTCTCCCTCACTCACAAAATAGCAGTTTGTGTTTCTCCAAATTTATTCTTGTTTCATTCTTTTCTGTCCTAATCTCTCTAGATCTCCTCTTTATTATGTTGCTGTCTTGGAAGTTTCATATCGCCTGAATTGCAAGACTTTACTAATTATCAGGGACAGCGAGAACAGCATGTTAATGAAGTATCACTGTACCTAACACACAAATTTGCAGTGTCCCACTGGGCTTCCCCCCACAACTTCACTCTTTGCCATTTCTCACAACCCTTAGCATATAATCCTCTCTGCAGTTTTCAGTCCACATGAGAGCATTCACATTACACAAACCAGTTGGTATTCACTTTGAAATTCAGAGACATGCTTTTCTGATCAAGGTTTTCCACTTCTTAAAACTCACTTTATCTGCTAATTTCATCATAACTTCAAGGCAGCAATCAAGTTTATGGGGAAAGATCTGTTCTTTACAAATAATGTGGCTACAACACCACATTCTGTTGTTATCTAGATCCATACCACGTGGTGTCCAGGGCCAGTGCAATACCCCTACCATTCCACCCCAGGGGAGAATACAGACAATCACAGCTGCATGTACATTGACCTCTGAGAGACACAGTTGGTGTATGTGTTTGTGAAATGGAAATGACTGTTCTTTCCCCTTCAAAGGTTCTTTTCCCTGTATTTTTAAAGTTTTGTTCGGTTTTAAATATGTCTGTTTGTATGGGTTTGAAATAAAAGTCTATTGATGAAAACTTAATTTATCTTTATTAGTTCACAAGATATGTTGGCTGGGGGCTGACATCATTCACAGATAATAGCAATAGGTGCATTTGAAATGCTATATTACCACACACACAGCACTCATTATAAGGTTTACCTTTACTGGGGTGAAAAAAAATTGCCAGGCACAGCACACTACAACAACACACATTACTGTGGATCATTATTTAAATGGTCCTTCAAAGCCTCCCTGTTGAGCCCCTCATTGAGCTCTCCTTATTGTTCTGGTATCTGGCTGCTCAAAATCAGCAGACAGCTATTCCACCTCTACCTTCCATCCCTGCAGAAACTTCTCCCCCACTGCTTGACAGATATTATGAAGCACACAGCTGGCACCTATGACCATGGGGATATTTTTTTCACTGAGGTCTAATCTCATGAGTAGACAGCACCAGAGCCCTTTCAAACAGCCAAAGGCACATTTAACTGTCATTCTCCAGCTGCTGAGCCTGTCTTGAAACACGCCTTGCTGTTGTCAAGGTGGCTGGTGTACAACTTCATGAGCCATGGGAGTAAGGGGTAGGCTGGGTCTCCCAGGATCACTATTGGCATTTCAACATCCCCAGTGGTAATTCTCTGGTCTGGAAAGAAAGTCCCTGCTTGCAGTTTTCTGTACAGGCCTGTGTTGTTAAAGATGTATGCATCATGCATCTTCCTTGACCAGCCAGCGTCGATGCTGGTGAAATGACCCCACTGATCTACCAGCACCTGCAATACCATAGAAAAGTAGCCCTTTCTGTTGATGAACTCCATGGCAAGGTGGTCTGGTGCCAAAATTGGGATTATGCATTCCATCTACGGCCCCATTGCAGTTAGGGAACCCCATGGCTGCAATACTATCCACTACTTCCTGCACATTTCCCAAAGTCACAGTCCTTCATAGCAGAATTTATTACTCCAGAATTTGACAGTACTGCAGTCAGCAATTTTGTATGGTCAGCCACTGCCAACTGAAAACCAAACATCACATAGCTACGGAAACTTAGGCCCTGAGAGACAAGGCCAAATAATTGCATGTTTGCTATCAAAATGGGAGGTAGGGACAAGAAGTGAAGATTCTATGAAAATAGAAGGAATGTTTGGACAACAAACTTAGTTTTAGGTGCCTCTAACATGTACGTTTTATTGTTGTTATGACTAGAAATGCTTTGGTGATAAGGAGAATAATGAATTGTTATTGGCTGTTGCTAGGGAAATTTTTAGCCTAGTAGAGGCTATTATGAGTTATGTGCTTTGTTTGGAGAAAATTTATAAAAAGTTGAATTAGAAAGTGTGCTTTGGAGCAGTTCAAGGAAGCTTTCCTCTGGGCAAGGATTTGACATGTAAGTTCCTCAGCAGCTGGATGGAATGAGGGCTGCTGATTCCTCAAAACCATTTCAGACTTTTATGTACGTGCGCGTGTGTGTGTGTGTGTGTGTGTGTGCACACGCTTGAGATCTAATTAAAAAGGTAGTTTTAGGAGAAAGCACTCTTGCTTGTGCCAATCATTTTTCAGACAGATGAGTGCTGCCCCCATTGACTTATTCCTGACACTTCCTAGAGAAAGTTACCACTGCTTTGGGTTCTGAAAACACTGGGTAACAACAGGACATGATTAATGGCCCTGCACACTTGCTTCAGCAACCCCCCATGGTGGATTTTCCAACTCCAAATTTCAGAGTAGCAGCCGTGTTAGTCTGTATCCGCAAAAAGAAAAGGAGGACTTGTGGCACCATAGAGACTAACCAATTTATTTGAGCATGAGCTTTCGTGAGCTACAGCTCACTTCATCGGTGGAAAATACAGTGGGGAGATTTTATATACACAGAGAACATGAAACAATGGGTGTTACCATACACACTGTAACGAGAGTGATCAGGTAAGGAGAGAAAAAAACCTTTTGTAGTGATAATCAAGGTGGGCCATTTCCAGCAGTTGACAAGAACATCTGAGGAACAGTGGGGGGTGGGGGGAGCAGGGGAGGAATAAACATGGGGAAATAGTTTTACTTTGTGTAATGACACATCCACTCCCAGTCTTTATTCAAGCCTAAATTAATGGTGTCCAGTTTGCAAATTAATTCCAATTCAGCAGTCTCTCATTGGAGTCTGTTTTTGAAGTTTTTTTGTTGAAGGATTGCCACTTTTAGGTCTGTAATTGAGTGATCAGAGAGACTGAAGTGTTCTCCGACTGGTTTTTGAATGTTATAATTCTTGACGTCTGATTTGTGTCCATTTATTCTTTTACGTAGAGACTGTCCAGTTTGGCCAAAGTACATGGCAGAGGGGCATTGCTGGCACATGATGGCATATATCACATTGGTGGATGTGCAGGTGAACGAGCCTCTGATAGTGTGGCTGGTGTGATTAGGCGCTATGATTTGGTCCCCTGACCAAATTGATTCCCAACTGATCAACAGCAATCTGGCATTACAAGCTTCCACAAAGTGACCGCCACTCGCTTCTCCATCCTGAGTGCAGCTCTCAATTTGGCATCACAGCACTGGAGGGTTGGGGAGAGCTCTGCACACAGTTCCAGGAATGTGGCCTTGCGGATCCGAAAGTTCTGCAGCCAGTGCTCGTCATCCCCTACCTGCAAAATGATGCGATCCCACCAGTGAGTGCTTGTTTCTTGAACCCAGAGCTGCCGGTCCACCGTGTGCAGCTGCTCTGTGAATGCCAACAACCTTGATTTGTTTCTTTCCATCGTGCACAGCAAGGCAGCCTGCAATGAATTGTCATATTCCATCTCGTGGCTCTGGAAATATTGTAGGATCAGGTGTGTTGTGTTCATAGCACTCATTAGATGGATGCATCCGATGAAGCGAGCTGTAGCTCATGAAAGCTTATGCTCAAATAAATTGGTTAGTCTCTAAGGTGCCACAAGTACTCCTTTTCTTTTTGCGAATACAGACTAACATGGCTGCTACTCTGAAACCTATCCTCCATGAATTTATCTAGTTCTTTTTTGAACCCTGTTAGTGTCTTGACCTTCACAACATCCTGTGGCAAGGAGTTCCACAGGTTGACTGTGCGTTGTGTGAAAAAATACTTCCTGTTTTAAACCTACTGCTTATTAATTTCATTTGGTGACCCCTAGTTCTTGTGTTATGAGAAGGAGTAAATAACACTTCCTTATTTACTTTCTCCACACCAGTCATGATTTTATAGACCTCTATCATATCCCTCCTTAGTCGTCTCTTTTCCAAGTTGAAAAGTCCCAGTCTTATTAATCTCTCCTCATACGGCAGCCATTCCATACCCCTAATCATTTTTGTTGCCCTTTTCTGAACCTTTTCCAAGTCCAATAGAGGCAACCACATCTGCATACAGTATTCAAGATGTGGGCATACCATGGATTTATATAGAGGCAATATGATATTTTCTGTCTTATTATCTATCCCTTAATGATTCCCAACATTCTGTTCACTTTTTTGACTGTCACTGCACATTGAGTGGATGTTTTCAGAGAACTATCCACAATGACTCCAAGATCTCTTTCTTGAGTGGTAACAGCTAATTTAGACCCCATCATTTTATATGTATAGTTGCGATTATGTTTTCCAATGTGCATTACTTCGTATTTATCAACATTCAATTTCATCTGCCATTTTGTTCCCCAGTCACCTAGTTTTGAGAGATCCTTTTGTAGCTCTTCGCAGTCTGCCTGGGACTTAACTATCTTGAGTAGTTTTGTATCATCTGCTAATTTTGCCACCTCACTGTTTACCCCTTTTTCCAGATCACTTATGAATATGTTAAATAGGACTGGGCCCAGTACAGACCTCTGGGGGACACCACTGTTTACCTCTCTCCATTCTGAAAACTGATCATTTATACCTACCCTTTGTTTCCTATCTCTTAACCAGTTACCAAACCATGGGAGAACCTTCCCTCTTATCCCATGACTGCTTACTTTGCTTAAGAGCTTTTGGTGAAGGACCTTGTCAAAGGCTTTCTGAAAATCTAAATACATTATATCCACTGGATCCCCTTTGTCCACATGCTTGTTGACCCCTTCAGAGAATTCTAGTAGATTGTTGAGGCATGATTTCCCTTCACAAAAACCATGATGACTCTTCCCCAACAATTTATGTTCTTCTATGTGTCTGACAATTTTGTCTTTACTGTAGTTTCAACCAGTTTGCCTGGTACTGAAGCCAGACTTACTGGCCTGACATGGCCTGAAAGAGGGAGCCAGTAGCCCCATCTCCGTCAAGTGCAGTGATATTATTTGGCTCAATTTAGTATCTGTTGGACTCCTATTATGCAGACAGGGGGTGCCCTACAGGTTTTGCAGCACCCAGACAGCAAGAGGCACCTGTCAGTAACCTGACAACTGAGACAGGAAGAGAGCAGAAAATGCTTATCCCATTCTGACTTCTGAGAGCAAGCAGTTCTGAGAAAACGAATGAAGTAACCTTGGACTAGAATTACAAAGGCACTTAGGCACCTAAATAAGCAGATAGTTGCCTAGTGGGATTTACAACAGCACCTAAGTTAATTAGATCCCTAACTCCTATTGCTGTTCAATGGGAGTTAAAATCATAGAATATCAGGGTTGGAAGGGACCTCAGGAGGTCATCTAGTCCAATCCCCTACCCAAAGCAGGACCAAGCCCCAATTTTTACCCCAATCCCTAAATGGCACCCTCAAGGATTGAACTCACAATCCCTGGGTTTAGCAGGCCAATACTCAAACCTCTGAGCTATCCCTCCCCCCATTAGGCACTTAAGCTGTTTAAGCATTTTCATAATTTCTACTAGGCACCTAAATACCTTTATAAATCTGCCCCTATTCCCTTCACAAAGCAAGTAAGTAACAAGTCCTTTCCTGTTCTGTTACTTGGGCATTTCCTCTCTAACCTGCCCTTCGCTCTAGGAAGATCATAAAGTTGCAATCCAGCCAGTAATATTTCTCAGCATTTGTTAGCTCTGGATAGTTTGAAAGTCTGTATTAAATTCAGGATAGACTTACTTACCACATGATTAGGGAACTAAAAGGAAACTGCTCTAACAAATTTTGTTTTATTTTTCTGCTAAGATTCCTATATGGAAATAATTGATAAGAGATCCAGTTTTTCCTTACTAGGTTTATCTTCACTATGCAGTTAATAGTAAGATTGTCTTGAAAAACTAATCCACAGCCCTGAGGCAAAGCAATTATTTATTTTAGCATTTGCATTTAAACAAAATGATATTAAAATTCACTAAGCCATGATATGTAACCCAATAGCCTAAAGTAATGTAATTCCAGTCTGTGTAGCAATCAATCCCCCAAATAATCTGACCATATATGACCAGGACAATTTATAGCCAGTCTTACTGTATTTACAATTTTAATATGACTAAGGTCATTAATGTAAAGAGGGGGGAAATTGTTTTTTGTTTCAAATCAATGATAAACTAAACCTCAAGCTGTCTCTGCCCAAAATTCCATTTCCCTGAATATATCAATCTCTTCTATTTTACAGATTCCTAGATGTTTATTGGAACACCACTGGGTACTGTTGACAACTACTCCAGGGAGTACTACGCCACTGAACTTTAATTAGTAGTGAAATATAACCACCAGTAAGTCAAACAGGACTACAGCTTGTTCTTGTAGAATTTCAAATCAACATCTCACAACTCCCGGTGAGTCAGTAATTCCTATGTATTGTTTAATTGTATCTATTTTAACCTCTAAAGACCCCTGAATCGGTAAGCAGTGATGACTCCTGCTACTGGAAAGGCATTTTGTAGATGATGATGGAGGAATTGCCTGGCACTCAGGGACTGTATGGATGAGATTCTGATCTCTGTTACACCAATGTAAATCGAAAGCAATGACTCTGATTTCAGTGATGTTTTCTCTGTTTCTCTGGACAGAATATAACCAGAAGAGATTGTGTATTGCTTGTGAGTTTATGCTGCTAATGGTTTCACCCTCCCCTTTAAATTGGTACAAGAACTGCAAGTTTTCCTCATATTATGTAAATAAGCTGTCACAAGAGGAGATGCAAAAATATGGTCAGTTGTTCTTCCTTAGACAGGCAGCCGTATTTACACAGGCAGCCAGTCTTTCATTATGTTATTACATACTATTTTTTCCACAGGACCCCTGCCTCAGTACACAGAATGAACAGTGCTCACATAGTGAGCAGCTATTGTAGGGGAGAGATCTCAATATTGATAAAAATCATGGTTAGTAAAATTATCTATACTTTATTTTTATTAGGTTGTTGCATTCTTGGTTGCACCATTACAGAATAGTAAAATATAGCTGCAGGTATGTTATGGGATGCTTGGAAATATAGTAATACGTATGTTTAGCTAGTTATGTTAAAGCTAGGGCTGTCAAGCAATTAAAACAATTAATCATGATTAATCACGCAATTAAAACAATTGCGCGCTTAATCACGTTGTTAAGCAATAATGGAATTCCATTTATTTAAACATTTTTGGATGTTTTCTACATTTTCAAATATATTGATTTAAATTACAACACAGAATACAAAGCGTATCGTGCTCACTTTATATTTATTTTTAATTCAAATATTTGCACTCTAAAAAACAAAAGAAATGTTATTTTTCAGTTCATCTCATACAAGTACTGTAGTGCAATCTCTTTATCATAAAAGTTGAACTTACAAGTGTAGAATTATGTACAAAAAAACCTGCACTGAAAAATAAAACAATGTAAAACTTTAGAGCTTACAAGTCCACTCAGTTCTACTTCAGCCAATTGCTCAGACAAACAAACTTGGTTACAATTTGCAGGAGATAATGCTGCCCGCTTCTTGTTTACAATGTCACCTGAAAGTGAGAACAGGTGTTTGCATGGCAGTATTGTAGCCCGCGTTGCAAGATATTTACGTGCCAGATGTGCTAAAGATTCATATGTACTTGTCAAGGTTCCTCCCCAACTCTGAACTCTAGGGTACAGATGTGGGGACCTGCATGAAAAACCTCCTAAGCTTATCTTTACCAGCTTAGGTCAAAAACTTCCCCAAGGTACAAAATATTCCCCCCCGTTGTCCTTGGACTGGCCGCTACCACCACCAAACTAATACTGGTTACTGGGGAAGAGCTGTTTGGACGCGTCTTTCCCCCCAAAATACTTCCCAAAACCCTGCACCCCACTTCCTGGACAAGGTTTGGTAAAAAGCCTCACCAATTTGCCTAGGTGACTACAGACCCAGACCCTTGGATCTTAAGAACAATGAACAATCCTCCCAACACTTGCACCCCCCCTTTCCTGGGAAATGTTGGATAAAAAGCCTCACCAATTTGCATAGGTGACCACAGACCCAAACCCTTGGATCTGAGAACAATGAAAAAGCATTCAGTTTTTTACAAGAAGACTTTTAATAGAAAATAGAAGTAAATAGAAATAAAGAAATCCCCCCTGTAAAATCAGGATGGTAGATATCTTACAGGGTAATTAGATTAAAAAACATAGAGAACCCCTCTAGGCAAAACCTTAAGTTACAAAAAAGATACACAGACAGAAATAGTTATTCTATTCAGCACAATTCTTTTCTCATCCATTTAAAGAAATCATAATCTAACACATACCTAGCTAGATTACTTATTAAAAGTTCTAAGACTCCATTCCTGGTCTATCCCTGGCAAAGACCCGCATACAGACAGACACAGACCCTTTGTTTCTCTCCCTCCTCCCAGCTTTTGAAAGTATCTTGTCTCCTCATTGGTCATTTTGGTCAGGTGCCAGCGAGGTTACCTTTAGCTTCTTAACCCTTTACAGGTGAGAGGAGCTTTCCCCTGGCCAGGAGGGATTTCAAAGGGGTTTACCCTTCCCTTTATATTTATGACACGCCCCCCAAATCTCAGCTAGGGTGAAACACTGGCTGGGATTTCTTCCTGGAGCTCTAGGAAAAACAGAGTTAATAAGACACATGCATCTCTAAATATACTACCAAGTACATAAAGACTAACAATATTTTCCACATCTCAAGGACGATTTTAACCAGTTGATTCTGGGAAACTTTCACGGGAGAATGCATCAGCCACTTTGTTAGAAGCTCCTGAGATGTGTTGGATGTCGAAATCAAAATCTTGGAGAGCTAAACTCCACCGAAGAAGTTTTTTGTTAGTTTCCTTGACGGTGTGAAGCCACTTTAGTGCAGCATGGTCGGTTTGCAGGTGGAAACGCCGTCCCCAAACATATGGGCGTAGCTTTTCCAGAGCATAGACAATGGCATAACATTCTTTTTCAGTGACTGACCAGTTGCTTTCCCTCTCAGACAGTTTTTTGCTGAGAAACACTACAGGGTGGAATTCTTGATCAGGTCCTTTCTGCATTAAAACTGCTCCCACACCACGCTCGGATGCATCTGTGGTTACTAGGAATGGTTTGTCAAAGTCTGGGGCCCTTAGTACAGGGTCAGACATGAGTGTCGCTTTAAGCTTGTTAAAGGCCTTCTGACACTTTCTGGTCCACTGAACAGCATTTGGCTGTTTCTTTTTGGTTAGGTCTGTCAGTGGGGCAGCGATTTGGCTGTAGTGCGGTACAAATCGTCTGTAATAACCGGCCAAGCCTAAGAAGGATTGAACCTGTTTCTTTGACTTTGGGACAGGCCACTTTTGGATAGCATCCACTTTGGCCTGTAGGGGGCTGATAGTTCCTTGACCCACCTGGTGTCCAAGGTAAGTCACTCTGTTTAGGCCTATTTGACACTTCTTAGCCTTAACAGTTAGTCCTGCCTCCCTTATGCGCTCAAGGACTTTTTGTAGATGTTCCAGGTGGTCTGCCCAGGAATCCGAAAATATGGCCACGTCGTCAAGGTAGGCGACTGCATATTCTCCTAATCCCGCTAGGAGACCATCTACAAGTCTTTGGAAAGTGGCGGGTGCATTTCGCAGCCCGAAAGGGAGCACATTAAATTCATACAGCCCGAGATGTGTGATGAAGGCTGACCTTTCCTTGGCAGATTCATCTAGCGGTACCTGCCAGTACCCCTTGGTTAAGTCCAAGGTAGAGATGAACTGGGCCCGTCCCAGTTTCTCTAATAGTTCATCTGTGCGGGGCATTGGATAGTTGTCTGGGCGAGTTACAGCATTTAGCTTACGGTAGTCCACGCAAAAACGTATTTCCCCATCTGGTTTGGGAACTAGAACCACTGGAGATGCCCATGCACTTTCAGAGGGGCGGATTACACCCATCTGTAACATATCCTGGATCTCCCGTTCTATAGCAGTTTTAGCTTGAGGAGACACCCGGTAAGGTTGGACCCTAATTGGGTGAGCATTACCTGTGTCAATGGAGTGGTATGCCCGTTCAGTCAGTCCTGGGGTGGCTGAGAACGTTGGCGCGTAGCTAGTGCACAGCTCCTGGATCTGCTGTCGCTGCATACGCCCAAGGGTCATGGAGAGGTTCACCTCTTCCACACCACCAGCACATTTCCCTTCATAGTAGACACCTTCAGGCCACTCAGCATCATCTTCTCCCTGGGCTGTAAACTGACAAACCTTTAATTCTCTGGAATAAAAGGGCTTTAGAGAATTAATATGGTACACCTTAGGCTTTCGGTTGGAGGTGGGGAATGCTATGAGATAATTAACAGCTCCCAGGTGCTCCTGGACCATGAATGGCCCTTCCCACGATGCTTCCATTTTATGGGCCTGGAGCGCCTTTAAGACCATGACCTGGTCTCCTACTTTGAGGGAACGCTCTCTGGCATGTTTATCATACCAGGCTTTTTGCTCTTTTTGAGCATCCTGTAAGTTTTCTCTAGCAAGGGCTAAAGAGGTTCGGAGGGTGTTTTGTAGGTTGGTTACAAAGTCCAGAATGTTAGTTCCTGGAGAAGGTGTAAATCCCTCCCATTGCTGCTTCACCAACTGCAATGGCCCCTTAACCTCACGGCCATATACAAGTTCAAATGGGGAAAACCCTAAACTGGGATGTGGTACAGCTCTGTAGGCAAAGAGCAACTGCTGCAACACTAGGTCCCAATCATTGGAGTGCTCATTTACGAATTTACGTATCATGGCCCCCAAAGTTCCATTAAACTTCTCCACCATGCCATTTGTTTGATGGTGGTAAGGAGTGGCAACCAAGTGATTTACCCCATGAGCTTCCCAAAGGTTTTTCATAGTTCCTGCCAGGAAATTAGTCCCTGCATCTGTGAGGGCAAAAATGTGCTAGTGCCTGGCACACACTTTTAGCCCTGGTGTTGCTTAGAGCTACTGCTTCCGGCCATCGGGTGGCAAAATCCATGAAAGTCAGTATGTACTGCTTTCCTCTGGGTGTCTTTTTCGGAAAAGGACCCAGAATATCCACAGCTACTCGCTGAAATGGAACTTCAATGATGGGGAGTGGCTGGAGAGGGGCTTTGACCTGGTCTTGGGGTTTTCCCACTCTTTGGCACACCTCACAAGACTGGACATAGGTAGAAACATCCTTGCCCATTCCCTCCCAGTGGAATGATCCCCCCAAACGGTCTTTGGTCCTGTTCACCCCAGCATGGCCACTAGGGTGATCATGGGCTAAGCTCAAGAGCTTGGCCCGGTATTTAGTTGGAACTACCAACTGTCTCTGAGGATGCCAGTCTTCCTGGTGTCCACCAGAAAGAGTTTCCTTGTATAAAAGTCCTCTTTCTACAACAAACCTGGATCGATTAGAAGAGCTGAGAGGCGGTGGGTTGCTCCGTGCCGCCGTCCAAGCTCTCTGGAGGCTTTCATCTGCTTCCTGTTCGGTCTGGAACTGTTCCCTTGATGCTGGAGACATCAGTCCCTCATTGGATTGTGGACCTAGGCTTGGTCCCTCTGGAAGCGATATAGGGGATGGAGCTGTTTCTGTTGACTGTGAACTGCTCTCCACTGGTGCACTATGTTGGGATTCAGGCTCCGGCTGAGCCTCTTGTGTTGGGTTATCGGCTGCTGCCAGTTCAGGGTCGGTGGGGCCCTCTGGTGTTGAGGTTGCAAGTACTGGATTCAGTGCTGACACTGGGTCTGGTGTTGGTTGTTCGGCTGGTTCCGGTTCTGGGACTGGTTCCGTCTGGGTCTCTGGGACTGGATCCACTACTGCTGTTGCAGACATTGGCCTGGGGTCCGGGTCCATCACCTCTGACTGGGTCCTGATAGAAGTTTCCGGAACAGAGCTAGGCCTCACGGCTTGTTTAGCCTGGCTGCGGGTGACCGTTCCCACCCTCTTGGCCTGCTTCACATGATTGGCCAAGTCTTCCCCCAACAGCATGGGGATGGGATAATCATCATAGACTGCAAAAGTCCATGTTCCTGACCAGCCCTTGTACTGGACAGGCAACTTGGCTGTAGGCAAATTGAAAGAGTTGGACTTGAAGGGTTGAATCGTCACTTGGATCTCTGGGTTGATTAAATTGGGGTCCACTAAGGAAGCATGGATAGCTGACACTTGTGCTCCGGTGTCCCTCCACGCGGTGACCTTCTTCCTGCCCACACTCACAGTTTCCCTCCGCTCCAAGGGTATCTGGGAGGTATCTGGGCCTGTGGACCTCTGGTGTGATTCCGGTGCAATGAACTGTAATCTGTTGGGGTTCTTGGGGCAGTTGGCCTTCACATGCCCCAGCTCGTTACACTTAAAACATCGTACAGCTGACGGGTCACTGGGGCGAGGAGGGTTGCTGGAGAACGGGGTGGTGGGACGATAAGGGGTCTGGAGGGTTCTTTGGGAGGTAGGTGGGGCCTTGGGCGGCCCCCGGTAATAGGGTGTGGTCTGGGGTGGTCCCTTCTGGTCTCCGCTCCAACTGCGACCAGTTTTCTTCTTCTCTGCCACCTCCACCCATCTGGCTCCAATCTCTCCTGCCTCGATTACAGTTTTGGGTTTCCCATCTAGGATGTATCTTTCTATTTCCTCAGGAACACCCTCTAAGAATTGTTCCATTTGCATTAGGAAGGGCAAATTTACTGGAGATTCAACACTTGCTCCTGATATCCAGGCATCCCAATGTTTCACAATGTGGTAGGCATGTCGGGTAAATGACATGTCTGGTTTCTACCTTAGGGCTCTGAACCTCCGACGAGACTGCTCGGGTGTTATCCCCATTCTGACTCTCGCCTTGGATTTAAACAGTTCATACTTGTTCATGTGTTCTTTAGGCATTTCAGCTGCCACCTCAGCTAAGGGTCCACTGAGCTGCGGCCTCGGCTCTACCATGTATTGGTCAGTAGAGATGTTGTACCCAAGGCAGGCCCTTTCGAAGTTTTCTAAGAAGGCCTCAGTATCATCACCTGCCTTGTAGGTGGGGAACTTTCTGGGATGGGAAGTGGTACCTGGAGAAGGATTGCTAGGGTTTGTTGGTATATTCTGCCGGGCCTTTATCCTCTCCACCTCCTCCACATGCTTCCTCTCTTTTTCCTTCTCCTCCTCCACATGCTTCCTCTCTTTTTCCTTCTCCTCCTCCACGTGCTTCCTTGCCTCCATTTCCCTCTTGTGGGCAGCCTCCTGTACCTCCTTCTCCAGCTGCATGAGTTCTATCTGTCTTTCATGTTCCCTTTGTCTTTCCTCAGCCTGAAATTTGGCTAATTCCAGCTGTAGTCGAGCTGAGGATTTGGTCATTCTAACCTCTCTGTTTTTAACTAACTTTACACCCAAGGTTTAGAAATAAACAAACAAAACTTGGCTGTAAAATTTTGCTGTGCTGCAATAGAATACCTATTCTCTGATAGCGATTGTCAGCCTACAGAAAAAGACAATTCCCTTGTCTCTGCTCTGGGCCCAAATTAAAGCAAAAAACCTCCAACTACTTGGAAACCTGCTTACCCAGCCCAAAGAAAAAGCAAATGGGTAGAACACACACCCCCTATTTACTTTTAGGAAGAAAAGAAAAAAAAACCTCTGGGTTGGAAGACTGTGAATTTCCCTGCAGGAGTTAAGTACCCTGCCTCCAGGCAAAGAAAACCTGCAATTCACAAGATAATCCCCTTTTGTCTCTGCTTGGCCACAAAGCAGAGAAAAAACAATCTGCTTTCAGTTTCAACTGCTTTCTGGACTTCCTTTCCAAAGGAAAAAATAATTTCTTTTTAAAATCTGTATTTCTAGTTCAAGAAATCTCAACTGGATCTCAAAATGATTTCAGGTTAATCCCACTACTATGCCACCATGTCAAGGTTCCTCCCCCACTCTGAACTCTAGGGTACAGATGTGGGGACCTGCATGAAAAACCTCCTAAGCTTATCTTTACCAGCTTAGGTCAAAAACTTCCCCAAGGTACAAAATATTCCCCCCCGTTGTCCTTGGACTGGCCGCTACCACCACCAAACTAATACTGGTTACTGGGGAAGAGCTGTTTGGACGCGTCTTTCCCCCCAAAATACTTCCCAAAACCCTGCACCCCACTTCCTGGACAAGGTTTGGTAAAAAGCCTCACCAGTTTGCCTAGGTGACTACAGACCCAGACCCTTGGATCTTAAGAACAATGAACAATCCTCCCAACACTTGCACTCCCCCTTTCCTGGGAAATGTTGGATAAAAAGCCTCACCAATTTGCATAAGTGACCACAGACCCAAACCCTTGGATCTGAGAACAATGAAAAAGCATTCAGTTTTTTACAAGAAGACTTTTAATAGAAAATAGAAGTAAATAGAAATAAAGAAATCCCCCCTGTAAAATCAGGATGGTAGATATCTTACAGGGTAATTAGATTAAAAAACATAGAGAACCCCTCTAGGCAAAACCTTAAGTTACAAAAAAGATACACAGACAGAAATAGTTATTCTATTCAGCACAATTCTTTTCTCAGCCATTTAAAGAAATCATAATCTAACACATACCTAGCTAGATTACTTACTAAAAGTTCTAAGACTCCATTCCTGGTCTATCCCTGGCAAAGACCAGCATACAGACAGACACAGACCCTTTGTTTCTCTCCCTCCTCCCAGCTTTTGAAAGTATCTTGTCTCCTCATTGGTCATTTTGGTCAGGTGCCAGCGAGGTTACCTTTAGCTTCTTAACCCTTTACAGGTGAGAGGAGCTTTCCCCTGGCCAGGAGGGATTTCAAAGGGGTTTACCCTTCCCTTTATATTTATGACAGTACTTCACCTTCATCTTCCATAGGACATGTGTCCATGCTGATGATGGGTTCTGCTCGATAACTATCCAAAGCAGAGTGGACCGATGCATGTTCATTTTCATTATCTGAGTCAGATGCCGCCAGCAGAAAGCGGAGTTTCTTTTTTGGTGGTTTGGGTTCTGTAGTTTCCACATCGGAGTGTTGCTCTTTTAAGATTTCTGAAAGCATGCTCCACACCTCGTCCCTCTCAGATTTTGGAAGGCACTTCAGATTCTTAAACCTTGGGTTGAGTACTTTCGTTACCTTTAGAAATTTTACATTGGTTCCTTCTTTGCATTTTTGTCAAATCTGCAGTGAAAGTGTTCTTAAAATGAACGACATGTGCTGAGTCATCATCCGAGACTGCTATAACATGAAATATATGGCAGAATGCGGGTAAAACGGAGCAGGAGACATACAATTCTCCCCCGAAGGAGTTCAGTCACAAATTTAATTAATGCATTATTTTTTTAATGAGCATCATCAGCATGGAAGCATGTCTTCTGGAATGGTGGCAGAAGCATGAAGGGGCATATGAATGTTTAGCATATCTGGCACATAAATACCTTGCAATGCTGGCTACAAAAGAGCCATGCAAACGCCTGTTCTCACTTTCAGGTGACTGTAAATAAGAAGCAAGCAGCAGCATCTCCTGTAAATGTAAACAAACGTGTTTGTCTGAGAGATTGGCTGAACAAGAAGTAGGACTGAGTGGACTTGTAGGCTCTAAAGTTTTACATTGTTTTGTTCTTGAGAGCAGTTATGTAACAAAAAAAATCTACATTTGTAGTTGCACTTTCATGATAAAGAGATTGCACTACAGTACTTGTATGAGGTGAACTGAAAAATAACATTTCTTTTATTTATCATTTTTACAGTGCAAATATTTATAATAAAAATAATAATATAAAGTAAGCACTGTACACTTTGTATTCTGTGTTGTGATAGAAATCAATATATTTGAAAATGTAGAAAAACATCCGAAAATATTTAATAAATTTCAATTGATATTCTATTGTTTAACAGTGCGATTAATCACAATTAATTTTTTTAATCACGATTAATTTTTTGAGTTAATTGCATGAGTTCACTGCGATTAATTGACAGCCCCAGTTAAGGCTAATCAAAGAGATTCCAGAAAGTTTCTGTTTCTATCTCCCAAGGATAATCAAACATCAAGATAACAAACCATGTAAAACACTCATACATTAAGAAGAGACCTAATTGTAAAAAGCAGATTAGGGTGAGTTAGAGCCATAAATCCAGGTTCTAAAGTGACCATACCAACCCCTTTCTTTTCTCTTTCCACAAGTCTCTGCTTGTGTCTTTAAAACTTTAGGAAAACATGAACAGTTCAAAATGCTTTATAGAAGAGATTGATTACTTCCAACTCAAGTGTCCACTTACAGGTGAAAACTTTTGTTTCTCAATTCTTTAAGGTTGCATAAGCTTCTTTAAGTTGTATATTTGCAAATATTTGGTATTTAAATGCAAGCCTTCATAGAATAACTAACAGCATTGTTATATGAACAGTAAGAAGTTTGCATATCAAGGTCATTTGATGCTATAACTGGTTACTAATATTAAAAAAGCCATTTGCATGTAGAAATAACTAATTTTCCAGTTAATATAAACATCTTGCAATGCTCAAGCAACCCCTCACCAAACTTCATGAAGACAAGAACCACCTTTCCAAAGACTGGTAAAAAAGAAAAGGCAATACCTTCTTTGACCTTTTAAGCTTAAAGGCTCTCTTTAAGAACTTAATTTAAAAAGACTATTTTGAGAGTTCTCTTTTATAGAGAGAACAGAAGTGTTTGGACTCATTTGCACCAAATTTCAATCCCTAGTAAACTCTGGTGGAACTAAAGGGATATCTCAGAAAATGGACTGAATAAAAGAATTAAAGTCTAAATTTAAAGATGCTCTGAGAATCACCCACCACAATGGAAATGTAACTGTCAAGAAGGAATTACAACCTCCTATATGCATTAACAAACTACGTGTTCATATGATGAAGAGGCTCTTAAGGATTACCCAGGAAGGCAGGGAGCCAGTGAAAGAGTGACAGCAACCAACTTTGAAGTTAAGCAAGCCTGAAAGAGGTGTTTTCCTATAACTTCATGGAAATAAAAAGAGTATAAGACTCTGAAGTGAGTACCCCCTTACACACCCTCTCCTATCCTGCTTAAAACAGCAAACACACATCCATTTATCTTGTTCATCTCATCAAGCAAGCTGCCACAGACAGCTAAGAAAACACACTCAAGAAAAAAACAACCAGTGGAAAACCTTCCCAAGACTTCAGCATGATTTGGTGAGAGAAAGTTCATTAAGAGACTGTGAAAGGGTTAGATTTAAAACTCTTGTGATGATTTTACTGGGATATTGAATGTTGCTGTAATTTAAAATATTAACAGTTTCTCTGGTTTAATCATCAGTTGGTTAGACCATGTATTCCTGGAGAGGAGACAAAGGCTAAACATTGTTAAACAGAGATTCTGTGATTTAATTGGATTTAAGATTCTTAATATTCATAATTGGTCTGTCTTAAGACAGCTCCTTACATTGCTTCTTCTAATTAACTAGTTTACATATTTTATTTGACTGGTTACTTTACGCAACTATAAACTGGCTCTTTATTAATAACTAAACAGGTTTCACTTGCCCTTCAATTATTTGCCCAGACACAAGCAGTTTTAAGTATCTAAGAAGATACTAATGTAAGCGGGGGAACAGTCCCGCTATTGTGGGGAACTTTCCTGGCTTCTGCGCTACCCCGGTGAAGTGGGCTAGCGAAAGGATCTGAGTCCTCGCTCCCACTTCCTTTATCCAGTGGTCTCCCTGCCCTTGAGGACACCCCTTCCACTCTCCTGTCTGGCAGAGTCCTCGTAACCCCAACAAGGCTGGGCCCAGGATTCCTGGGGGGCTCAACCCCCAACCCTGCTGTGGTCACCTAGGGCACGGCTAGGGTGTCCCCATTCCGGGGTACTCTCTCTTCACTGGGCACTTCTCTGACCCACTGACCATTACATACAATTTAAAGCAAATGCAAGTTATTTAATCAACAATTAATTTTAAAAAGAATAAGGAAAAATGGGAAAGGTTAAAGGAAACACATCACCCCGCTCTGTGGAAGGGATCACCACAAACAGTGTCTCTGGAATGTCAGGGCAGTTCAGTCTGTTTCTTGTAAGTCCCAGGCCTTCTTCTCAGGCCCTGGCTGTGCTGCAGGGATGCTGTGGGTTGGACACTTGCTCTGGTGGTGGCCACACGCTCTCAGGCTCTAAGGGGTAGGACCCTTCTTCTTCCAGTGTCGCCCCCGCCTGTTGGGGTTACGATCCAAGCCTGGCCTGCAGAGCCTCTTGGCTGAGGCGTCTCCGTGTGCTGGGCCCGCTGCCCAGGGTCCCTCTCAGTCTCCCCAGCTGCTCACCGCACCCAGCTCCGGACTGCTACAGCCCCAGCTGCACCACTCTGTCTCTGCACTGCTGCAGCTCTGCCTCCAGCTCCCTGGGCTGCTTCTTTGGCCCCTCTGGCTCTGGTTGCTGCAGCTCTTCTCCCAGGACAGGTCTGCTCTGCAGGCTGCTTCTGTGACTCTGCTCCCAGCACTGGCCTGCTTCGTGGGCTGCTTTTCTGGCCCTTCTGGCTCTGGTTGCTGCAGCTCTGCTCCCAGGGCAAGTCTGCTCTCTCTGGGCTGTGCCTCTGGCTCTGGTTGCTTCAGCTCTGCTCCCAGGACAGGGTCTTGCTCTCTCTGGGGTGCTTTTCTGGTCCCTCTGGATCTGGCACAGCTCTGCTCCCCAGCTTATCTTGGGCCCCTGCTTTCTCTTTAGCTCGGCCCCACTCTGTCTGACCCAGGCAATTCCAACTCACACGAAGGATGGAAGGACGGGACCTCCCTGGCCTCCTGACTCCCTGATTAGCCTGCCCGCCCTGTCATTCAGGCTGACCTGGAGCATTGGCCTCTCCCCATTGTTTCTGGGGACTATCAGTCTCAGGGTCCTGATTTCCCATAGACCCTTCCCCTTTTAGTACTGGGAGCTATCCAACCAAAACTCCCCCACTGAATGTTAGTAAGGGGGAAACAGTCCCCTTACACTAAAACAGAATTCACAATCATTTGGGGAAATAACGTACTTTGGTCTTAACTTACCAAACAAAGAATATTCCAGCAGCTTCCAGTCTCAAAGGTGTAATCTCAGTTAAAACCTCTCCATAGAGAGAGATACAGAAATAACCAGTATTTTACGTTTTCTTGTCCTTTCTTCAGTAATAAAATGGCCATGGTTAATAATTGTGACTATTTTGCTTTGTCTTAATCACAGTGTCCCCTCAGGTGTGTAAAAGAAGCCCTGAGTCTAAATAATAGGAATCTCATGAATAGCTTCTATCAATAATTCCGTCATTTAATTTTGGGTTTCCCTTGGTTGGCCGTAAGAGAAACAATTAGTAAAAGATGGCTTACCAGTTCTTGTTTCTCTGGACTAAATTGTTTTAGAAATTTTGAGAGTAAAATTACTTGGCATCCAACAATTAGTTACCCCTTTTTACCCTCTACTATTCAAAATGTTGATCTTTATCCTCATTGTTCAATGTGTGGCCCCTGGTTATCGTCACTGCACACTGTTCAAAGCCTGCTAGGAATACAGTTTTATTAATTTCCTCATAAGCTTTTCTGTAGTGCTCATCACACAGTATCTGAGTGTTTCATAAATATCAAGAAATGTATTTTCACACCCCCACTGTGAGATAAGGGGTTATTGTTATCATTGTTTACACACAGAGAACTGAGACAGAGAGAGTAAGGTCGAAAGTTCTCATTAATTTAGGGTGCCCAATATGAGATGCCTAGGACCAGAGTTTTCATAGTACTCAGCACTGTATTGCACATTCTTTTCTATTCCTGCAGTCTCCTGCCTCCTTCATTCCCTACCTTCCAACTTCTGTAACAAAGGAGTCCTGCAGACATTAGCCTCCTTTACTACACAGCTGTGATTCATCCTCAGCATAGGTCCATTCTGTGCACAGAATGAGGCATGGGTCTTGTGGAAGATATGTAATTAATGACTATATCATAATGCATATGCACAAGGGAATCAAATTAAGGTTGCACAAGTAACTTTTATTCTCGCTTTTCTTAACTTTGAAGTGCTTGACTTTGCAATTTTAGTAACGTTATTTTAAAATAGTTTGTGTGTAATTTCCTAGGTATTTAAAAAAGCGAACTGGAAAAACAAATTCTATCATGTGGCATCATATTTATACTCCCATGGTTCATCAGCAGGGTTGGAATCTTTAGCTCTACTGCACAGACCTCTGCAAATTGAGCTAATGGTGAAACTGATAGCAGCAGTAGGTTGTCCGCATCTATGTGGACCAGCACCAAAGGAGGATGGGATACCTTATCAGTGGGTTTCACAGATATATGTTGACAGAGAGAAATGGTGAAACTTAAGAATCTTGACTTCCATTCCTGGCTGTGGAGGGGAGTGTGCTCCAGTGGGGACAGCTTCTCCTTCCTGTTTTCCCCAAACTTTGCCCCTTCATCCTCATTCCCTCCCGCCTGGCCTAGTCCTGAACCTTCCCTACCCCACTCTTCTCACCTAACCAGTCCCAATTTCCACATCTCAGACTTCTGGTCCCAGTCTCCTTGCCCAGCCACTCCCAGTGCCCCGCATTTCCTCTGGTTCCTTGTCTTTAGTCTCCTTATCCAGCCAATCCAAGTTCCCCCCACTTCTGGTTCCTCATTAGATCTGTCTCCCCTCACCCCACCACCACCCTCTCTCTGACCCACTGGTTCCCATTTCAAGCCTCCTTTCCCAGCCAATCCCATTCTCCTCCCACTTTCACTGGTTCCCAGTCCCTCAGAGTCCCCGCCCCTTCCCTCCCTGGCTCCTAGTCCTACTCTCCCACGACTCTGCCTCCTTGCCCAGCCAGTCCCAGACTCCTCCAATCTAGCTCTCAGTTCCTATTTCCCTCTCCCCTCCCCATGGCAGCTTTCTGTCCCAGTCTCCCCCTCCTCACCCCCCCGCAACTACTCCCCTTCCCCCCCCCAAAGTCTGGCTGTTGCCAGCTCTGCATTCAAATTAGGCAGATTCTTGCTCTATGCTGCTTGAGCTCAGCAGGGGGCTCGTTGAGAGCAGAGAGGCTCCCTGCTCTCAGTTCCAGTGCCCAGCCGGGCCAGCAGCAGCTTGAAGCTGCAATTGCAATGAAAGTCTTTCTCAGACCCAGCCTGGAGCATGCCCCAGGGGAATGGAGTTATTGAGGAATCCAGCTGGGAAACTCTGGCAAATCTCTAGCGAGCATCTGTGAATTGCAGTTTTTCAGAGGCTTGTAAATTGGCCAAATTTTCACAGGGAGAGCAAGAAGCACATCCCTCACACAAAGACCCTCTCCCCCTTGCCAAATTTTTAAGCCCCTGCTCCAAAGCATGGGGGCACTAGAGCTTCTTAAAGAAAAGGTCGCCAGAATTTTTTAACATGGGCAAAACAATGTGTTTTCCCCACCCCCCATTCTTGAAAGCCGCTAAACTCTTTTGGTTGAGATTGTCCAAAAACTTTCACCCTCAGCCAGACATCCAACATGGCAAACGTCAGCCCAAAAGTTATAAGCAACTGGAAACAGTGTCTTATAATGGGACGTGTCAGGCAGCTTTAGTAATAGATGGCACTATACCAGCCCTGCCTATACTACATTTGGTATCTTATTTAATGTAACTGGGGATGTTCTCATTAACCATATGAATGTCTGTCTGCATTTCATCTGCCATTTTGTTCCCCAGACACCCAGTTTTGTGAGATCCCTTTGTAGCTCTTCGCAGCCAGTTTTGGACTTCATTGTCTTGACTAATTTTGTATCCTCTGCAAACGTTACCACGTCACTATTCACCCCTTTTTCCAGATCATTAATGAATATGTTGAACAGCACAAGCCCAAGCACAGATCTTTGGGGGAATCCTCACTGTTCATCTCTCTCCATTATGAAAACTGACCATTTATTCCTACCTTTCAACCAGTGACTGATCCACAAGAGTACCTTCCTTCTTTTCCACCGGTTACTTAGTTTCCTTAAGAGCTTTTGGTGAGGGAAAAAAAGCCTTGACAAAGGCTTTCTGAAAATCCAAGTAACCAGTACTGACTGGCTCATCTTACCAACACGCTTCTTGAGTCCCTCAAAACATTCGAATAGAGGGAGCAGGCATGACTTCCCTTTACAAAAAGCCACGTTAACTCTTCCCCTCTGCCATGTACATTGGTCAAACTGGACAGTCTCTACGTAAAAGAATAAATGGACACAAATCAGATGTCAAGAATTATAACATTCATAAACCAGTCGGAGAACACTTCAATCTCTCTGGTCACGCAATCACAGACATGAAGGTCGCTATCTTAAAACAAAAAAACTTCAAATCCAGACTCCAGCGAGAAACTGCTGAATTGGAATTCATTTGCAAATTGAATACTATTAATTTAGGCTTAAATAGAGACTGGGAGTGGCTAAGTCATTATGCAAGGTAGCCTATTTCCTCTTGTTTTTTCCTACCCCACCCCCCCCAGATGTTCTGGTTTAACTTGGATTTAAACTTGGAGAGTGATCAGTTTGGATGAGCTATTACCAGCAGGAGAGTGAGTTTGTGTGTGTATGGGGGTGGGTTTTTGGAGGGGGGTGAGGGAGTGAGAGAACCTGGATTTGTGCAGGAAATGGCCTAACTTGATTATCATGCACATTGTGTAAAGAGTTGTCACTTTGGATGGGCTATCACCAGCAGGAGAGTGAATTTGTGTGGGGGGGTGGAGGGTGAGAAAACCTGGATTTGTGCTGGAAATGGCCTAACCTGATGATTACTTTAGATAAGCTATTACCAGCAGGACAGTGGGGTGGGAGGAGGTATTGTTTCATATTCTCTGTGTATATATAAAGTCTGCTGCAGTTTCCATGGTATGCATCTGATGAAGTGAGCTGTAGCTCACGAAAGCTCATGCTCAAATAAATTGGTTAGTCTCTAAGGTGCCACAAGTACTCCTTTTCTTTATGTTTATCTTTGTGTCTGATAATTCTGTGCTTAACAATGGTTTCCACCAATTGGCTCAGTACTGAAGTTAGGCTCACCAGCCTGTAATTGGCAGAATCTCCTCTGCAACCCTCTTTAAAAACTGGTGCCGCATTAACTACCTTTCAGTCACTTGGCGCAGAGGCTGATTGTTATGATAGTACAGTTAGTAGTTCAGCCGTTCCATAACTGAGTTCCTTCAGCACTCTTGTGCGAATGCCATCTTGTCCTGGTGACTTATTGTTCGTCTGAAGAAGCTACAAGATGGCTTTCAAGGTTAACCAGCAGAGTAATGGTGCTTGGATCTCTGCTGTCACTAGAAGGGATGTCACAGATGTTGCTCATAAACCTTAACAGCTTAAAATAATAAACTATTATCTTGCTGCTTTATTGACTGTTTCTTATAGCCTCAGATTCTTTGGCTCAGGGCGATAATTCCTCATAAAACTTCCTGTTTCAGTTGAAATTGCATTTGTTCCTGTCCTTTACATTTTATTCCTTGTCTATCAAACTACTTTTTATCTGTCTGGCTTGTTTGACTTAGAGATACAAAGTATAACTGGCCGGCACTTAACCAAGTAAGTTGCACTGCAACTATTTTCCTATCACTGTTCTCTTTATTTGTTGCAACTTTAAATCTTTCTCCCTAATCTGATAGAATTTCCTTGCAGAAATGCTTGGCCAATAAATGATGAATCATCACGGGACTGATTTTCAGAGCATACACAACTCCCCTTGAAGTCAACAGGAACTGCAAATCTTGAGCACGTCTGAAAAGGGTCTAAGCCTTGTTTGCATGGTAGAGATCCATGTACTGGGCAGGACATCGACTGGGGAGGGCAGGACAGCAGTGACACATTGCAGCCACAATCTTTATTCATGCAGGGGAAATGCAAGGGGTCAGCATGGAGCCAAATGTGAGTAGTGCTGACCTTCCGCTGCATGGCCATTGAATCAGCTACTTGAACATCTGTCGAGCTAATCTCCCTTTGGCACAGTTCCTATGGAACCCTAGAGAGTGTTAAAATTGCTTCACCCCCACCACCCATTGAAAACCCATGGAGGGCAGTGACAGAAACCCTGGCTTTAGCAGCCCTTTGCAGGAGTGAATCTCCTAGGGTTGCTTTGCTAGCAGAAAGAGACGTATTTCATAGGCACCGATTCACGGGGTTCTCCAGGGCTGGAACACCCACGAAAAAAAAAATAGTGGGTTCTCAGCACCAACGAGCCACCTGCCAATCAGCTGTTCGGTAGGCCCCGCCAATCAGCTCCTCCACCTCCCTCCAGTGTCTCCTGTCCACCTCCGATCAACTGTTCGGCAGTGGGCAGGCAGCATTGGGCAGAGGAGGCGGAGCAGGAAGAGGCGGGGTAGGGTGGAGGCCCAGGGTCAGACAGGGGTGGGAAGAGACAGAGTGAGGGTGGGGCCTTGGGGGAAGGGGCAGGATTGGGTAGGGCCTCAGGCCAAGCAGGGTTGGAGAACCCCCAGGAAAAGCTGAAAGTCCATGCCCGTAATGTAGTTTACGATTCCCTATGCCAGGTTTGCTGAATTTGGCCCTCTAATTCATTGATGGGCCAAAGGACAGTTCTCCCCTCCTTCAAGATACAGACCCCCATCCTGTAAGTGTGACCTACCTCTTTAGTTCTTAGATGTGTGACCTTGTATTTGGTTGTGTTAAAGCATTCATTAGTCAAGTGATCCCAGCTTACTCACTGATCCATATTGCTCTTCATTATTTAACACTCCACCAATTTTTGTGCCATTGCAAACTTTACTAGTAATCTTGTATCTTCCTCTAGATTACTGATAAATATATTGAATAACATTGAGCCAATAGCCACTTTGGATGACAATTCTCCATTTATAATTGCTTATGGAGATCTATTAGTTTCTAAACCATTTAATATGGGTTACATTCATTTTTGCAGTGTGATCATTTTTTATTACAATATCATGCAGGTCTAAGTCAAATGCCTTAGAGATACCGAAGTATATTACCTCAACATAGTTACCTTTAGCAACCAAACGTGTAATCTCATCAAAAAATGATATCAAATGTATTTGACAAGATCTATTTTCCAAAAACCATTTTGACTGGCCTTAATTGGCATTTGATATGGTAGCGCACAACATCTTCTTTGAAAAATTAATTCATATTAGCTTGGAAATCAGGCCACAAAGGGTAATTACATAAAGTGCAAGGGCAGGGGTAACTTTTCCAAATTAACTTACTGAACTGGGTGGGAAGTGCCCAAAGTGGGAAGCGATCAAAGTAGAGCCTACTTGTATACACTGGGCCAAATTCACTGGTACACTCCAGCACTGCCTCTGCAAATGACGTGAGTGGAGAATTCTGATAGCGCATTGCTCTGTATTCACTTTGTAAGTGACAACACAAGAAGCTAAGTGATCGGAAACATGCCCAATATGTTACGTATTTTATTTCCAAAGCAGGAGCCTTAGTATGGTGGCTGCAGTGTGGAGTTGGGAACACTACTGAAGTTTAAAAATGTAAGTCAGACTCCAGGCTCCACTTATGGCTAAAGCCTATAGAATGTCGTTTAAAAGTAATGATTAAGAAAAGGGAGGGGAAGATTTCTTTATCTTTACCCCACAATTGCTTTTTTTCAGTTGCTGTTTTTAGGATCCCTGTTCTCTCTATCCAGGCTTTCAGACTGCACTCCCTCCTATGAGTGATGGTCTGGGCCAAGACACTGAGGGACAGATTTTTAAAGGTATTTAGGCCCCTAAAGAGGCAGATAAGTGCTTTTGAAAATCCCACTGGCACCTAACTCTCAGTGTGAAGGCCAGATTTTAAGGTATTTAGGAGCCTGATGCAGATAGGCACCACGAGGCGCCTAGCTGCACTTTTAAGTGCCTAAATACCTTTAAAAAATGTGGCCCACCAAGCACATTTAACTCTCACTGAAGTCATTTGGAAATGAGTTTGCACACATCCAGACAAGTCATTTTGCAAGCATCTCTCAGGCAGCATTCCTCACCTTGCAGGAGCAGGCCCTATCTCGATAAGATCATCTGATGATGAGGATACCGACTTATTTGTTTTTCCATAGGGAATTTGAATACAGCATCAGTGACAAAATTACCCAATCAGAAACTGGAAATGAACAAGCTGGGGCTTATATGTGAAGACTCACATGACAATTTTGCTGTGACATTCTCATTAAAATCACTGGTCCAAATTCATCCCACCCTTAAGTGGAGTTACCCCAGTGATTACTTTGGTCTATTTGGAGTTTCTGTACAAGCTAATGTCACTCTACCTCTCAGTGTCTTGAGCCATGGTGTGAATATTAATACAAAAACATTTTAATTTAAAACAAAGACAATAATAATAGGAGGTTTTATACACACACACACACACACATACATAAAATATCCCATATATGTATTCAGCAGATATGGGATCCTGCCAAGTGTTTCAGTGTTGATGTATTACACTAACATATCAACAGAACAAAGGGACTCTGATTATGAGTTGCTATGATAGATCACCAAAACCCATTACTTGGATTATGAGCTACTCACAATACGTCAGCAGATGGATGATGAATTGGTATTATACATTACTAGAGGAATGGCCAGTGCTGGGCTTAAAAATAACTAAGGTACCTCTAGAAACCTGTGTTTTAAATATGCAGCATCCTTATGGTGCTATTGTACTGATGGGTGTGTGAATATTTTGTATTTCAACACACAGTTTTCATGTATCCTTAATGGCCATGCTTTATATTAAGGGTATATTCCTATATCATTTATAAAGGGTTAATGATTAATAGATGTTATAAGTAAGTGACAGACAGGTTAGTTTTGCTATAGATGGTTATAAGCAACCAAGTCATTTAGATGATTTGATAATCTCTGCCTAAAATTTTAAAGCCAAATTCAGACCTGGGTTAAGCAGGTGCAACTCCATTGACCACAAGGTCTGAGTTTAGATTTTAGTTTGATCATCATTAATGACTTTCCTTGTGGAGATTTCAGGCAGGATTTCAGGTCTGGCCATGCTCAGGCTCTCTGCCTCTTTGGCCCCAGAACTAGGGGGGGAGACAGGGAGGGGGAGCAGAGTCAGGGCGCTCAGTCTGAGCAGCACACCAGGAAAGCTTTTGTCGGTTTCAATGGCAAAAAGCAAAATAGATAAAAACCTTCCAGAGGGGCAGCTTTCATTTTGATTTTCCTGACAGAAAACATTTTTTTCCTCAAATGCAAATTTCCCACCAAAAACTTTAGTTGTGTGAAAAGGGTATTCTTTGTCATAAAATCATTCCAATTAATTTTTTTTTTTGCCAGTTCTGTTTAAGAGTATAAATCCCATTGACTTCAATGGGTCTTGTGCTCCTCAGTCACTCAGGGGCTTTTGAAAATCCCATCCTACTGCTCTTTTCATAGTGTTTTCTGCTGTCTTAGCTGCGCAAAGTTCTGTACTTTGGTTACTGCTGTTAAAGTACTAGTGAAGGGAAGTACAAATGGGTTATCTAGTAGTTTATTTTGATGACTCCACTATCTGCATCTAGATGGAAAGATACAAAGATGTATTGTGCGATTATGTGTTCTTTGACATTGATCTCATTGGCTGAAATGAAATGTTAGGTCATTATGAACTGTGAATGAGTTTTTAAAGCAATAAAGAAAAGTTAAAATTTGAGCAGTGGCTTTGTTTCCTTGTCATTCATCTTCAGCATGCCAGATGGTATATAGTTGGACTTTTATGGCTTGTTTATCCATTTTATTAGCCATATGATTTGACTAATCTTGTTTAGCCTGAGAAGAAATCAATTGGGGAAAAAACTAACCAAAACAGCTCTCTATCTTGAAGAAATAGAAGAGCCTAACCAGCATTAAAAATGTCAAGGATCAGTCCACTTAAACTATTACCAAAACCTATACATGTCCAAAAAAATCAAGTCTACAAGCAGCAACATTAGACAGTGAGGGAGAATGAAAAAAGAAGGGAATTAAATCAGAGGTACCTGGTCATCCTCTTGACTGCACAGTGTGCAGTCAGGGACAGGAGTGCAAGGTAAAATAATCTAAAAAACGGTAGTGATGCACACACATTGTTAGTCATTTTCTCTTTTGCATCAGGGATGCACAGCTGCTACATAAACAAGGCATATGGTCAGTGGAAGATGGCCGTGATCTGGCTAAAAGTAGGGAGGAAAGGAGCAAGCCCATAAAAGAGGGAGTAGACATGTTCAGACTACTTTGATAACAACGTCGGACAGGGAATATGGACAGTTAGAGAGACAGGGACCTCTCCCACATATGAGACATCAGTTGTGGGACTGCCTCCTAGACCAGAGTTTATATAGCGTATACTCTTAGGTCCCCTGTGTTATGGTTACAAGCTGTAGCTGGCAATGCCAGTTCCTCCAACAGCATCTATTGCTACGGCCTGATTGGTACCTGTATTGGTTACGGTCATCAGGAGTGATGTCAATGCCACCAAAAGTCGTGCTGTTACTGCAGGATTTTTCTATGCTCTGTGTTTTACAGGTTTCCTACCACTGTGCAAATGTACTACTCACAGTATTGCCATTAGCTCATACGCTTTCAAACTGATTCTGCAACCCAGCTAGTGGAACTTCCAGTGAGATGTGTGTAAGGGGGCATCATTTAGGATGGTGCCTGGACCCTGCCCATTACCTTTTACGGACTTGCTGCACATTTCCTTTTACGGACTTGCTGCACACTTCCTTGCGATCTTCACTGCCCTCACTCGGTTCCGGAATGTTTTCCATGGGATGATGATATATTGATTCTAATGCATGTGTTCTGGGTGTATCCATTAGCACAATGATCTGTTCATGCCCTATGCAAAGACTGGAATTTATCAGTAATCCATAAAACGGTCTAATGCTTAGCATTTGGCTGAAGCTCACTAAGTCAAAAATCCCATCATTCCCAAATTATGCAAATTTTGCATTTGGACATCCTGACAGTGCGTTTGGCTTCTCTAAGCCTCAGTAATGCAATTCCCACATGGTTCAAACGATCTTGCCAGGCTTCACTAAAGAGAGTCAAGTCATCTAAGTTGGCCCTAGTGAAGGTCTGTAAACCCTGCTGCACTTCATTGATAAGCCTTTGAAAGATAGCTCCTGAATTAATTAATCCAAAACTCATATAGGCCAGATTCCACTATAAAAGCTGATTTTTCCTGGTCATCTGCATCTAAAGGAATTTGCCAGTACCTAAGAGTCAAATCCAGAGTGTTTATGAATTTTGCGACTCCCAGCAGATCCAACAGGTCTTCTACCTGGAGCATGGGGTAAGGATCAGGTTGGGTGATGGCACTTAACCCTTCTAAAATCTACACAAAATCTCATGGTTTTAGCTCTTTTAGATACCATCACAACAGTAATTGTTTACTGTCTCAAAGATGTGAAGCCAATAGAAATTCTGTTGGAGTCTATCACAGGTTCTCTCCACTGCTAAGCGTCCAGCAAAGGGGAAATCATGAGCTTCCTGCAGCAATTCTTTCTCATACTTATCAGGCACAAGCACCTGCTTGCAAACCTCACCAGGGTACCTCTTTTTCCCTATGGGAGCCTCCCTGTACAACACACCTCCCTCTAGAATAAATCTGCCCTTCCCTACGCCAGTTGGGGTATTATTTTGAGCCATATTTCTCTCCTTTTCTAGGGCTCTTGAGCCTCAAATGCCTTTAGAATTGCACTTAAGAGCAGAATCTGGCAAAGCAGTGGCATCTCGAAACCCCTTCTCTGGGGACAAATTGTTGCTTTCAGCTGACAAAGGCCTGAGTGTGTTTTCCTCCCAGTTGCAGCCCTCTCTGCTGTCCACAGACAAAACAGATGAGATAGAGCCGCACTCTTTCTGGCTGAGAGTTATGATATTAAGCTGCTTAGACATGGCTAAAATATCATTACCTATTCAAATATTAGTGAGAAATAGATTCCTAATGCCTACAATAAATATCTCCCTTAAAATCCTTGCACTGTAGGTAAACCTTGGCCAAAGATACTATTACAGGGAATTTGATCAAAGCTAATATATTTAAACTTTTACCAAGAAGCCTGTCTTCCTCCCATACCAAACTTTCCTTGACCAAAGTGACTTGGGATGCTGAATCCCTCCAGCCCTTACAACCTATGCCATTTACCTTAGCATTTTTAATACATTTTTCACTACCCTCCCAAGACTCGGTCCTCATATAGTTCACTGGGATTTTCTCCTTCTTTACAACTGCCTCTGGAGCAGTGGTAGAGGCATTCATTGTGGCAGGTGGAGGTATAGATCATGGGTTTACCTTAATTTTGGGGCAATTTGCTTTTATATGGCCAGGAGCCCCACAGTGATGGCAGAGTACTTGCCTTCCCTTTTGGTAGGGGGCTTTAAAACCCAGGCTTCCTTGGGCTTAGGTTTATATCCAGTCCCCTCTTAACCTGGGTGACACATTGATTTCCCTTCCACTGGCATTTTCACCCCCACTATTGTTGTGAGAGAACTGAATTTGACACAATCCGCAGCCATCTGTACACTTAACCCTCCCTCCCACCCCAAGATGGAAGCGAGGACACCACATAGGAATAATTTGGCCTTGCTTAGGCAGACAGAACAAAAACAGCTGCAAGCTGCATTTTTACTGACAGGGATCGATAAAGTGAAAAAAAGATTCATCGTGGCATGTGGGTAGTGGGAATGTGGAGAACTGACCTTGATTTTTGTTGTCCGTGTTTGTAAGATTTTTTGCTGAAGCTGCTTTGCTGATAAGGAGAATAATGAATTGTTATTGCCTGATTCTAGGGAAATTGTTAGTCTATTAGGGTCTATCATGAGTTATGTGTTTTGTCAGAAGAAAATCTATAAAGAGTTTAGTTAAAAAGTGGAGCAGTCTGAGGGAGCTTTTCTTTGAGCAAGGATCTGACACCAAAACTCCCCAGCAGCTTGATGGAAGGAAAGCCCCTGGAAGGCTGGCTGCTGATTCCTCGAAACTATCTTAGACTTTGGTAAATATAAAGGTTTAGGATGCTCTGGACCTACTGCCACAGCGTGTGTGACCTAATGAATAGTAGTTTTAGGTGAAAGCACTTGTTTCTATCAATCATTTATCAGACAGAGGAGCTGTGTCCCCACTGATTGGTTCCTGACACCACCTGGAAATAAACAGTTAAACTGCTTTGGGTTCTAAAAACCAGGGGTAACACCATGGGCCATTGAGTCAACATATTCAGCTGCAATTTCTGCAGCCTCTGAAACACTGGAAGGTTTTTAGTCACAGATGGCTGTCTTTGTCTCATCTATAACTACCCATAACAATTGCTCTTGGGCCATCAGATTAAACAGTTTTCCACAATCATCTTCATTCCCCCATCCCCATTATCCATTTTCTCATAAAATTACATATTTTATGTACATATTCAGAATGAGTGATATTGTCAAACATTCTGAGGTTTCTATACTTCAGTCGATTGGTCTCGGGAGGTAATCTTCAATCTTTTCTATATATTTTCTTTCAATTTCATATACACTTTATCATCACCCTCTTCATATCATTAAAAACTTGTCTGGCTTTCCCAGTTAATCTGGTTAAGAGCATAGGCATCTTGTTTATCTGCTGGAATGTTGTCCATCCCACATAGTCTCTCCAAAAGTGGACAGGTACTCTTCTTACAGTCAGTTTCTTTATATGGCAAGACTTCCTCCCACTCCCTTGTGTTGTGGGGGTTGTACTCACTGGATGAAGAAGCTCCTTTTGCTGCTTCAGTATTTTGAGCTGCATTGCTTGAACTTCCATCAGCCTCTGGTGGGCTTTCTTTTCAGCTGCCTCTGGTGGTTTGGCCTCACTGATCTGCAGTTCTGCCATCAGTCTCTGGTGCCCACATTCTTCCTGGGCTGTCAGGTGCTGCAGTTGGGCCAGTTCCCCTCTGGTGGTGTCTTCTATGGCACCTGAGGCAAGAGAGTTCTCAGGCTCCACCACCTCTTCTTCCCCTGGTGCCTGGTCAAAACTTAAGAGCAAAGCTCTCCGCTCCTGATCTGAGGTTTTCCTTTTAAATGTTATTCCCCTCTGCAAGCATAAACTTTCAAGGTCTTGTCTCTCAAGACCATCATACGACTGTGGTTCACTCATTGTGTCGTCTATTCTATAATATTTCAAACTCTCTATATCAAGTTTAAACTTTGACAGCACTGGAATTATGATCTGTAACCTTAACTGGCTTGCGGCATGTGAATCCTGCCAAGACTACGCCAGTGTCATGGTGTCCTGCAGTGGCTCAAGAGCCTGAGTACAAACCTCAGGGCAAGGCACAAGCCCCAAATTAGTTATGAGTTGTAGCCTTAGATTTACCAGCCAATTATCAAGTATAAACTCCTCAGGCACTTTAACAGCCTAACCATGGAGTCACAGTCAGTCTCCTTGGACACTCCAATCTTTCTTGTCACGTAGGTAAGCTTGTCTTTGTGATAGATGGTTCCTTACACCAAAAATCACAATAATTCAGGTTACTCCCTGTCCCAAAGGACCGGTCACTTACCCCAAGTCAGTACCTTAGATATCACACCAACGACAATGCTTGTAGCCAATCCTATAATAAACTCTCTAAAGATTTATTAACAAGGAAAAGGAAATAAAGTTATTTACAAGGTTAAAGCAGATAAACATGTATACACACAAATGAGTTTCAAAAAGTAATAGAAACTTCTATAATAAGCAAACTCTAGAAGTCCTTTAAGGCTAACCCAGACCAAGCACTGGGGATTTTTTGCTTATGCTTAGTAATCATTGCCCCTCAGAGTCCAAACAGCATAAAAGGTAGAGTTTCTCCTTGTTAGGACTTTTTATTCCTTCCCCCGCTTCTGCTTCAAGTTGCAAATTCAGCTGTTTGGAATTTTCTTGCACATCTCCTCTTCATTGGGGAACGGGATGGGGAAGAGCAATCAGCAAAGTCTTTTGTCCTCCGATATTCCACAATAGTTCATCTGGTGTCAATGGGCCTTGCTTGTGGGGCAGGAGATAACATCTCCTCTTATTAACACTAGTTAATGCTTCTCTCCTGTCTGGTGATTTACAATTTCAGAGCAAACCCTTAAACATCACTTTATAAGGTGGGATGCAGATGTTAAATGCAGTGATGAGCTGGCAAAAGCTGAAGAACCGGTTCCTTCAGTCGCTCCGAGTCTCTTTGGCGGCACTGAAGGACCCACCGCTGAAGCGCTGCCGAAGACCCAGAGCGAGTGAAGGGCCCGCCGCCGAAGGGCCGCCGAAGACCTGGAGCGCTGCCGGGTGAGTACAAATTAAAAAGGGATTCTCAGGGGAGCCTCCCCAGCCGAGAGCTCAGGCAGGCCAGACAGGATGGTCCTGCGGGCCAGATGTGGCCCGCAGGCCGGAGTTTGCCCACCCCTTTAACAACCGGTTCTAAACCGGCTTCAAAATTTAACAACCAGTTTGCGCAAACCAGTGTGAACCAGCTCACCACTGGTTATATGTGAGATTAATGCATGCAGCAATTTACAAGCATTCAATAAAATTTAAACACTAAGCATATTTTTAAAACTCGAATACCTATTTCAACAATACGAATACATCAGTGAGCCAGACTGGGTCTAGCTATGTATTTGTCTTTTCAGCTGAGACCTAGGGGCCTTGGCATGAGCTGGCACCTGGACTGACCGCATCACATTGAGCACGCAGCCTAACTCCCCACATTGGTGATTGGCCAGCATACTGGGATGAACATCCCTGGGTTTTTGAAGAGGGCTATGGGATCTTTAATACCCACAGGAGCTGAAGACTTTGATTTTTTGTGAGTTTCAAACAATGGCACTTCCACCAGCACGCTTCTTGGCACGATCCTGAGCCACAGGTTCACTTCTGACTCAGAGCAACCCCAGGGCCTATCTACATTAGAAACATTTGCAAAAGTATACACCAGTGTTGTGTACATCGGTGCACAGTCCTAATGTAGCTGCACTTCACCATTGTAAAACAGGGTTTACACTGCTGCGATTAATCCAGTAAATTACTGGAATAATCTGCATTGGTGTAAACCCCACTTTACTACATCAGTGCAGTGCATCTATATTACAGGTTTACACTGGTGTAGTTACACTAACTAATTTCTGTTGTAGGCAGGGCTTTAATGAACTAGCAGTATCATTTTTTGAAACACCTTTTCCCCAGAGGTCTCACAGCCAAGGCCTGGGCTGACCTGTCTCAGCTTCTGGGATCTGTGTCTCACCTTGAGGTGGGTATGGGTCAGACCACACTATGGTTAGGGTGACCATATTTCCCAAACAGAAAATGGGACACCATGTGGGGCTAGCCGGAGCCTTCCCCCATCCCCCCATGCAGGGCTGGCACAAGCCACTCACCTGGGGCCCTTCCCCCTCCTGCCCCAAGTGAGGCGGGGGCTGGCATCACCGCTCGCCCCCCCACACACACACGTTCCTCCACACCCCAGTTCTGTGACAAAAATGGGCATTTGTCCCCTTTGCTCTTGCCATCTGATCAAGTTGCCAAGAGCAAACGGGACAAATGCCCACTTTTGTCAAAAAAGTTGGGGCTGCCGAGATAGGGCATAAAAAAGGGACTGTCTTGGCCAAAAAGGGATGTATGGTCACCCTAACTATGTTCTATGGGTGAGATTTTCAAAAGTCTCCTAAGTGACTTAAGAGCACAAGTCCCACTGACTTACTTGTTCTCCTAAGTCACGTAGGAACTTTTGGAAACTTCACCTTATAGCATTAACTTCATGATCAGAGTACATGTTAATGTTAAAGTGTGAAGCCAAGGGTAAAAAAGACTGCGGTCCCAATCACTTCCAGCCCAAATGTAAGAGGGTCACAAATAAAATGCTCAGAAAAGAGAAGGGATGAAATGCTGATACAGAGACAGTATGAATGAACATTATGAATCCCATTACCAGGGCTGGTATTAGACTCGCTTGGGGCCCGAGCAGAAACCAAGGAGTTGGCTCCCACCTTCCTCCCTTACCTACTCACACATTGGATTTCTGCATCATTTCTGAAGCTGAAACACAAGCCCCCACCATGCGGGGGAGAAGCCAAAGCCCGAGCCCAGCTGCTCGGGGGCCCCGAGCAATTGCCCTGCCTGCTACCCCCTAATGCCAGCCCTGCCCATTACATTTACATCTAGCATAGCAGACTGCTGCAGGCAGGAATTACTGGTAGTCTAAGTTGCTGTAAAGTCTTATTGCATATAAAACCACAGTAATCATAATGCCAAAGAATAAGGCAATGATAAATGAAAAAGCTTTCAGAAGTTAATGTTCACAACACTGTCAACAAACCATGATCTGTTTAATTAGTTACCTGCCATGAGATGCCGTTCAAGGCTACATTCTGAGAGATTGTGAGTATACGGTAGTAGTATAATACAGTGAGACGGATATATTAAAAATTTAAATATACGTCACTGGTAAAATGCAGACATTGCACACTAAAAACAAACACACCACGTTGTAAATGTAACACACTTCATCTCATAATGGGCACTGAAAACTATGCCACCTATGAAACCAGCTGCACCATCAGCAGAAGCTCCTATTGACCCAGATGCTTTACCTACTACAGACACAGATGGATTTCCCAGCTCTTTGTTCTTATGGCTTAGATACTCCAAGGCCATGATCCTTAGGTCCATCCTGTGGTTTCAAGCTTGGTGAGGGGGTCACGTTGATTCATGTCATGCCTTTGTTGACCACCAAATGTCCTCTTATTGCACTCACTGTCCATCCTTCTGGCTCTTGGCAGAATTCCCCACCACTCCATATCTACTGTCACTGACAAGCGCAAGTTAGAGGGTAAATTCCACGTTCTATGCCAGAAAAGCTTCAAGCTCTCTCAAACTCTCTTACAATCCATCCCCAAACTACTGTAAACTGGGTCCAAACCTGCTCCTTTACCTCCAATTCTAAATGTAACTCTGGCTGCAATCAACATTGGATGCCACTAGCAGGTCCCCCTCTGTGACATCCCAGCCCAGTCTCTCTCTCTCTTCAGCTCCAGGTTCAGGCTCCCCAGTTGCTTCTGCTGTCAGAACCTCTCTCAAAATCTAACTCCCAGTTCTGTGATCACTGACCAGTTGCAGAGCAACAATTCATGGGAAACTCTACCGTCAGCCCACACAAGCCTCACCAACCCATGTAAGCTTCAACTAATAACTTCTGTGCTCCTCCCTTTGGCTTGGCTATTCTCCTGTACCTCACAAGCCTCATTAGAAAAACAATAATCTTTCCTCATACCTGCTTCATTGGGCTGACTTTTCAGTTCCAAGGTTCACACTAGAACACCACTATAACTGAATGCCACTGTTAACCGTCGTCTCCCTGGAAGCTGATGCATCAGGTTTGAATAGGTGATGAGTACATTTCAATAACTGACTTATTGGATGCAGTAGATGGCACCATGAATTCAGGTTTAATGTGCATACCTCAGACCTTGTTGATTCACCTTTCACCTACTGCAGAGAATTTTACCCTAATTTTTCTGGGGCTATATGTGGCCCTACTGATGTTTTTTCAACAGGCCATATATTCCAGTCCACAAGTGGTAACTTTAATTTAGGATCTGTCTAAATCAGTTGTGATACATCTGCATAAAGGGATGACATGTCTGATTCAATAGGCAATAAGCTGTTTCAGCAAGCAATAATATGCTTCAAGGAGATGAATCAAGTTCATCAGGTAATCTATTTCCCTTTCTCACAAATTATTATGAAATGGGTGAAGTGGATCAAATCGCCCATACGGTGTATCTGTTTCAGTGGGTGATGTAAACCTGCTGCTGTCAGTGTTTGGTTCAGATTTCCCATGTCTTTCTCGTTTGGGGGCTGACTGGCACCTAATCGAATGCCACTTCTTTAAGAATCAACCAGAACTAATCCAACCAGAACAATTTTTACTGATAAAGTTGAGCAGCAGAATATCAGGGTCACTTATCATTTTGTACGTGGGGAAGAGAGAATGAAACCTTTATTGGAAAATCCTATATGACAGGAGCGTACGTAAGCTTCTCAGAGATAACACACACACACCCCAGTAATATACTGCCTGATACATACAGCTGCAGTAGATAGCCCTAACCAGACATGCTGTTTCAGCAGTTCACAAGGTTTAAATGACTTCATCAAAATGCCTTTGAAGTTTTCATTTCTCTGTATTTTTGCCAGGAAAATGTAGTGTCCATGCACTTTGTAAATGAAGCTTGCACATTCTCAGCCTTAAGGTAGGGCATGCAGAGCTTGTTTTGTTATATAGCCTGTGTTAGATAAAACTCTGACCTACATTTTCAAAGTGGTGCATGGGCCTCCTGTAACTTTAAGAGGAGTAGCGCAACCAGCAACATGCACAGACCTTATCCCAACAATAGGTGCTCTGTAAAGCCACTCTGTATTTTGGTTTATAATTATGTTAACCCTTTGAACACTGAGCTGCATTTGTATAGCTCTAGAAAACTCTACCACCTTATGCTGTGATTCTAGCACATCTCTCAAGGAAAACAATATCAAGCTGAGTCAGCATGAGACTGATGACCATCTAGGTGCTGCAGGAAGTGGTGGGGGTGGGGGTGGTTCCCTATGTGGCAATTTGAATTACCTGCCTTTGACTTCTTTGAATTAGTACTGGACCAATGTCTCAGTGTTGTGCCAGTGGACAGCATCTTGCTGGACATGATGTCTTTTGGATGACCTACAAAGCTTAGACCCTAACCCTTTATGATCATTTAATATGTCATGTCACTTTTCATAGGCGTAATACTATCAGCTCTAGTATTCTGCACCAATTCCAATGCAGGTTATTGCATCCTGCTCACCTAAATGTATATGGTATTCTTGTAGTGCTTTTTGCACCATTACTCAGCTGTGTTTCAGTGGTGAAGTGATCTCTCTGCAGGATGTACCTCTGGCCTCTCTTACCTGAGTGTTTAGAGTGTTAATCAGTTAATATTTTACATGCTTTAAGATTCTCAAAAAAAAAAGGCTCTAAAGACATGAAAATAATAATTCTTCTTCAAGTGCTTGCTCTTGTTCATTCCAAAGTAGGTGTGTGCTCACCCCGAGCACCGCCACTGGAAAGTTTTTCCCTCAGTGGCATCTGTCGGGTCAGCTCCGGAGCCACCCTATCACCAACCCCCTTTTAATTGAAAGGAGAGGTTCTCAGGTTATAACATGACTCCAGGAGCTGAGGTTTTAAGATAAATACCACATACTGAGAGATGTGGCAGTAAAATCACAAGAGCTTGCCACATTGCAGATTTATAATTAGCAGCCAGAATTCAACTTAACCAAAACAGTGTAACTACAGAGCTGACCTTCTTTTTTCTAAAGACAAGACAGTCATACAGAAACTCCCCCACTAAAATAGAGAGGATTTTTTTCTGATATTTTGGGACAAAACCTGTGCATTTTAAATGCATGAACAAATAAGCCGCACACACCAGTGAAACGAGTACAGATGTTTTTTGACAGAAAGGCAGGGCTGGAACTGTGTGATTTTAGACAAAGGCAGAGCTCACTGTAGCATTTTCTGTAGCACCAGGCTGCATTCTGAAACATACTGCAATGCTGCAGATACAGATCTAGTTAGGGCTTTGTGAAATAAGCCTAAATAAATAATAGCAGCAGTGACATATCTACAATATGAAGTTATACTTTGACTTACCTTCAGAGAGGTAAAAGTAGATAAGACTTAGTAGGTCATCTAGTCTATTTCCCAGAGAATGCAGGATTGCCCCCAAAGTACATTTTTAGAGTTTTGTCCACTCTAGCTGAAAAAGAGTTACAGATGGTTTTTCCTCCCTTTCCTTTCCCTTTCTTCACATCCTCAGAACCATACCTCTCAGGGTCAGGATGTTAATCCTGGTTATTCAACTTAAATTTTCTTTTTATGCATCTGTGAAGTGGGAATTGTTAAGCTTATACATAATGCAGCCACTTCTGGAGTGAAAGGCAGCAGCTGTTAACAGGACATAGCAACACTATGTGAAGGATTTCTGGTTTTAGAAGGGGAAAATGAAGAATTATCATCCCATTGAAATAATATAATGGGAATATAGGGAATTTAGATAAACAAATGTAGTTAAAAGAAAAGGAGTACCTGTGGCACCTTAGAGACTAACCAATTTATTTTCGAAAGCTCATGCTCAAATAAATTGGTTAGTCTCTAAGGTGCCACAAGTACTCCTTTTCTTTTTGCGAATACAGACTAACACGGCTGTTACTCTGAAAAATGTAGTTAGTAACCTCTGTTGGGATTTGGCCTGGAGACAAAGGCAAACACTGCTGTGGCAAAATAAATGCCATGAGATTCAATGAAAGCATTGGCCTCAGTTTTATGTCTCTGTTTTGCCTTATCTATTTAGCAGTTATGGCCTTATAAAGGGTGATGCTGTACTTCAAGAGTGTCACACTGCAGACCACACCAATTCAAAATCCTTGCAAATACTGTAAGCATTCTTACATAGTGCTTTCCTCCTCACTGGAAAATCTCAAAGCACTTTGCATGAAAAGAAAGTGTCATTTTCCCCATTTTACAGATGGGGAAAATGAGGAACAGAGAAGTGAAGTGTCTTCCCCAAGACCACACAATGACTCTGTGGCAGTTATCCATGGTCAGCAGGGAGAAGACAGTGCCAGGTATTTCAGCTAGTCTTCACTATTCCCAGCTAGTCTTCACTATTAATATAGCATACTTTGACTCCACAGCCCATATTCTTCACAGTGATATTATTATGATATGATTATTATATAGTTACGATGTAGTTTATGCAAGAGGGGTCATGTGAGGTATCATTTAAAAGGTTGTGATCTACTGAATGTGTTTATCCAATTTGTATGCATGTATCGTTTTCATATCTGAAGCTAGGCATATTGACCATGTATCTGTATTTCAAACATGCTACTTTGGGTGACACCCACAACTAGCCTTTCAGGTACAACAAAGGAAAAGTCAGACACGGCTGATGGCCCATCAGCAAGGACAATGGACTGTGAAAGAGCTTAATCTTCCTGTGGATGCTCCAAACAGCCTGCAAGTAATGGCTATGACCCTGCAGAGACATGTGACTGAGTCACCTGGTACTGGACCCCACCTTGGAATGCCAATGTTTTTCCTCTGGAAGACAAAGGGTTCCTGCCATACACAAAAGCTATATCAGGCAGGGGAGTGACATCATCATGGTTCTCCTCTGCCTACCCGCCCAAAGAGACACTGGGAAACACCTGGAAACACAAACTGAACTGGAGGTAAAAGAGCTGAGCCCAGGCTGGAAGGGCGTCCAGCCTGTGAGTGAAAATACCTGAAGTTTCAAGCTTCAGACTAGTGCAGCTGGCTTTCAGGAATCTCTGTAATCTGCCTGAGACAACATTTAGTGTGAGAAATTACTATTTGTAGCCAATTTATTTAGTGTATTAAGTTTAGTCTGTGTGTTTTGTTTTATTGGCTCAGTAATTTGCTTTGTTGTGTTTACCTCTTATAATCACTTAAAATCCACCCTTTCTAGTTAATACACTTGTTTTTATTTATTTTGAAATCAAGTTTGTGCAATTCATAATGGGGCAGGGGGAGAGACTGTGCATACCCTCTTCTGCATTGAGGAAAGGGGAGGATTTCACAGTATATCTTTGGGTCGGCACTCCAATGGAGATGGGCACCTGAGTGCTGGGACAAGTCCCTTAAGCTGAGTCTTCCCAGAGCTGATCTCAGTGTCTCTGTCTTTCTGCAGCTGGGTGTGACCCTCCCAGTGTGTGTGCTAGAGGAAGCTTAAGAGCCTGGCTCAGCAAGACAGGGTAAAGGGGGCCCAGGCTGGCAGAACAGGCAGGCTCAGTGGTATCCCCGTACATCAGGTGGCACCTTAAGGGGGGGCAACCTGTCACAGTATCCGCCACACAGGTCACCTGGTGCTGGACTCCATCTTGGGATGTCAGTATTTTTCCACTGACTGGTGTGGGCACCAAGCTTTGAAACAAAGGGTTCCCGCCATATGCAAAAGCTATATAAGGCAGGGGAGTGACATCATCGTGGTTCTTCACTGACTCCCAGCCCAAAGAGACTCCTGGAAACACCTGAGGAACAAAGATTGAACTTGGGGAAGTGCTGGACCCAGACTAAAGGGATTTTTTGCCTGTGAATGGAACACCCAGGGATTCCAAGCTGTAAGCAAGTGCAGCTTGCCCCTTAAGAATCTGCAGCCTGCTTGTATCATCACTTAGGGTGAGGATTTGCTATTCATATCCAGTCTACGTACAGTAAAAGCTGTGTTATCTGGCCCTATACCAGAAAGCTCTACAAACTGGCATTTCTTAGCTTCATAGGAAGTCCAGTTTATAGTCCAGTTGGCGCAGGGCCAGCAGGCTCCCTACCTGGCTCCGTGTGGTTCAAGGGAAGCAGCAACGTGTCCCTGCTCATCCTAGATGGAGGAACAGCCATGAGGGGTTCAGAGTGCAGGAGGGGGTGTGAGGCTGGGGGTTGGAACATGGGAGGTGGGGCTGGATGCAGTCTCTGGGAGGGATTTGGGTGTGGGAAGGGGCTTGGGGCAGGGAGCTGCGGCATGGGAGGGGTTTCAGGGTGCCAGATCCGGGGAGAGCTCAACTCAGGCGGCTCCCCTGAAGTGGTGACCTGTCCCTGCTGCTCCTAAGCAGAGGCGCAGCAAGTGGCTCTGCATGCTGCCTATGCCCACAGGTGTCACCCCCCCAGCTCCCATTGGTGCCCGGCAAGTGGTAGCTGCGAGCCAGCATTTGGGGCTTGGGCAGCGCGCAGAGCCTCCTGCCATGCCTCCACCTAGGAGCGGCAGGGACAGGTCGCTGCTTTTGGGGAGCTGCCTGAGGTGAGCGCCCCCCAGATCTGGCACCCCAAAACTCCTCCTGTGCCCCAACCCCCTGCCCTGAGCCCCCTCCCACACCCAAACACCCTCCCAGAGCCTGCACCCAGCCCCCCTCCTGTGTCCCAACCCCCAGCTCCACACCCAAACTTCCTTGCTCTTAGTTAACCAGAATTTTTCACTTACCGGCACCCCCCCATTCGCCCAGCATGCTGGATAAAAAAGCTTTTACTGTAGTATATTAAGCTTAGATTGCATTTTTGTTTATTTGCTAGGTAATCTGCTTTGATCTGTTTGCTATCCCTTATCTGTTTGCTATCCCTTGATCTGTTTGCTATTTTATAGTCACTTAAAATCTATCTTAGTTAATAAACTTGTTTTTGCTTTGTTTAAAACCAGCTGTTGTGTATTCCTCTCCACATTGAGGGAGGAGGCAAATTTCATGAGCTTATGCTGTACAGTTGTGCAATGCAAGACAGTATAATTCTGGGTTTACACTCCAGAGGGGGTGCGTGCCTGAGTAGCTGGAAGTTCCCTGGCTGGAGCCTTCCCATATAGGGCTGGTCACAGTGTCTGCATGTAAGTGCAGCTGGGTGTGTCCCTACCTGTATGTGGGCTGGGCAGCTTGTCACAGCAGTACAGTGTAAAAGGAGCCTAGGCTGGTGGATCGGGGGGCTCAGTGGTACCGCAGATCTAGATGGCACCCTGAGGGGGAACCCGTCACACATACCACTCACACACCACTTTTTTATCAGGAGCCAGTCAATGTGTAGTTCATAAGATGTGTGTCACAAAGGGGGAACTGATGAAGAAATTAAATGGAGCTAAGAATAGAATAGACTAGACTAATCTTCTAGTTTGAGACCTAGCAGGGCCCAGTTTCTTCCCAACCGCTCTCCCAATGCTGCCCCCTTCTTGTTTACAATGTCACCTGAAAGTGAGAACAGATGTTTGCATGGCACTGTTGTAGCTGGCATCGCAAGATATTTATGTGCCAGATGCTCCAAAGATTCTTCTGTCCCTTCATGCTTCAACCACCATTCCATAGGACATGTGTCCATGCTGATGACAGGTTCTGCGCTATAACGATCCAAAGCAGCGCAGACCGATGCATGTTCATTTTCATCATCTGAGTCAGATGCCACCAGCAGAAGGTTGATTTTCTTTTTTGGTGGTCTGGGTTCTGTAGTTTCCACATCAGCGTGTTGCTCTTTTAAGACTTTTGAAAGCATGCTCTACACCTCGTCCCTCTCAGATTTTGGAAGGCATTTCTGATTCTTAACTCTTGGGTTGAGTGCTATAGTTATCTTTAGAAATCTCACATTGGTTCCTTCTTTGCGTTTTTGTTAAATCTGCAGTGAAAGTGTTCTTAAAACGAACAACATGTGCTGGGTCATCATCCGAGACTGCTATAACCTGAAATATATGGCAGAATGCGGGTAAAACGGAGCAGGAGACATACAATTCTCCCCCAAGGAGTTCAGTCACAAATTTAGTTAATGTATTTTTTTTTAAACGAGCATCATCAGCATGGAAGCATGTCTTCTGGAATGGTGGCCAAAGCGTGAAGGGCCCTACGAATGTTTAGCATATCTGGCATGTAAATACTTTGCAATGCCAGGTACAAAAGTGCCATGTGAACACCTGTTCTCACTTTCAGGTGACACTGTAAATAAGAAGTGGCAGCATTATCTCCTGTAAATGTAAACAAACTTGTTTGTCTGAGTGATTGGCTGAAAAAGAAGCAGGACTGAGTGGACTTGTAGGCTCTACAGTGCTACATTGTTTTGTTTTGAGTGCAGTTATGTAACAAAAAAACCTACATTCGTAAATGGCACTTTCACAATAAAGAGATTGCATTGCAGTACTTGTATGAGGTCAGTTGAATGAGGTGAATATTTGTAATAAAGAATAATATAAAGTGGGCACTGTACAGTTTGTATTCTGTGTTGTAATTGAAATGAATATATTTGAAAATGTAGAAAAACATCCCAAAAATATTTAAGAAAATTTCAATTGGTATTCTGTTGTTTAACAGTGTGATTAAAACTGCGATTAAGCACGATTACTTTTTTAAATCACGATTAATATTTTTGAGTTAATCGCATGAGTTAACTGTGATTAATCAACAGACCTAGTTAGGGCTCATCCCTTGTGTGGTTGTACCCAGTGCTCAGATTTAAGTTTATATGTCTCTCTTCTTAAGAACAAAATCCTGGTTAAATGCCTGTTCATATCAAAGGAGAGCTTTATGTATAGAACTGCAGTTGGACTTTAGAGATTAATTGCAAAGATGGTTCTTTCAGCTAAGCTTTAATTCATGTGCATCTTATCAGGGTTTATAAAATTGTGAAAAAAATCACAGTTTTAGAAACTTTGTACAGTGCATATGAAGGTCTAGAATTCTCTTACTGCTGGAAATGATAAAAGTTTGATTTCCTGTGTGCTCTCTAATAGGCTAATAAACTGCAACTAACTGATTCTCTATTAAAGGCCAAGAGGCAAGAGTTAAATAGAAATGTCTTCTATCACTCTACTCTCTATATAAAGTAACATATAGACGTAATAAGAAAGTTAATTGGTTTCATGTTGCTTGGAGTGCGTGCAAAAAAAATTAAAAAGAACCCAGTTGATATCTCTAATTAGAATTTCTGAGAAATACAATTGTGGAGATGGATTGTTAGCTTCCTCAGGCATTTCCCTAGTCATGCTGGTCAAATTTATGCATCTCCTTTCCAATTAGTACCTTAAATCGCCTTTCCATAAGAATGGAACTTGTTTGTTCTAGTTTGCCACTTTATTTTAATTCATACACTCAAAAATGACGTTAAAACACATCTACCAATAAACGGGTGGCTAACTGGGAAGATTACTGCTCCTCCACACTGCTACACTGCTATAAGGTGGACTTGTATTATAAAGGTTAAGACAGAACTGAACATAATCTAAGAAGTCAGACGATTTTTAGTCCTGAGAGAAAAGAAGAGGAAGGCGGAGGACTAGAAAGATGTTTTGAAACTGCTGAGGCCATTAAAAGAAGTTCAGGTTAGCAGGAAGGCTTTCAGGATTCAGTCTGTCCATGTTTAGATTTTTCAACCTACTTTTAAATGATCCTGCTTCACTCTAGAAAGCTCTGTGTAAGCTTGAAAGCTTGTCCCTCTCACCAACAGAAGTTGCTCCAATAAAAGAGATTATCTCACCCATCTTGTCTCGGCAATACATGAGACAGGTAAACATTTTTCTTCAAAGGAAATCTTGTACCAGTTTTGCTCATATCAGATTCTCCTCTTACTACGTAAAATCTGTGAAATGCATTTGAAAAGTAGGCTTTTAAATGAAGTTTTTTGTGTTGCTGGAGGACTGGATAGCTCAAGGGGTTGATAATGTGATATAGAAACTTTCCTCTGCCCATCACTAGTTCACAATTAGTTCAGGCTGGTGGTGGGTCATGGGTGAAAGTTTCCACATTATAAAGCATGTTCCGTAGCTATGCCAGTGGTCCCGAAACAGTGGGGTACGGCCCTCTAAGGTGGTAAGAAAGAACATTCAGGGGGATGCGTGGTAGGGCCAGGGGGGCTGAAGAGGGAGTGCCATGCTTCTGGCCGCATTCCACCCCCAGACCAGCTCTGCCCCCAGCCTCACTCCTCCCCCAACCCCACTCAGTCCCCAGTCCTGCTCCGCCTCCAGGCCCAGCTCTGCCTTCCTTCCCTCTCCACCCCCAGACCAGCTCTGCCCCCAGCCTCACTCCTCCCCCAACCCCACTCAGTCCCCAGTCCTGCTCCGCCTCCAGGCCCAGCTCTGCCTTCCTTCCCTCTCCACCCTCAGACCAGCTCCGACCCCAGCCACAGCTCCATTCTGCCCCCTGCTCTGCCCCTAGCCAGGCTCTGCCTTCGTTCCCTCTCTGCCCCCAGACCAGTTCTGCCTTCAGCCCAAGCTCTACTGCTGAGGAAGCCTGGGCTGTACAGTAATGGAGGGAGAGGGGGGTGGCGCAGACAGATTCTGTTAATAGTAAGTGGGGATGTTACTGGAAAAGTGTGAGCACCACTTACCTATACAAAATGAGTTGATGGTCTCAGCCTCTTTCTGAAGTACCAACATCCCTAAAGCCACTATGACAAGTGGCAGCCTTTGGCCTGGTCTACACTACAGAGTTAGGTTGACGTAAGGCAGCTTACAATGACCTAACGCTGTAAGCAGCTACACTAAAATGCACCTCCCACCGATGTAACTCGCCCACTATACTGACTTAACTCCACCTCCAGGAGAGGCGTAGTGTTTAGGTCGATGTAGTTAGGTTGACACAGGGTCAGTGTGCCAGGTTTCATAGTAACAGCCGTGTTAGTCTGTATTCGCAAAAAGAAAAGGAGTACTTGTGGCACCTAAGGGTATGTCTACACTACGGAATAAGGTCGAATGTATAGAAGTCGGTTTTTTAGAAATCGGTTTTATATATTCGAGTGTGTGTGTCCTCACAGAAAATGCTCTGAGTGCATTAAGTGCATTAACTCGGCGGAGCGCTTCCACAGTACCGAGGCTAGAGTCGACTTCCAGAGTGTTGCACTGTGGGTAGCTATCCCACAGTTCCCGCAGTCTCCGCTGCCATTGGAATTCTGGGTTGAGATCCCAATGCCTGATGGGGCTAAAACATTGTCGCGGGTGGTTCTGGGTACATATCATCAGGCCCCCGTTCCCTCCCTCCCTCCGTGAAAGCAAGGGCAGACAATCGTTTCGCGCTTTTTTTCCTGACTTACCTGTGCAGACGCCATACCATGGCAAGCATGGAGCCCACTCAGGTAACCGTCACCCTATGACTCCTGGGTGCTGGCAGACGCGGTACAGCATTGCTACACAGTAGCAGCAACCCCTTGCCTTGTGGCAGCAGACGGTACAGTACGACTGGTAGCTGTCATCGTCATGTCTGAGGTGCTCCTGGCCACGTCAGCTGGGAGCGCCTGGACAGACATGAGCGCAGGGACTAAATTCGGAGTGACTTGACCAGGTCATTCTCTTTAGTCCTGCAGTCAGTCCTATTGAACCGTCTTATGGTGAGCAGGCAGGCGATACGGATTGCTAGCAGTCGTACTGTACCATCTTCTGCCAGGCAGGCAAGAGATGACGATTGCTAGCAGTCGTATTGTACCATCTTCTGCCAAGCAGCCATGAGATGTGGATGGCATGCAGTCCTTCTGCACCATCTGCTGCCAGCCAAAGATGTAAAAGATAGATGGAGTGGATCAAAACAAGAAATAGACCAGATTTGTACTCATTTGCCTCCTCCCCTGTCTAGGGGACTCACTGCTCTAGGTCACACTGCAGTCACTCACAGAGAAGGTGCAGCGAGGTAAATCTAGCCATGTATCAATCAGAGGCCAGGCTAACCTCCTTGTTCCAATAAGAACAATAACTTAGGTGCACCATTTCTTATTGGAACCCTCCGTGAAGTCCTGCCTGAAATACTCCTTGATGTAAAGCCACCCCCTTTGTTGATTTTAGCTCCCTGAAGCCAGCCCTGTAAGCCGTGTCGTCAGTCGCCCCTCTCTCCGTCAGAGCAACGGCAGACAATCGTTCCGCGCCTTTTTTCTGTGCGGACGCCATACCAAGGCAAACATGGAGGCCGTTCAGCTCACTTTGGCAATTAGGAGCACATTAAACACCACACGCATTATCCAGCAGTATATGCAGCACCGGAACCTGGCAAAGCGATACCGGGCGAGGAGGCGACGTCAGCGCGGTCACATGAGTGATCAGGACATGGACACAGATTTCTCTGAAAGCGTGGGCCCTGCCAATGCATGCATCATGGTGCTAATGGGACAGGTTCATGCTGTGGAACGCCGATTCTGGGCTCGGGAAACAAGCACAGACTGGTGGGACCGCATAGTGTTGCAGGTCTGGGACAATTCCCAGTGGCTGCGAAACTTTCGCATGCGTAAGGGCACTTTCATGGAACTTTGTGACTTGCTTTCCCCTGCCCTGAGGCGCATGAATACCAAGATGAGAGCAGCGCTCACAGTTGAGAAGCGAGTGGCGATAGCCCTGTGGAAGCTTGCAACGCCAGACAGCTACCGGTCAGTTGGGAATCAATTTGGAGTGGGCAAATCTACTGTGGGGGCTGCTGTGATGCAAGTAGCCCACGCAATCAAAGATCTACTGATATCAAGGGTAGTGACCCTGGGAAATGTGCAGGTCATAGTGGATGGCTTTGCTGCAATGGGATTCCCTAACTGTGGTGGGGCCATAGACGGAACCCATATCTCTATCTTGGCACCGGAGCACCAAGCCACCGAGTACATAAACCGCAAGGGGTACTTTTCGATAGTGCTGCAAGCTCTGGTGGATCACAAGGGACGTTTCACCAACATCAACGTGGGATGGCCGGGAAAGGTGCATGACGCTTGCATCTTCAGGAATTCTGGTCTGTTTCAAAAGCTGCAGGAAGGGACTTTATTCCCAGACCAGAAAATAACTGTTGGGGATGTTGAAATGCCTATATGTATCCTTGGGGACCCAGCCTACCCCTTAATGCCATGGCACATGAAGCCGTACACAGGCGGCCTGGACAGTAGTCAGGAGCTGTTCAACTACAGGCTGAGCAAGTGCAGAATGGTGGTAGAATGTGCATTTGGACATTTAAAGGCGCGCTGGCGCAGTTTACTGACTTGCTTAGACCTCAGCGAAACCAATATTCCCACTGTTATTACTGCTTGCTGTGTGCTCCACAATATCCGTGAGAGTAAGGGGGAGACGTTTATGGCGGGGTGGGAGGTTGAGGCAAATCGCCTGGCTGCTGGTTACGCGCAGCCAGACACCAGGGCGGTTAGAAGAGCACAGGCGGGCGCGGTACGCATCAGAGAAGCTTTGAAAACCAGTTTCATGACTGGCCAGGCTACGGTGTGAAAGTTCTGTTTGTTTCTCCTTGATGAAACCCCCCGCCCCTTGGTTCACTCTACTTCCTTGTAAGCTAACCACCCGCCCCTCCTCCCTTCAATCACCACTTGCAGAGGCAATAAAGTCATTGTTGCTTCACATTCATGCATTCTTTATTCATTCATCACACAAATAGGGGGATGACTACCAAGGTAGCCCAGGAGGGGTGGTGGAGGAGGGAAGGAAAATGCCACACAGCACTTTAAAAGTTTACAACTTTAAAATTTATTGAATGACTGCCTTCTTTTTTTTGGGCAATCCTCTGTGGTGGAGTGGCTGGTTGGCCGGAGGTCCCCCCACCGCGTTCTTGGGCGTCTGGGTGTGGAGGCTATGGAACTTGGGGAGGAGGGTGGTTGGTTACAGAGGGGCTGCAGTGGCAATCTGTGCTCCAGCTGCCTTTGCTGCAGCTCAACCATACACTGGAGCATACCGGTTTGGTCCTGCAACAGCCTCAGCATTGAATCCTGCCTCCTCTCATCATGCTGCCGCCACATTTGAGCTTCAGCCCTGTCTTCAGCCCGCCGCTTACTCTCTTCAGCCCGCCACCTCTCCTCCCGGTCATTTTGTGCTTTCCTGCACTCTGACATTATTTGCCTCCACGCATTCGTCCGTGCTCTGTCAATGTGGGAGGACAGCATAAGCTCGGGAGAACATTTCATCGCGAGTGCGTTTTTTTTTCTTTCTAAGCTTCACTAGCCTCTGGGAAGAAGAAGATCCTGTGATCGTTGAAACACATGCAGCTGGTGGAGAAAAAAAAGGGACAGCGGTATTTAAAAAGACACATTTTATAAAACAGTGGCTACACTCTTTCAGGGTAAACCTTGCTGTTAACATTACATACACAGCACATGTGCTTTCGTTACAAGGTCGCATTTTGCTTCCCCCCACCGTGTGACTACCCCCTCAACCTTCCCCCCTCCCTGTGGCTAACAGCGGGGAACATTTCTGTTTAGCCACAGGCAAACAGCCCAGCAGGAATGGGCTCCTCTGAGTGTCCCCTGAAGAAAAGCACTCTATTTCAACCAGGTGACCATGAATTATATCTCACTCTCCTGAGGATAACACAGAGAGATAAAGAACGGATGTTGTTTGAATGCCAGGAAACATTAACTGCAATGCTTTGTTGTACAATGATTCCCGAGTACGTGTTACTGGCCTGGAGTGGTAAAGTGTCCTACCATGAAGGACACAATAAGGCTGCCCTCCCCAGAAACCTTTTGCAAAGGATTTAGGAGTACATCTAGGAGAACCGCGAATGCCAGGGCAAAGTAATCCTTTCACATGCTTGCTTTTAAACCATGTATAGTATTTTAAAAGCTACACTCACCAGAGGTCCCTTCTCCGCCTGCTGGGTCCAGGAGGCAGCCTTGGGTGGGTTCGGGGGGTACTGGCTCCAGGTCCAGGGTGAGAAACAGTTCCTGGCTGACAGGAAAACCGGTTTCTCCGCTTGCTTGCTGTGAGCTATCTACAACCTCCTCCTCCTCCTCATCTTCTTCATCCCCAAAACCTGCTTCCGTATTGCCTCCATCTCCATTGAAGGAGTCAAACAACACGGCTGGGGTAGTGGTGGCTGAACCCCCTAAAATGGCATGCAGCTCATCATAGAAGCGGCATGTTTGGGGCTCTGACCCGGAGCGGCCGTTCGCCTCTCTGGTTTTCTGGTAGGCTTGCCTCAGCTCCTTCAGTTTCACGCGGCACTGCTTCGGGTCCCTGTTATGGCCTCTGTCCTTCATGCCCTGGGAGATTTTGACAAAGGTTTTGGCATTTCGAAAACTGGAACGGAGTTCTGATAGCACGGATTCCTCTCCCCAAACAGCGATCAGATCCTGTACCTCCCGTTCGGTCCATGCTGGAGCTCTTTTGCGATTCTGGGACTCCATCATGGTCCCCTCTGCTGATGAGCTCTGCATGGTCACCTGCAGCTTGCCACGCTGGCCAAACAGGAAATGAGATTCAAAAGTTCGCAGTTCTTTTCCTGTCTACCTGGCCAGTGCATCTGAGTTGAGAGTGCTGCCCAGAGCGGTCACAATGGAGCACTCTGGGATAGCTCCCGGAGGCCAATACCATCGAATTGTGTCCACAGTACCCCAAATTCGAGCCGGCAAGGTCGATTTAAGCGCTAATCCACTTGTCAGGGGTGGAGTAAGGAAATCGATTTTAAGAGCCCTTTAAGTCGAAATAAAGGGCTTCATTGTGTGGACGGGTGCAGGTTTACATCGATTTAACGCTGCTAAATTCGACCTAAAGTCCTAGTGTAGACCAGGGCTTAGAGACTAACCAATTTATTTGAGCATAAGCTTTCATGAGCTACAGCTCACTTCATCGGATGCATACTGTGGTAAGTGTAGAAGATCTTTTTATATACATACAAAACATGAAAAAATACCTCCTCCCAACCCACTCTCCTGCTGCTAATAGCTTATCTAAAGTGATCACTCTCCTTACAATGTGTATGATAATCAAGTTGGGCATTCTCACCCCCCGCCCCCCGCCAACACACACAAACCCACTCTCCTGCTGGTAATAGCTTATCTAAAGTGACCACTCTCCTTACAATGTGTATGATCATCAAGATGGGCCATTTCCAGCACAAATCCAGGGTTTAACAAGAACGTCTGGGGGGGGGGGGGTGACATCTTCATCATCTGGACCCATGAAAAAGAAGCCCTTGAGGAATTCCACCATGATTTCAACAATTTCCATCCCACCATCAACCTCAGCCTGGTCCAGTCCACACAAGAGATCCACTTCCTGGACACTACAGTGCTAATAAATGATGGTCACAAACACCACCCTATACCGGAAACCTACTGACCGCTATTCCTACCTACATGCCTCCAGCTTTCACCCTGACCACACCACACGATCCATCGTCTACAGCCAAGCTCTGCGATACAACCGCATTTGCTCCAACCCCTCAGACAGAGACAAACACCTACAAGATCTCTATCAAGCATTCTTACAACTACAATACCCACCTGCGGAAGTGAAGAAACAGATTGATAGAGCCAGAAGAGTTCCCAGAAGTCTCCTACTACAGGACAGGCCTAACAAAGAAAATAACAGAACGCCACTAGCCGTCACCTTCAGCCCCCAACTAAAACCCCTCCAACTCATTATTAAGGATCTACAACCTATCCTGAAGGATGACCCAACACTCTCACAAATCTTGGGAGATAGGCCAGTCCTTGCCTACAGACAGCCCCTCAACCTGAAGCAAATACTCACCAGCAACCACATACCACACAACAGAACCACTAACCCAGGAACCTATCCTTGCAACAAAGCCCGTTGCCAGCTGTGCCCACATATCTATTCAGGGGACACCATCACAGGGCCTAATAACATCAGCCACACTATCAGAGGCTCGTTCACCTGCACATCTACCAATGTGATATATGCCATCATGTGCCAGCAATGCCCCTCTGCCATGTACATGGGTCAAACTGGACAGTCTCTACATAAAAGACTAAATGGACACAAATCAGATGTCAAGAATTATAACATTCATAAACCAGTCGGAGAACACTTCAATCTCTGTGGTCACGCAATTACAGACATGAAAGTTGTGATATTACTACAAAAAAACTTCAAATCCAGACTCCAGCGAGAAACTGTTGAATTGGAATTCATTTGCAAATTTGATACAATTAACTTAGGCTTGAATAGAGACTGGGAGTGGCTAAGTCATTATGCAAGGTAACCTATTTCCCTCTGTTTTTTCCTACCACCCCCCCCCCCCAGACGTTCTTGTTAAACCCTGGATTTGTGCTGGAAATGGCCCACCTTGATTATCATACACATTGTAAGGAGAGTGGTCACTTTAGATGAGCTATTACCAGCAGGAGAGTGGGTTTGTGTGTGTTGGCGGGGGGGGGTGGGGTTGTGAAAAAACCTGGATTTGTGCTGGAAATGGCCCAACTTGATTATCATACACATTGTAAGGAGAGTGATCATTTTAGATAAGGTATTAGCAGCAGGAGAGTGGGGTGGGAGGAGGTATTTTTCCATGTTTTGTATGTATATAAAAAGATCTTCTACAGTTTCCACAGTATGCATCCGATGAAGTGAGCTGTAGCTCACGAAAGCTTATGCTCAAATAAATTGGTTAGTCTCTAAGGTGCCACAAGTACTCCTTTTCTTTTAGGGTCAGTGTGGACACTGCTGCTTCCTTTCAGAAGCCATCTCACAATGCCTCACACTGACAGTTAAATCAGTGCAAGCACTCCTGGTGAGGATGTGCACTGCCGACACAAGGAACGTGGTGTGGACACCCAAAAATGACTTAATTACAGTGGTCGCTGTATGTCGACATAATTTAGGTCAACTTAATTTTGTAGTGTAGACTTGCCCTTGTTTCCAATTCAGCGGAGAGCCCAAGGGTTTAACAGTCATGAAGAATTAACTGCTCTCTCAAAGACAGAGGGTGAAATTCTGGGCCACGCTGCAATGAATGGCAAAACTCCCATTGACTTCCCTGGGGACAAGATTTTGCCCAATTGGGTTGAGAGTCATTGGCAGAATGGTAAAGGATATTACCATGGCTCACTCAGTAGAGGACTGCACTCTCAACATACACCAACAGACAGAAGACATCACAGCGGGGCCCTGTTCCATGTCTGGGGCTCCTAGGTGCTAGCACAATGCAAACAAAAAATGACTTAACTCCAAAGGTCCATGAATCTGTCTCCTTTCAGAGTCAATCAATTCATTTTAATCAACAGGAAAAATGCCCTGGACTTCAGAGCCTACTCTGGCCCCAGCCACTATGTGAAAGAAACATTTTTGACACTGGTATGGGAGCCTGGCCTAAGAGAGCATAGTTCTGATTCTGATTTATGATTATTATTTAAATCAAATGATTAAAGCTGCTTGAAATATTTAATTTGAATATTTTGCTGAAAAGGACCTTTTCTTTAAACCAAAAAACTTTCACAAAGAACTCACAGATTTTTCAAAATTTTCTAATATTTTGTGTCAAAAATGAAAATTCCTAATTTCAGAATATTTGTTGTTTCGTTTTTTCCCTTCTTTCCCTCTTTTCTTTTTTGTCATTGATTGCAAAAGAATGAATGCTACATTGGATTGTTTGGTGGAGGGGGGTTCTTTATCATTTTTCTTATTTATATTTCATAATTTTTCACAACTTCCTCAACTTTGGAAATGTTACAGAACAGTGACAATGAAACTCTAACCCTGCAACTCTAACTTGGAAGTTTTGAAAAGTTACAAAGTAGCAAAAGAAACATTTTTAAAAAAGAGAAATGAAATAGTGAAGGGAAAAGCCCCAAACCCCAAATATTGTTCATTTTATTGCATTCAGTGAGTATGAGGGGAAAAAGGGGGGTGGGGGAGAAGGAAAAAAATAAAATACAAAATTTCAAAAAAATATTTTTCAAAAAATAGTGTCCTGAGAAATTTAAAAAGGCTCAGTTTCAAACCTTGTGAAATGGAAACGTTAATTTTTTCACAAAATTGTTTCCATTTTTCAACCAGTTTAAAAAAGAACCCTTAAAGTTGGCTTAAATTCGGTTTGTAGAAGTATTCTGACCAAAACATGGTTGTGTTCCATACTTACCTCTTAGCAGTTACAGTAATTAGCACTTATCAGTGTTTCACATGTTGAAAGCGCTTTACAAACAGCAGTCACCCCACAGAGCAACCAGGCAAGGCAAGTACATAAGAATACTATATTCCCGTTTTGCTAAGCGAAGACTGACTCCTGATTTCCATGCTGTGCACTAGACCATGTTCCCTTAGCCCTGGTCTACACTAGAACTTTAGGTCGAATTTAGCAGCATTAAATCGATGTAAACCTGCACCCGTCCACACAATGAAGCCCTTTATTTCGACTTAAAGGGCTCTTAAAATCGATTTCCTTACTCCACCCCTGACAAGTGGATTAGCGCTTAAATCGGCCTTGCCGGCTCGAATTTGGGGTACTGTGGACACAATTCGATGGTATTGGCCTCCGGGAGCTATCCCAGAGTGCTCCATTGTGACCGCTCTGGACAGCACTCTCAACTCAGATGCACTGGCCAGGTAGACAGGAAAAGAACCGCGAACTTTTGAATCTCATTTCCTGTTTGGCCAGCGTGGCAAGCTGCAGGTGACCATGCAGAGCTCATCAGCAGAGGGGACCATGATGGAGTCCCAGAATCGCAAAAGAGCTCCAGCATGGACCGAACGGGAGGTACGGGATCTGATCGCTGTTTGGGGAGAGGAATCCGTGCTATCAGAACTCCGTTCCAGTTTTCGAAATGCCAAAACCTTTGTCAAAATCTCCCAGGGCATGAAGGACAGAGGCCATAACAGGGACCCGAAGCAGTGCCGCGTGAAACTGAAGGAGCTGAGGCAAGCCTACCAGAAAACCAGAGAGGCGAACGGCGACTCCGGGTCAGAGCCCCAAACATGCTGCTTCTATGATGAGCTGCATGCCATTTTAGGGGGTTCAGCCACCACTACCCCAGCTGTGTTGTTTGACTCCTTCAATGGAGATGGAGGCAATACGGAAGCAGGTTTTGGGGATGAAGAAGATGATGAGGAGGAGGAGGTTATAGATAGCTCACAGCAAGCAAGCGGAGAAACCGGTTTTCCCGTCAGCCAGGAACTGTTTCTCACCCTGGACCTGGAGCCAGTACCCCCCGAACCCACCCAAGGCTGCCTCCTGGACCCAGCAGGCGGAGAAGGCACCTCTGGTGAGTGTAGCTTTTAAAATACTATACATGGTTTAAAAGCAAGCATTTGCTCTGGCATTCGCGGTTCTCCTGGATGTACTCCCAAAGCCTTTGCAAAAGGTTTCTGGGGAGGGCAGCCTTATTGCGTCCTTCATGGTAGGACACTTTACCACTCCAGGACAGTAACATGTATTCGGGAATCATTGTACAACAAAGCATTGCAGTGTATGTTTGCTGGCATTCAAACAACATCCGTTCTTTATCTCTCTGTGTTATCCTCAGGAGAGTGAGATATAATTCATGGTCACCTGGTTGAAATAGAGTGCTTTTCTTCAGGGGACACTCAGAGGAGCCCATTCCTGCTGGGCTGTTTGCCTGTGGCTAAACAGAAATGTTCCCCGCTGTTAGCCACAGGGAGGGGGGAATGTTGAGGGGGTAGCCACGCGGTGGGGGGAGGCAAAATACGACCTTGTAACGAAAGCACATGTGCTATGTATATAATGTTAACAGCAAGGTTTACCCTGAAAGAGTGTAGCCACTGTTTTATAAAATGTGTCTTTTTAAATACCGCTGTCCCTTTTTTTTCTCCACCAGCTGCATGTGTTTCAATGATCACAGGATCTTCTCCTTCCCAGAGGCTAGTGAAGCTTAGAAAGAAAAAAAAACGCACTCGCGATGAAATGTTCTCCCGAGCTCATGCTGTCCTCCCACATTGACAGAGCACGGACGAATGCGTGGAGGCAAATAATGTCAGAGTGCAGGAAAGCACAAAATGACCGGGAGGAGAGGTGGCGGGCTGAAGACAGGGCTGAAGCTCAAATGTGGCGGCAGCATGATGAGAGGAGGCAGGATTCAATGCTGAGGCTGCTGGAGGACCAAACCAGTATGCTCCAGTGTATGGTTGAGCTGCAGCAAAGGCAGCTGGAGCACAGACTGCCACTACAGCCCCTGTGTAACCAACTGCCCTCCTCCCCAAGTTCCATAGCCTCCACACTCAGACGCCCAAGAACGCGGTGGGGGGACCTCTGGCCAACCAGCCACTCCACCACAGAGGATTGCCCAAAAAAAAGAAGGCTGTCATTCAATAAATTTTAAAGTTGTAAACTTTTAAAGTGCTGTGTGGCATTTTCCTTCCCTCCTCCACCACCCCACCTGGGCTACCTTGGTAGTCATCCCCCTGTTTGTGTGATGAATGAATAAAGAATGCATGAATGTGAAGCAACAATGACTTTATTGCCTCTGCAAGCGGTGATTGAAGGGAGGAGGGGAGGGTGGTTAGCTTACAGGGAAGTAGAGTGAACCAAGGGGCGGGGGGTTTCATCAAGGAGAAACAAACAGAACTTTCACACCGTAGCCTGGCCAGTCATGAAACTGGTTTTCAAAGCTTCTCTGATGCGTACCACGCCCTCCTGTGCTCTTCTAACCGCCTTGGTGTCTGGCTGCGCATAACCAGCAGCCAGGCGATTTGCCTCAACCTCCCACCCCGCCATAAACGTCTCCCCCTTATTCTCACAGATACTATGGAGCACACAGCAAGCAGTAATAACAGTGGGAATATTGGTTTCGCTGAGGTCTAAGCAAGTCAGTAAACTGCGCCAGCGCGCCTTTAAATGTCCAAATGCACATTCTACCACCATTCTGCACTTGCTCAGCCTGTAGTTGAACAGCTCCTGACTACTGTCTAGGCTGCCTGTGTACGGCTTCATGAGCCATGGCATTAAGGGGTAGGCTGGGTCCCCAAGGATACATATAGGCATTTCAACATCCCCAACAGTTATTTTCTGGTCTGGGAATAAAGTCCCTTCCTGCAGCTTTTGAAACAGACCAGAGTTCCTGAAGATGCGAGCATCATGTACCTTTCCTGGCCATCCCACATTGATGTTGGTGAAACGTCCCTTGTGATCCACCAGAGCTTTCAGCACTATCGAAAAGTACCCCTTACGGTTTATGTACTCGGCGGCTTGGTGCTCCGGTGCCAAAATAGGGATATGGGTTCTGTCTATGGCCCCACCACAGTTAGGGAATCCCATTGCAGCAAAGCCATCCACTATGACCTGCACATTTCCCAGGGTCACTACCCTTGATATCAGCAGATCTTTGATTGCGTGGGCTACTTGCATCACAGCAGCCCCAACAGTAGATTTGCCCACTCCAAATTGATTCCCAACTGACCGGTAGCTTCTGGCGTTGCAAGCTTCCACAGGGCTATCGCCACTCGCTTCTCAACTGTGAGGGCTGCTCTCATCTTGGTATTCATGCGCCTCAGGGCAGGGGAAAGCAAGTCACAAAGTTCCATGAAAGTGCCCTTACGCATGCGAAAGTTTCGCAGCCACTGGGAATTGTCCCAGACTTGCAACACTATGCGGTCCCACCAGTCTGTGCTTGTTTCCCAAGCCTGGAATCGGTGTTCCACAGCATGAACCTGCCCCATTAGCACCATGATGCATGCATTGGCAGGGCCCATGCTTTCAGAGAAATCTGTGTCCATGTCCTGATCACTCACGTGACCGCGCTGACGTCGCCTCCTCGCCCGGTATCGCTTTGCCAGGTTCTGGTGCTGCATATACTGCTGGATAATGCGTGTGGTGTTTAATGTGCTCCTAATTGCCAAAGTGAGCTGAGCGGCCTCCATGCTTGCCTTGGTATGGCGTCCGCACAGAAAAAAGGCGCGGAACGATTGTCTGCCGTTGCTCTGACGGAGGGAGGGGCGACTGACGACACGGCTTACAGGGTTGGCTTCAGGGAGCTAAAATCAACAAAGGGGGTGGCTTTACATCAAGGAGTATTTCAGGCAGGACTTCACGGAGGGTTCCAATAAGAAATGGTGCACCTAAGTTATTGTTCTTATTGGAACAAGGAGGTTAGCCTGGCCTCTGATTGATACATGGCTAGATTTACCTCGCTGCACCTTCTCTGTGTGTGACTGCAGTGTGACCTAGAGGAATGAGTCCCCTAGACGGGGGAGGGGGGGAAGCAAATGAATACAAAACAAATCTGGTCTATTTCTTGTTTTGATCCACTCCATCTATCTTTTACATCTTTGGCTGGCAGCAGACGGTGCAGAAGGACTGCATGCCATCCACATCTCATGGCTGCTCGGCAGAAGATGGTACAGTACGACTGCTAGCCATCCTCATCTCTTGCCTGCCCGGCAGAAGATGGTACAGTACGACTGCTAGAAATCCGTATCGCCTGCCTGCTCACCATAAGACGGTTCAATAGGACTGTGGAAGCACTCCGCCGAGTTAATGCACTTAATGCACTTAGAGCATTTTCTGTGGGGACACACACACACTCGAATATATAAAACCGATTTCTAAAAAACCGACTTCTATAAATTCGACCTTATTCCGTAGTGTAGACATACCCTTAGAGATCCCATTCTCTCCTAGTGTACTCTTTGTCCAGGAAGTGGAGCAAATGAGCCACTCAAATGGATATTAAGTTTTGATTATTGCTGACACACAGCCATCATGTGCACCAGTTAAATTTCAGGAAAGGGCAGTGGGGTCAGTGAGGAGCATTTTTCCATCCTCCAGGATCCTTCAAAAAGCACCAAAATTAACACCAAATTGTTCTGATGGTCAGTAAGGCCTTTAACATATAATTGCAATAAACTGTCAAAGATACTGTTACAGCACATAAGAATTCTTACTCACTAAGGGCTATTTCTACAGCATTTGAGACGGAAGCTTGCAACGGGTGTTGGCTTTACATCAGAGGCATTTTAACCATTCCAAAAATCAGAGAAGAGAAACAGGACGCAGCCCAAATTAAAGGAATTTGCATCTTGCAAGCTCACTGTGCCAATACGTGTAAAATGCAGTTTTGCACAGACAAATGCAAAATATGGGAATAGTATTTTTATCAATGAAAGGGTGCTGATTAAGCTGAAGTCATGCAATGGGAAGCTTCTGAGACCTTATCCACTCAGTAGCCTCAGAGACGTTATCCACTTGAATCCCAAGAACTTAGCTCAACTCCAAACTCAGCACTGAGGTTTCTTTATTGACAAACAGTTAAACGATGTTTGAGTTGATCAGGCATAAGCGTAGGGGGTTGGGTACAAAGTACACCACACATCCAGTGCATATAATCATGTATCAACTTATATACACACTGTCATAGGGTTCACTCATTGCTAGGGGCACCACCTTCTGGCTGCTCTGGGCATTAGCTTCTTCCAGGTGCTGCACCCTCCTCTGGCAGACTCTCCACCCATCGTCTTGTCTCACCCTGCTGTCCTTCTCACTCCAGGAGCCACAGCTTCCTCTTCGTGACTTCACCAGGTCATTATAGGTATGTCTGCACTGCAATTAGATACCCATGGCTGGTCCATGCCAGCTGACTCAGGCTTGCAGGGTTGTTTCATTGCAATGTAAACCACCAGACTTGGACTGGAGCCCCTGCTCTAGGACCCTACGAGGTGCCTGGGCAGTTAATTGGCCCATCTAGCCACCTTAACCCCTTCAAGCCTTGCATGAAGTGGGCACGTATCCTCCTTCTCAAGCCTGTAACTCTTGGGAATATGTAGACCTCCTGCCCTACATTTGTCTGAGCTGAGCCCCCAGGTCATCCCTCTTTTGTTCCACTTCACCCACAGATTATGCTGGTCCTCCATGGCATCCCTAGACTTTTCTCTTTGGTACTCCAGGTCTTCTTCAGCTATTTGCAGGGCTTGCTTTCCTTGGAGCTACTAGCTTTCCTTGGAGCTCCCTCACTTGCCCCACAGGATCCCCCAGCACCCCTTCACTCAGGGTCTGAGTCCCCACAGGAGCCTCCTTCACCTCTGTGTTAGTTCCTATGTCCATCGGGACCTCCTCCATCCCAATCATTTTATCTTCTAACTCCTTACCATCCATTACTGAGTGCATGGTTGACCACCTGCCATGCCCTTGGTTATCACTGTCACATCTACCCTGATAGTCTCCAGCATACCCCAGTCCTCAGACACCCCCTTCTTTTTTCCTATCTCAGTGGGGTCCATGCCTTCCCCTTTGCTAGCCTGCAACTTCTTAAGAGGGCAATGTCTTTTTCTATGGCTGCCATTGCAGTACCCAAAACAAACCCTTGTCTTTGTCTTGTCAATAAGCCAGGCTTTGACCTTCTCTTGTCTAGCCTTCACCCCACAGTTCATAAATGGGCATCTCCCTTTCGGTGCCCTGGCTGACCACAGGCAAAACATGCCCCTCCCTTTCCTGTTCTCCCCACTCTTTGGGCTTTTTTGTTTTCCTGCCTTCTGAGTAAGACTTCTCTCTCCCATAGAGATAGGGGCATTTTCTCTTTTTAGGTGTCCCCTTCACCCAGAGGCATAACACTCCTTTGGCCAGGCCTCTGGTCTCCTGGCCCCGGTACCTCTTTTCCAGTCTCACTCTCTGCAGCCTCTGCTAATTTCTTCCCACATGAGCTTATATCAATACAGTTGCTGTTCAGCCATCTGTGTCAAACAGTTTTGCGGGTACACACGTGCCTCCCATCATCTGTGCTTGTTCTTCAGCACCTGCCTTAGCAGAGCCTGGATCCGTCCATCTTGTTTGTCAGCCCCCTTCTGCAGGGGTGGTGACTCTGGAGCCCAGCCTGGGAGGGTATAAGTGCAGTCAGCAAAAAAGGCTTCCATATATTGTGGCTCCATTGTCTCTCCCCCCCCTCCCATTTTTTTTCTCTTTCTTTCTTGCTACAGCCTTTCGCACTCCCCTTGTATCAGAGGTGATTGCCTCAGACAGTCCTACACAGTCTACCACAGTCTCTTACACTCCCCTTTTATCAGGGATAATGACCTGCCCATGTTCTCCACCCATTGTCACGGGGCCACTCACCACTGTGGCACCTCCTCTTGGCCGCTCTGGGCATTGGCTCCTTCCAGGTGCTGCAACCTCCTCTGGTGATCTCTCCACCCGTTGTCCTCTCTCATCCTGCTTCCCCTCTTGCTCCATAAGCCACAGCTTCCTCTTCATGACTTGGCCCTCCAGCCAGGTCATGATGGTATTCCCCTTCCGGGATATCAAAGTCTTTCAGTTGCTCTCAGCTACTGGGCTTTATACAGGCCCTCCTGTTCCTGTCCAGCTAAGCCTTGTCTAATTAATCCCTGCTCCCTGGATCCTTCTCCGGGTGGAGCCTGGGCCTTTAATTGGCCCACCTCCCCAGCACACCCCATCACAACACTCATACTTAATACTATCGGTTAATATATCATATCATGCGCTTTATGACTGGCCTACTAATTTTTATAGCGAATCCCCATCTAGATCATGAACTGTTCACATACTGCTCTACATGCTGGGCCACAGCTGCAAACTATCACACATTGCTTCCTATCCTACTAATCCTTTTCTACTAACTACATATTTTACATATATATAAGGCAACGGTACATTCAGGCTTTGTTCATTGTTTCATGTCCTTGCTCAGAATAGACTTCCACAGTGTACTGGCCAGAAAAAAGAATTTTGCGATTATTGCAGAGAAATCCTTGAAGCCATTAGCACAGTGAATGTCTACAACAACAACAAAAGCAAACAGTGTAGTGGGAGACCTTGAAGGTCTATACAAAAAAAGAATACAAACAAAACCTGTATTCAGAAAAAGCAAGGCCTCATCTGAAGTTCCTGGGGTTTTATTCACTTTGCCTTGTAAAAGAATGATTGCCCCAGAGAAGAGGAAACAGAACGTAGCTAGTATGATTACAAGTTATAGGAATGTTTGTTAAGAAGAAATTGTAAAGAAGTTAAGAACTTTCCTTACTGGAGAACACCACAAAGTCTTCTTGGTCCATGTAAGTCACATTTTAAAGGTATTGGAGTTTTTAATAATTTCCAGTTCAATGGTAAAAGTTATACATGCAAGACATTTTCTTAAAAGCCTGGGTCCTGATCCTCACATAGTGTCCATCAGCATTGCTCCATTGGTAGCATGAAGCTACACAGATTTACACCAGCTGAGGATCTGACTCATGACTTTGATCTTAAGTGTCACTTTAATCAAAGGACAGAATTTAAAAATTAAGATGAAATTGACAATTTCTGGAGGACGTACAGTTCAACATTTCACTCTACAGGTACATGTAATGTTCAAGTAAGAGCAGCCAAGGCAAAATGGATCAGCCATAAATAAGAGAAATAGGTTTAACAATAATGAAGTGAGCTGTAGCTCACGAAAGCTCATGCTCAAATAAATTGGTTAGTCTCTAAGGTGCCACAAGTACTCCTTTTCTTTTTGCGAATACAGACTAACACGGCTGTTACTCTGAAACCAATAAATACTAAGGAGAACAGCTGTACCCCAGCCTTCTCTTATCCAGCAATTCTTTATGTTCCTGGAATCTAGTTTCTCATTCCCACCCTGCGTTGGCCATTTTGATCTCGTATGCTATTTCTGTTTCAATTATCCTGGACTTTCTAGGAAAGTTTCTTAAAATTGCACCCCACATATCATAACAAGCGAGGCTTATAGGGCTAAGTGCTGTCCCCAAGAGAGAAGGATGAGGTGAAGAAACCCTTCCCATGGGCCAAAGAGCAGTATCAGAGCCAGTTTGCAGCACTGATATAGTCTGTGTTGCTTCTGCATCCCTGTCCTGCAGGAAGCAACAGCTAGTGGATCCAACACAGCAGCAACAATGATGGTCTATTCCCCCAATTCATTCCTTCTTTGGGAACTTCCTGCACCAGCCCCCTCCCCCCTCAATCTTCACCCTGCACATCAGAACAATGTGGGGTCTGCTATAGCAAAGGCTCCCCACAGCCACAGAAGAGAGACAGGATTTACTCAACAGTGCATGTTAGTGCCTACAAACTTGGCTTGCTCTAAAATTATTAAAAGACTCCTGGTGCATGCAGACATAGACTATTGATCTGCCTGATCTACCTACATAATATAGGCCTCAAAATCTTCATGATAGAGGTCATGATGAAGAAAAAAATATTGTCTTGAATAGGATTGTGACAGGTTTTGGTCAGTCCTCCGAGCTCCTAGGGGCAATGGAAAGCTATGGTCTCACTGGCAGGCCTCAGCCACACCTTCCGGGCGTTGGGAAATTAGCAGGGAAGGTGTGCCGGCCGGAGCCAGTAGCGCGTCCCTCAGGCAGGGGGGCACCGGCACGAGCCAGTAGCGCGCCCTTCAGACGGGGGCGCCGGGGTAGGGGAACGCAGGCCCACCCAACTCCACTGTGTTCCAGCCCAGGGCCCTGACAGTGGCGGGAGGCGAAAGTCCCGCCACTGGGTCAGCGGGGCCGTCTGCGCCCGCTAACCAAACACACCCACCCCACAGTGCAGTTTGGCCCCTGGGCTACTTCCTACCTGGTCTCTTAGGCGGGTCGCTCCGGTCCCTCCATCTCGTCCGGGTATTCCACTGCGGGCAGCTCCAGTCCCTCCATCTCGTCCGAGTATTCGGCTGCGGGCCGCTCCTGCTCCCCCTCGGTATCGGACTCACGCTGGCCCGGGCTGCAGTCAGGCCCCTCCAGGTCCTCTGGGTATTCAGCAGCTGGCAGTCCCGGTTGCCACAGGCCTTCCTCCCGGTCAGGCTTCTCCTTGCTCAGGGCTTCGCCTGGGTCAGCAGCAGGATCGTGAGGGAGCAGCCTGTGTCTGTCTCCCTCCCTGGTGCTCTCCTCACTGGGCAGGGGGCCCCGCCCTTTGTACTTCCTGTCCCACCTTTCCCCTTCCGGGGATTGGTGGAAGCTTGGTCTGGCCCCGCCCGCTAAGGCTGAGAGGGTGAATCTTTACCCTCTGGTTCGGAGGGGAGCCACCCTTTGCTCCCTACAAGGATTAAAAATAACATTGAGAAGCAGCTGTGACATTGCACCCCATAATGATTTATAGAAATATGCTTATGAGTGTAAATATGACATAATTGGAATATGTTTTATGCTAGATATGCCATGTAACATATCTTTGCAAAGGTTATGATATACTGAATGTATTCATCCTATCCATTTGTATGCATGTATTATTTTTATATCTGAAGTTATGAGCGTTGGCTGTATGCTTGTATTTAAAACGTTTCCTGTAGGAAGCACATAAGACAGATTTTGGTCAACATGGTGTGAAGGGGTTATTCAAGTCATTGGGAGTACTTAACTAACAATGGACTTCCGGAGACGCCAATCCACATCTGAGCTTTCCTTGAAACATTCAAACTAACATGTAAACAATGGCATTGGCCTGCAAAAAGCTGAATCATCCATAGACATGTGACTTGCCCAGGTGACTACAGAGTTCATCTTTTTGTTGTGATTTTGCACAAGAGAAGAAAGGGATTTCCACCCATAAGAGAGAGAATATAAAAGACCCTGGAAACCCCTCCATTTTGTCTTCAGCTGGCCAAAAGATGGCCTCTCTACCCCAAAGAGATGCCTGAAAGAAACTGGACCAAACGACAGTAACTACGGGGATGTGAGTGATTGCTGGACCCAAACTAGGAAGGAGTCTAGTCTGTGAAAGAAGCTTATTGGAACATCTCTGAGGGTGAGATTTACCTGCATTTAGTTTCCTACAGTATTAGGATTAGATTTGTGTGTTTTTGTTTTATTTTGTTTGGTAATTTACTTTGTTCTGTCTGTCATTACTTGGAACCACTTAAATCCTACTTTTTATACTTAATAAAATCACTTTTCGCTTATTAATTGACCCAAAGTAATGAATTCTCAGTGGTTTGAGCATTGCCTGCTAAACCCAGGGTTGTGAGTTCAATCCTTGAGGGGGCCATTTAGGGATCTGGGGCAAAAATTGGGGATTGGTCCTGCTTTGAGCAGGGGGTTGGACTAGATGACCTCTTAAGGTCCCTTCCAACCCTGATATTCTATGATTCTATGATTCAAATTCCTTACTTACAGCTGTGCATATCTCTCTATCAGTGTTATAGAGGGCGAACAATTTATGAGTTTACCCTGTATAAGCTTTATACAGAGTAAAATGGATTTATTTGGGGTTTGGACCCCATTGGGAACTGGGTATCTGGGTGTTGGAGACAGGAACACTTCTTAAGCTGTTTTCAGTTAAGCCTGCAGCTTTTGGGGGATGTGGTTCAGGCCTGGATCTGTGTTTGCAGCAGGCTAGCGTGTCTGGCTCAACAAGACAGGGTACTGAAGTCCCAAGCTGCCAGGGAAAACAGGCTCAGAGGTAGTCTCAGCACATCAGGTGGTCCCAAGGGAGTCTCTGTGACCCAACCTGTCACAGGAGCTATGAGCCTAAGAGCTCCTCAATGCCAGCTGGCAGCAGGCCCACTGTTCTGTAACTCCTATTGGACCATTACACTCACTATACCTAAACACATTGCTGTCATAGTATTTCTCTGTACAGAGAGTCGTATGACGTATCAAATGAAAGCTAGTGGCATACCAGGCATTAATATCATTGCGTGATGTATGTACAGATGGTGTGTAAATGGCCTGGAAATGTGTTCCTAAAATATGTTTTGGGGGCAGACTTGATCAACAAGTTTGTCCTAGACAAAGGAGCGGCGGCGAACCAGCTGAGCAGCGGGGGACAGCAGAGCAGCTCACAGCAGGAGTTTGCCTGGGACTGGTAAGTATCCGAGTGTGTGTTTGTTTGCTTGCTGAGGAAGTATCCGAGCGTGTGTTTGCTGGGAGGGCAGTGTGAGAGCCTGAGTGAGTGTCTGATTGGCTGCTAGCCTGCAGGGGGCAGGCATTAGGGTGTCTGTTTGTTTGCGTCAGGGAAGGCTGGCTGTTTAAAAATAGCCAGAGCTTCGCGAACCAGCTGAGCAGCGGGGGACAGCAGAGCAGCTCACAGCAGGAGTTTGCCTGGGACTGGTAAGTATCCGAGTGTGTGTTTGTTTGCTTGCTGAGGAAGTATCCGAGCGTGTGTTTGCTGGGAGGGCAGTGTGAGAGCCTGAGTGAGTGTCTGATTGGCTGCTAGCCTGCAGGGGGCAGGCATTAGGGTGTCTGTTTGTTTGCGTCAGGGAAGGCTGGCTGTTTAAAAATAGCCAGAGCTTCGCGAACCAGCTGAGCGGCGGGGAACCAGCTGAGCAGCGGGGGACAGCAGAGCAGCTCACAGCAGGAGTTTGCCTGGGAGTTCGCCTGGAGTGAGCCCAGTGAGGCTTACGTCTTGCAAACTGCTCTGAGGAAGCTCGTAGTAGGAAGGTGGTATGGAAGGGGGGGGTTCAGCTGTTGTGATCTGCACTGGATGTGCCATGTTTGTCTTTCTTCCACAGGACAGAAGCGACTTTGTCTGTACAAAGTGCAAGCTGGTCTCCATATTGGAAGAGAAGATTGAAGGTCTGGAGCAACAGATAACGACCCTGCGTTGCATACGAGAAACTGAGGATTTTCTGGACAAAACTCAGGATAGGCTTCTAGGGGCACAAAGCTCTAAAGATATAGAGCAGGTTGCACTGAGGAGCCAAGAGGCCAGTGAAGAAGCTTGGCAACATGTGACCTCCGGAAGAGGTAAGCGGAATGTCCGGGTTCCAGTAACAGACACAGGTAACTAACGGCTTTCATGTTCTCTCCGCAGGTACCGTTGCGGAGAGTGGACCAGATGATATGTCTGGGGCGAGAAAGCAGAAGGAGACTCCGCTGGTTGGAAGGCATGAGATGCGATGTCCTGAGGTTGGGGGTTTCACGACCACCACTCCCAAGAGGAGAAGGCGGGTGGTGATGGTCGGGGACTCTCTCCTCCGGGGGACTGAGTCATCTATCTGCCGCCCTGACCGGGAAAACCGAGAAGTCTGCTGCTTGCCGGGGGCTAAGATTCGCGATGTGACAGAGAGACTGCCGAGACTCATCAAGCCCTCGGATCACTACCCCTTCCTGCTTCTCCACGTGGGCACCAATGATACTGCCAAGAATGACCTTGAGCGGATCACTGCGGACTACGTGGCTCTGGGAAGAAGGATAAAGGAGTTGGAGGCGCAAGTGGTGTTCTCGTCCATCCTCCCCGTGGAAGGAAAAGGCCTGGGTAGGGACCGTCGAATCGATGAAGTCAACGAATGGCTACGCAGGTGGTGTCGGAGAGAAGGCTTTGGATTCTTTGACCACGGGATGGTGTTCCATGAAGGAGGAGTGCTGGGCAGAGACGGGCTCCATCTTACGAAGAGAGGGAAGAGCATCTTTGCCAGCAGGCTGGCTAACCTAGTGAGGAGGGCTTTAAACTAGGTTCACCGGGGGAAGGAGACCAAAGCCCTGAGGTAAGTGGGAAAGCGGGATACCGGGAGGAAGCACAGGCAGAAATGTCTGTGAGGGGAGGGCTCCTGCCTCATACTGGGAATGAGGGGCGATCAACAGGTTATCTCAAGTGCTTATATACGAATGCACAAAGCCTTGGAAACAAGCAGGGAGAACTGGAGGTCCTGGTGATGTCAAGGAACTATGATGTGATTGGAATCACAGAGACTTGGTGGGATAACTCACATGACTGGAGTACTGTCATGGATGGTTATAAACTGTTCAGGAAGGACAGGCAGGGCAGAAAAGGTGGGGGAGTAGCACTGTATGTAAGGGAGCAATATGACTGCTCAGAGCTCCGGTACGAAACTGTAGAAAAACCTGAGTGTCTCTGGATTAAGTTTAGAAGTGTGTGCAACAAGAGTGATGTAGTGGTGGGAGTCTGCTATAGACCACCGGACCAGGGGGATGAGGTAGATGAGGCTTTCTTCCGGCAGCTCACGGAAGCTACTAGATCGCATGCCCTGATTCTCATGGGTGACTTTAATTTTCCTGATATCTGCTGGGAGAGCAATACTGCGGTGCATAGACAATCCAGGAAGTTTTTGGAAAGCGTAGGGGACAATTTCCTGGTGCAAGTGCTAGAGGAGCCAACGAGGGGGGGCGCCTTTCTTGACCTGCTGCTCACAAACCGGGTAGAATTAGTGGGGGAAGCAAAAGTGGATGGGAATCTGGGAGGCAGTGACCATGAGTTGGTTGAGTTCAGGATCCTGACGCAGGGAAGAAAGGTAAGCAGCAGGATACGGACCCTGGACTTCAGGAAAGCAGACTTCGACTCCCTCAGGGAACGGATGGCCAGGATCCCCTGGGGGACTAACTTGAAGGGGAAAGGAGTCCAGGAGAGCTGGCTGTATTTCAAGGAATTCCTGTTGCGGTTACAGGGACAAACCATCCCGATGAGTCGAAAGAATAGTAAATATGGCAGGCGACCGGCTTGGCTTAATGGTGAAATCCTAGCGGATCTTAAACATAAAAAAGAAGCTTACAAGAAGTGGAAGGTTGGACATATGACCAGGGAAGAGTATAAAAATATTGCTCGGGCATGTAGGAATGAAATCAGGAGGGCCAAATCGCACCTGGAGCTGCAGCTAGCGAGAGATGTCAAGAGTAACAAGAAGGGTTTTTTCAGGTATGTTGGCAACAAGAAGAAAGCCAAGGAAAGTGTGGGCCCCTTACTGAATGAGGGAGGCAACCTAGTGACAGAGGATGTGGAAAAAGCTAATGTACTCAATGCTTTTTTTGCCTCTGTTTTCACTAACAAGGTCAGCTCCCAGACTGCTGCGCTGGGCATCACAAATGGGGAAGAGATGGCCAGCCCTCTGTGGAGATAGAGGTGGTTAGGGACTATTTAGAAAAGCTGGACGTGCACAAGTCCATGGGGCCGGACGAGTTGTATTCGAGAGTGCTGAAGGAATTGGCAGCTGTGATTGCAGAGCCATTGGCCATTATCTTTGAAAACTCGTGGCGAACCGGGGAAGTCCCGGATGACTGGAAAAAGGCTAATGTAGTGCCAATCTTTAAAAAGGGGAAGAAGGAGGATCCTGGGAACTACAGGCCAGTCAGCCTCACCTCAGTCCCTGGAAAAATCATGGAGCAGGTCCTCAAAGAATCAATCCTGAAGCACTTGCATGAGAGGAAAGTGATCAGGAACAGCCAGCATGGATTCACCAAGGGAAGGTCATGCCTGACTAATCTAATCGCCTTTTATGATGAGATTACTGGTTCTGTGGATGAAGGGAAAGCAGTGGATGTATTGTTTCTTGACTTTAGCAAAGCTTTTGACACGGTCTCCCACAGTATTCTTGTCAGCAAATTAAGGAAGTATGGGCTGGATGAATGCACTATAAGGTGGGTAGAAAGCTGGCTAGATTGTCGGGCTCAACGGGTAGTGATCAATGGCTCCATGTCTAGTTGGCAGCCGGTATCAAGTGGAGTGCCCCAAGGGTCGGTCCTGGGGCCGGTTTTGTTCAATATCTTCATAAATGATCTGGAGGATGGTGTGGATTGCACTCTCAGCAAATTTGCGGACGATACTAAACTGGGAGGAGTGGTAGATACGCTGGAGGGGAGGGATAGGATACAGAAGGACCTAGACAAATTGGAGGATTGGGCCAAAAGAAATCTGATGAGGTTCAATAAGGATAAGTGCAGGGTCCTGCACTTAGGACGGAAGAATCCAATGCACCGCTACAGACTAGGGACCGAATGGCTAGGCAGCAGTTCTGCGGAAAAGGACCTAGGGGTGACAGTGGACGAGAAGCTGGATATGAGTCAGCAGTGTGCCCTTGTTGCCAAGAAGGCCAATGGCATTTTGGGATGTATAAGTAGGGGCATAGCGAGCAGATCGAGGGACGTGATCGTTCCCCTCTACTCGACATTGGTGAGGCCTCATCTGGAGTACTGTGTCCAGTTTTGGGCCCCACACTACAAGAAGGATGTGGATAAATTGGAGAGAGTCCAGCGAAGGGCAACAAAAATGATTAGGGGTCTAGAACACATGACTTATGAGGAGAGGCTGAGGGAGCTGGGATTGTTTAGCCTGCAGAAGAGAAGAATGAGGGGGGATTTGATAGCTGCTTTCAACTACCTGAAAGGGGGTTCCAAAGAGGATGGCTCTAGACTGTTCTCAATGGTAGCAGATGACAGAACGAGGAGTAATGGTCTCAAGTTGCAGTGGGGGAGGTTTAGATTGGATATTAGGAAAAACTTTTTCACTAAGAGGGTGGTGAAACACTGGAATGCGTTACCTAGGGAGGTGGTAGAATCTCCTTCCTTAGAGGTTTTTAAGGTCAGGCTTGACAAAGCCCTGGCTGGGATCATTTAACTGGGAATTGGTCCTGCTTCGAGCAGGGGGTTGGACTAGATGACCTTCAGGGGTCCCTTCCAACCCTGATATTCTATGATTCTATGATTCTATGATTTGCCTGCGTCTGTCATGTAAATTGAGCATGGTGATGCCAGAGACAATGGGCAGTTCATTTGCATCTGAGGTAATCACATTATCAGGAGAATGAGGAAAGAGCATGGTGTCAGCACATCGGACACAAAGCAGGCTGAACCCTGGGGGAACAGCCTGACTCTTGAGACAAAGACAATGCAATTTGGGGAATACAAGGAGAAGCAAAAGGGTATCTTGTTCTTCATCACTCAGGGAACAAAGAGGCCAGTGCTCTTTGCATCTATGAACAATGGATCCCCAACCCACGTGGGTTGGTGACACTAATGAAGTAGCTGTATGTGAGAACTGCTTTAGACAAAGCTTGGAGTCAACTGGCATTGTATGTAGTCTCTTCAAAGCATGTTACACTTTTGTTTTGTTTGTAACCATTTCTGCTTCTGTTACCTCTGCTTAGTATCTGCAGGTTACTTAACTGTAACTGAGATTCTTCAGGATGGACTCTGCACATTCACACTCATGGGAGGCTCCAGACTGGTGCAGCCTGAATGGTAGAGCTTCAGCTAGCAGTAGCTATTGGTGCGCTCAGACGCCTCCCTTGCCCCTCCCTTCACAGAACATTCCAGACTGAGAGTATGAAAAGGGCATGGCACTCCAGCCACCTCAGTTCCTTCCCCTGTCATCCCAAGCCCTTTGATAAATAGGGCTCCAAGATAGTATGGAAAGGCAGGCAGGAAGTGTGACTATGCAGAGTCCATCTCAAAGAACCTCATTTACAGATAAGTAATCTTCATTCCTCCTTTCAACTGTCCTCTGCATAGTCCCACTCATAAAATAGATTAATAAGCAGACCAGACCAGGTGGGAACATGGAGTTTGAATTAAATAAGAACTGCTCTGCCAAATCTTATATCGGATCTAGATTCTAAATCTGTGGAGTAGTATTAAGTAAAGGTGTGGACAGAACTCCATGTTGCCACTCTACAGATTTTTATTAGAGGAATTTGCCTAGAAAAGGCCATAGACCCTGCCTTTAATCTAGTAGAATGTTTCCTAACTCCTTAGGGAAAGGACAACCCCTTCAATTCATAAGTTACTTTAATACATAATCTAATGCATCTAGAAAGCGTTTGTATAGAAATAGGTTTTCCCTTGTTCTTTCTTTTATGAGCAATAAACAATTTGGTTCTATCTAAATAAAAGGCTAAAGCCCTTATAACATCCAGAGTATGCAACACAGTCTCCCCATCATGAGTATGGTGTTTGGGAAAGAAAACCAGCAAACGTATGAACTGGTTTACATGGAAATCTGATGAGACCACTTTTGGTAAAAAGCTTGGGTGTATACAAAGAACTACCTGGTCTTTATAAGCAAAAGAGTGAAAGGCAGATCAGCCATCAATGCGTGCAATTCACTGAGAGGTCTTGCAGATGTAATAACTATCAAAACATAGTCTTAATGGACAAATGAAATAAATTACAGCTTCCCAAAGACTCAAAAGGAGGTCTCATCGATTGAGAGAGTACTATGTTTCAATCTCAAAATGGCATAATGCATCTTATTGGAGGGTATAAATTGTTAAGCCCTTTAAAGAACCTTTTAACCCCATTATTAGTAAAAATTAATTTCCCCTCCATAGGTACATGCTATGCAGATATGGCTTAGGGCTTAACCTTCACCACCAGTGAGAGCAATCTGCTTTTTTTTTTTAGTACAACAATATTGTAAAATTTAACTAATTGGTGCCATATGTGAATCTATCCCATACGTTAAAAATCCTTTCCATTTTATGACTGTAGTATTACTTTATGGACTCTTTCCTAGAATGCAATGATACATGCACCACTAATGAGCAATTCTTCTCTAACAGTCCTAGGGTGGAAAATCCCCACCCCTGCATTGTTAGATGGAATGACTGAAGATCTGGGTGATAGGTCATCCCGTATTGCTGGGCCAGCAAGTCTCGTACCAGAGGTAGGGGCTCCATTAGGCTTTGTGGCAGGTGAACTAAGCCCTGATACCACTGCTGTCTGGGCCATGCTGGCACTATTAAAATTACACTGGCCTTGTCCTGTCCTATCTTGTTTATTTGAGGAACAAGATGGGGGAGATAATATCTTTTATTGGCCCAGCTTCAGTTGGTGAGAGAGACAAGCTTTTGAGCTTACACAGACTTGACAAAGAGCTCTGTGTAAGCTCAAAAGCTTTTCTCTCTCCCCAACGGAAGTTGGTCCAATAAAATATAGTACCTCATGCACCTTGTCTCTCTAATATCCTGGGACCAACACAGCTACAGCAGCCCTTATCTTGTTTATGATTTTCTGAATGAGGGGACTTGGGAGAAATGCATCCTTCAGACTATGACCCCAAAGTAATAGAAAGGCAGCTAATATTGATTACGTCTCAGCCTGCTCTCAAGCAAAAATTCTGACACTTCTTGTTACTGCTGGATGCAAATAGATGTCATCAAGTTCCCCCATAAATTGAAAAGCTGTGTTATTGTGTCCTTCAAAAACCACTCATGCATTTGACATTTTGACCTGCTCTGATGGGCTGCAAGGGTGTTTTGCCATTGGGTGAACCTCGTGATCTATCTACCAGTTCTAAAGGCTCTTCACCTCCATGCATAACTGTAGAGAATAACTCGCTCCTTGTTTGTTCAAATAACATAAACCAGTATATTGTCTGTTCCTACCTGAACTACCTTGTGTTGGACCTGAGGTAAAAATGACTTTAAGGCCAATCTGATTGCGTTCAGCTCTAATATGTTCATATAAAGACTAACACACACTATGATAAAAAGAACTAATTGGCTACAAGTGGCTCTAGACATTGATGCCAACACCTGAGAGGTTATCTTTCTCTGGACTTTGGCACTGGACCTCTCAGAGCTGGAGGAAGACTTTTTTTCTTGGTGGAACTTTCTGGAGCTGATGATGGTCTATGCATCGCCTCTGGACCCTGTTCTCTGCCGTTCCAGATGTATTTGCTAACACCACTGCTAACAGAATTGCTTGTAGTCTATGCTGTCTCTTTCTTTGCTTTCAATGTAAATGTAATGAAAATTGAACACTTGGAGGGTGAGTGTCCTGCCCCTAAACATGGCAGCCACCTAGCACATGTATCAGACACCAGAAAACCCCCAGGCAAGATACACACCTTTTGAAACCTGGTTTCTTCTTTTGGCTCCATTAAGTATCAAGTATACTATTATAACAAACTGTAATACTAAACTATCTTCAGCCGTTTTAACAACTAAGCTGTAAGCCAGCTAACTAATCATGAAACCGGGAGGATTCTGGAGCTCCACACAAATCATTCAGCTGGTAGCAGTTAGAAGGAAGTGAGGTGACTGGATTGCCACACCCCTTTTATATCTTCACCCTGGAACACTCTAGGTGCATGCATGTGCTCCAATGGCTACTGCTAGCTAATGGTCTACCCATCAGGCTTCACCAGTCTGGAGCATCCCATGAGCGGGAATATACAAGGACACTTGAGTAAAACACTGACATCTCTGTTTTTTTTTATTAATAAACTTATTCTTGTTTTATTATTGTAAGCAGAGTCAGGATGACCTCCACCCTGACATCTGGTCGTGAGTTGTGGCAAGTTGTACTGTACTTGGCCTTTTGTTATGATGGAGGGACTTGCCATCAACTAAGTAGCACTCGCTAGGCAAGGGACATGGGTTCCAAAACTCAGAGAATTGAGAGAGGCTGGGGACAGGTATTAATACCTGGTGGTATGGGGTCTCTGGTGAGGGCCTTACATGCTAATTGCACTTCCTCCTCTTTCCACTGTGGAATATCAGAGCTAATTTTGATTCCATTAGGAGTCTAGTTACAGGCTGCTGAGCTGAATTCACTTTGGGCCAATGGTGCACCAGCACTGCGGCTCCCCTACTACAGGCTGAAATCACAAAAAAGCTAAACTTACTAAGAGCTGAAATCACTGAGTGTTGTGTTAAATAGTGGGGGAGCCTGAAGATATATTGAGGAGCAGTTTGCGGGACAGCTGGCAGAGCAGAGCGGCTCATGGGATGGCTGGCAGAGCAGAGCGGCTGGTGGAGCGGAGCAGTTTGTGGGATGGCTGGAGCAGCTCATGGGGCACAGCTGGCAGAGAGGAGCGATTCGTGGGACGGCTGGTGGAGCACAGCGGAGCCCACGGAGAGGTGGGGCAATCAGCTTTGGACCATGTAAGGTGTCCCTTAACCCCCCCCACCCCATCTCCACCCAAGTTGGGAGGTAAACTCTGCAGATAAACTTTCGAGCTCTGGTGCTGCACTGACCAGGGACAGAGACTTTTGGGACTTTGGGTGACTTTGGGTTGCTGGACTCAAGAACCAAAGGGAAAGGACACGCCCCAAATTGCTCGGGGTAGGTTTTTTTTGCTCATGGGTTGTGTTATGAATCCTGTCTGTGGTGTTTCCCCAACATAATGCCACATTGTTTTTCTCTGTTATTAAAAGGCTTTTGCTACACTCAGACTCTGTGCTTGTGAGAGGGGAAGCAATGCCTCTTAGAGGCGCCCAGCAGGGGTGGTATACATTTGTCCCAGGTCACTAGGTGGGGGCTCGAGCCGGTTTTGCATTGTGTTATTGGAATGGAACCTCTAGATACTGAACCCAGCCCTTGTTGCTGACAACTCTGTCGGGCAGAAGGGTGACATCATAAATTTACCTCAGTCCTGTCAGAGTGAAATGTGCATCCTCAGCTGAGCCAACAGACTGGTGTGTATTCTGCTTCTTTGGAGACAGCTAACTTGGTAATTTCTGCACGTGCCCAGGGAAAGGGGCCGGATACTGCAGAGGAACGCTCTTCCAGGTGGTTCAAGAACTGGGGACACCAAGAGCAATCCCCAAGGCAAGGAAAGGGTCTGGCAGAGCCCTGAGGAGTTTGTTGGGCTGGCACCTGATGCACAGTTTAGCAGCAGCAGCAACTCTCTCTTTAGCTGAGGCAGAGGGGTAACCAGGTTACTCACAGTTCTAACAAAGTGTCACAGCAACATTTGGGCTACTCGTGTCCATTCATTCATTCATTCAGAAAGCAGGGCTACCTGACCTTTCCAAGGTTATGCATGAAGAAAATTTCCTTGTGATGAACCTAACCACCCCTGGCTGGGGGTGGTGCTCCAGATCAATTCAGCTGAAATATCCTTTACATTAAAACACTGACCCCTCAGGGAAGCCAGTTTTATTACAACAGTATTAGGGTAGTTCAGTAAATCACCCATTTGCAAACAATTTAATTAGAACTCCATCCTATCAGCAATATGTTAGACCAACATCACATCCATAGAAGGAGAATGTTACTATCCAGGTATCTCTGTAAAGAGGGGAATTCTCCAATCCAAGCTGGCAGGTGACAGAGGAACTTTAGCATACCAATATTCTATTCCCAGCTCAGTCATTGACCCTTTGTGTGACCTGGGGAATGTTACAACCTTCCAGTGTCTCAGTTATCCCCCTTTTACAGATGGAGAAACAACATTTACTCACCTTGGTAAAATGCTTTGAGCTCTAAGGATGAAAACTCTATATACATGCTAAGTATTGTTAGTTTAAGTTAGCATAGTTTATTTGGGGATGATTATATTTTCTGTTAGGTTACATTTTTTTTAAACAATATGCAATCTTCAAGCTGTTGCCTAAACAAGCACTATACTTCACAAACATCTATAGGTGATTATAGCATACGCACACATTCTCTGCATGCTACATTTTCTTGTTCATTTGGTTTCACCAAATTCACAATTAAAGCAGGTCACCCGATCACTCTGACTGTCCTTCCCATAATGAGAAAACTTGTGATGTGCCTCAAGATTCATTGACAGAAGTTCTTAAGGGGACTTCCACTGCTAGCTGAGAAGAGAGCAACTATGTCAGTAACCATTCTGTTGCCCCCCTGTGTGAACATATGTAGACTAGACAGATAATGACCTTGTGAGAAACAAAGATGGCTGAAACCAGAGATGCTGGAAAGTAACTTACTGTGTAAGGCATAGGCAACAAGAGTAAATGGATGCAAGTCGCACAATTTTTTGGTTGATGAGTACCAATCTGAATATGGGCTATTTCTAGAATTGAACCACACATGAATTTAAAAAGCGTTCGGTAATGAGCCTTGCATTGGTCTGTAGAGTCATGTACAGTAAATGAGGGAAATACCTTATCTACTTTTACCAATGCCTTATACTCATAAGCTACAGGATTGCATAGGAAACCAGCCTAGGTCAAATGAGAACAAAAACATTTCTTCTGTGATCTTCAGCATAACATTGCATCACATTTTTCATAGACATGGAAGAGAATCTTAAGTTGGGTGTTAAAATTCAAGGGCAGGTGCTGTCTGGCCTAGAGCATACATCAATTAGAGACACGAAAAGCAGCTGATCAGTTGTTGAAAATGCTTTATTACAGCAAAGACACATCTGCATCTCTCTCACTGGTGCCATAATGACTTTAAGGTCTCAGTAACTCCCATTAAAATTAATGTGAGAACAACAGATGAGCAATCAAGATAACAAGGTTGCAGTTATATGGCACCTTCCAGCCCCATCTATCTCGGTTCTTATCAGGCACTCTCCTCTGCAGTATCTGAGCTCCTCCTAAAAAAGAAACACCACAAGGAAGGTTCCAACAAGTACTTTGAATTTCTCCTTCCTCCCTAGAAAGTTGCTGGAATGTTTTGTCCCTTTTGTGTGCGTGAAAGTGTGTGCATGTACGAGAGAGAGATGAGCTCCTCCTCTTCCTCCACAGCCTTTTTTTCAGTAGCTCTTGCTGTCATTTTAGACAAGTTAGGCTAAAGAAGTGCATCCCAAAGGATCTCAGAGCAATTTACAAAACTGATTTCGGAATCTGGCCTTTGACTTGGTTGCAGGAATAGGCCCCATATTTCATCTTCTGCTGAAGTACATCCACCACTAGAATGACAGGGTGATTATACAACACAACAGCTTAGAGTGGGAAGTAAAGAATATCCAGTTTAAAACTACAAGGAGACATTTAGGCAAAATAGTACTAACTCAAAATGGAATTTTTCCTGAAAGCCAGGTTGATAAATTGTGTTGTTGGGGGGATCTTTAACAAAAAAATTATCAGGACCTTGCTTCTACGTCCCGTCCACAAGACTATACCTCTGGTTGTACAATGATCCATAGTACCATGCTGTGGCCCTTGATTCCAGAGTGTCTCACATGGTGGAGTGTCAACAACCATCTTCATCACTAAAATTCAAATGCCTGCAGGAGATGGTTTTCCTTTCAGATCTCTGATCCAGGTATTGACTCTTTGAAGCAGGGGCCATCTTTGTCATGAGCTCGTACAGTGCCTAGAACAATGTGGCCCTGGTCCATGACTAGGGCTCTTAGATGTTACCACAATACAAATAATAAACAACTCAGCTTAATCTATGTCTATATTATTGGTTAATATTGCAGTGAGGGGGAGTGACTGCAATGTTGTTTGCTAGAGAGAAGAGAAATGTTGATAGTTCTGTATAGATAGGAAGCAAGGTGGCCTCGGAAGTGGAACTATAAAACACAAATGAAGCCTTTCTAGGGCTTCCAGTTGTGTGACTGGGCAAAACTCAGAGAGGGAAGGGCCTAAGTGTGGTTTCTCAAAAGGCATCTGACATAAGGCTACCAGCCCTATGAAGTGATGGTGTTGGATTCTGGAGGTGAGTGGAGGTATTCTGACTTAACAAGATGACTGGTAGAATAAGTAAGCAGGATGGGATTTTGCAGCTGCTATGATGGAAGAAAGGTGGGCTTTCTATGCCTCTTTCATGGCCAGAACCAGCTGGAAGAAATTCCTTGTGCTGGAGCCTGCTTCGATCCATGATTTCCTGCACTGAGCCTCAAATTTTTTTTTCCATTCCTGCTTATGCTGTTACAGGTCTGAAAACAAAGGAGATCTATGAGGCTGATGGGGAAGGAGTGGATGCTTTAATGCCAAAGAGTGGGAGTGGTAATGGCAAATGAGCAATCATACTGATTCACTAGCCCTTCTATTCCATGGCCTTTTGGTGGATTAGAAGGACTTGCAAGGCAGTTTTGGAATTTCACTGTGTCTAGGAGATCCCAGGAATAATCCATTATCGTTGCTTTGTGCCTGAAGACCAGAGGATTCTGATCTCATCCCAGAGAAGAAGGGCAGTCCAGGATAGGGACCACAGTTGCTAACTTTCACACGGTAAATAAGCACCCCAACTTTCATAATAAGCCAAAAATCAAGCTAATCCAGTTTCAAAACAAGCCAATCCCGAAGAACCCCAACACTCTATATGGCTAGATTCCCCCAGCATGCATTCTGGGATTCTGGTGGGCCTGCTGTGCACACCTGATTCTCTCCCCCGCTTGCCGATCAAAAAAAAGAAGCAACAAGCTACAAGCCAAAAACTAGCCCACAAGCAATGCACAAGCCAATTAAGCCAAAAACAAGCCCAATTTCTGCATTTTTTTCCCATAGGTTTGGCAATGTCTGATAGGGACATGTTTCTTGAATTCCCTATATTTATATATAAGCTGGAAAACTGGTTCAGAGTGAGCTCAGCTGCATGCCTAGGTCCAGAAACTAACTGGGAGAAACCGAAGATGAGAATTGTGAAGAGGAAGATTTGGGTCTTGTATCAGAAACATTGTCAACCTGGATGCTGAAGACTCCCAGGACAATACGTTTTAGTAACTTCACCAACATGTCAGACAGCATCACATCCAGAACCCTTTGCTTTCTGCCGTTCCATAAGTGAGCAGGATGCACATGTTGGAGTTGTCTCTGGCTTCAGAGTAGTTGAAAGTGCTCAGATGAAGTTGCCTCCAAGTGTCCTTTCTTGCATTTGAGTTTTTAGGGGTCCAGGTCTGAGATGCAGTAAGTAACCTGGCTGTCTGAGATGAGCTAGCACCAAGCCTGCAGCTCCCATCACACGGTCCAGGTTGTGTGTGTGTGTGGGGAGGGGGGGGGTTGTTTGTGCTAAAGTTCTGAATAATAAGGGTCCTTCTGAGCACTGATCTTGCATTGCTCTGTAGGAGCTTGAGATCCTGGTGTTTACTTGTCCCTGTCGCATGCCTGTGTGAAGTGGTTGCTGCCTGACTGCATTTGATTGGCCACAGGTGTCTAGTGATGTGTGTTCCGAGTGCAGGTCTGCCCTTCCTAGGAGTGTTTATTCTGGATAAGACTTGGACTGTAGAGAAGTAGTGTTGGGGGAGTGTTAGTGTTTGGGAGTGTGCCAGATGTGCATGGCTCAGTTAAGTAGAGATAATCTGAAAATAGATGTGTTTGGGGGGCATTCCACAGAAAATTTTGCTCCAAATGACATTTTTCAATGAAGTTCTCAGTGAAAAATTTCAACTTTTCAGCAAAACATTGAAAGTGAAACACTGGCTGAAAACTGAAATATTTCAAATTCAAAATGGAATGTTATGAGCCCACGGTTCAGGTGCATTATGCTCCCATTCTCCTGTATGGGACAGGCTCCTTGGCCAGATTGCATTCAAAAAATGAACACCTGTTGACCTACATCTCAGAGGACCTGATCAAAAACCTCTTGAAGGCATTGAAAAGACTCTCATTGATTTCAGTGGCATTTTGGAACTGACCCATGGTTTCCAGTGATGGCTGGAGCAGGTATAGAGAATATCCTAAGGGCAGACCTGCTTCCCTATAATTTATTATTTAAGTGTAAAAGTTTGATGTGCCTGCTTTAAAAATTAAAATGTGTTTTTCAGAGTATTTTTTTTCCTTCTGAGAAGACAACGGCTCATAAACCAATAAATACTACAGCCTGCACCCCTGAAGTGTATTTATTGACAAGCTGTTTGTCTCTGCACACACCCAGGAGGAACCAGTAGCTTTAATAATAGACACCATTAAGAAAAGTTTTTTTTTTTAGAAATTAGGAATATTGCACCAAAGATTTTTGGGCTTGTGGCATAAATTTGCTCATGGCTAGAAGCCTAATATGTTTAAGACTTGCTGATCCTACTTTAATGCAATTTTTTCATAAGGTTCTTCTGTTCCTGTTATAAAAACCTTTGGTACCAATAACGATTTTAACATGCAGGTTTCCCCTTGGGATAAAGCTGCTTTGGCTTTGCTACAATTTGTTTAGTGTAATCTTTTGGATTTTTTTTTACACTGTATAACTAATGATAATATGGCTGCAATGTCTGATTACATCTGTCCCCAAAGAAAGAAAAGCAGGATTGTTGTTTTTAAAGTACTAGTTATAAGTTAGGAATTCCCAAAGCTGGGTGTCTATGCCTTAAGTAGCACAAATTTTATTCCCTCAGTGTTTGCTTGCTTACATTTTACTTTGTGCATTTTGCCTTTCTGTATTATACAATACCGATATAGAACTGGGAAGAGAATGATCCAGGCTTAGTTGTTCTGAAAACAAAACAAAACCAAACCTCACAGCATATGTAGCTGCAAACTTCTTGGGCTAGTGTCACAATTTATCTTTCATTGTTATGCAGCTTCCATACAAACAACCATGGCAACTGCATCTAGCAAAAGATTTTAATTCAGCTTTACATATTCATTAACTTTCCAGCTTAGTTGGGATTCTTTGCTGGGTGGTGGCTGTTGCATTTTTCTCTTCTCAAACTGCCTGTGCAAACAGAGCATATGGCATTTTTAGATTGCTGAAGATCTTAGAGGAGTGTAAGCATCCTACACACATTAGATTGGAAAGAAGGGAATTTTGATGCCAGGTTAAACTACTCTTTAGGGGAAGAAAAGACATGGGACCTTTCCTGTTCATTCAAGACAGATGAAAAAAAGTCAGTTCTAACTATGACAAAAAAGCACTGCATGGTTCCATGTTTTGTGTGTATCAAAGATTCCCAAATCAAGTGTGCTCAGTTTACAGAAAAAAGATCAATCTTCTCTGTCGACCAGCCCTACAACCTCACCCTGTGATCTGAGAGTCAAACTGGTTCCCCTTTCTTTCTCAAATATCATCAGCAGAAAAGATTCTGCAAGCCAAATCAGACCTTCAGTTACACCTGTGCAACCCTAGAGCCCTCAGGTAAGGTTACAGAAATATAACTGATTAGAACTTAGGAAACAATTAGGTTATTGATGAAAAAATTATATCTATAAATAGTTAAATACATCATATCTCACATTCTCTTAACTGTCAGCACTGCTGGGCTAACAGGAGTACAGAACAGTAAAAGGGTGATTTAGGTCAGTGAAGATAGCAGCTATGCAGTATTGGTAACCCCAAGCTCTCAAATTTCATAAGTCAGAATAATTAGAATGTCTTAAAAAAATCATGAGATTTTAAAATAATAAATCTTTGGTCTTTTATTTACCACTGGTGTCTCAGTCTTTAAGGTTCACATTTTCTCTGCACTCGTGATAGCTAGAAACTTGCTTTTCTTTTTTTTAAAAAAGTGGACACTCTCACATATTAACTAACATGACTCCAAGAGCTGGGAGTTTAACAAACACACCAAATATCACAGGAGTCAAGTGCTAACAACACTGCCACTGCATACGCACAGGGAACAGATCTGGGGAGTGAAAATGTGCCATTTTTACGCTGTCATTTTAAAGTAATTCTACACAAAAAAGTGTCATCTAAAAGACAAACAAAATAAGGACCACGCAGTTTTCTATCTACTGTAATTTAGAAGGATGACAGATAGGTCAACCATAGTGGGATTTGAACCTGTGGATCCAGGGAGCCTAGCTATTCCAAAGATGATACTTAGACTACTGTATTCTTATCTAACGTAACTGGTATTAGTATTCATGTATCTGCAGTATAACAAAATTGCTTCAGTTCTCCCTTTCAAAATCCCTACAATTAAAGCACTCTCTCACAGTAAATCATTTTCTGATTTATAAGTGAGTGTAACACACTCATAGTACTTGTGCAATGTTTAACAGACAATCCATCACCCATCCACGCAGCTCCATCCCTACCCCACTAAGGAAGAAGTCTGAGTCAACGGATGAGCCTTATACTATGTCCGGCTCTAGCAGACCAAGGAGAGGATCAAGTTTGAAAGTCACGGGCCTTGCACTATGGCTAGGGTTGCCAGGTGTCTGGTTTTTGATTACGTTAGAAGTCCAGTCCGTGGTGCAGCAGGGCTAAGGCAGGCTCCCTGCCTGCCGTGGCTCCTGGAAGCAGTGGACTGTCCCCACTCTGATACCTACATATAGGGGCAGCCATGGGGCTCCAGACGCTGGCCCGCCCCAAGCAACAGCTCTACAGCTCCCATTGGCCAGGAACCATGGCCAATGGGAGCTGCAGGGGCGGTGCCTACAGACTAGGCTGCATGCAGATCCACCTGGCCACACTTCTGCATAGGAGCCGGAGGGAGGACATGCTGCTGCTTCCGGGAGCTGCTTGAGGTAAGCGCAGCCTGGAGTCTGTACTCCTGACTTCCTCCCATGCACCAACCCCCTGAGCCAGCCAGGTGAAAATGAGCGAGTGAGTGAGGGTGGGGAGAGCGAGTGACAGAAGGAGGGGAGAATGGAGTAAGTGGGGACAGAGCCTCAGAGAAGGGGAGGGGTGGGGCAAGGATGTTAGGATTGCCAACTTTCTACTCTCACAAAACCGAACTAGGGCCACTCTGCTTTCAATCTCCAGCTATTTAGACCTAGGGATTTTTGGCTCAAGAACCTCAGCTGATCTCAGCTACTGAGGCTGCTCAGGGTGATAAATCTGAAGTGATGGACAGACATAAGCAAAATATGATATGGGAGAAATTCCACTTAGGAAGTGTCCTTTAATAAAATTTCCAGGGAGAGGTCACTAACTCCTTAAAGCCACTGAACTGTAAATGGCATAGCTATGAACTGCATGGTACAAGAAAACAGTTTGTAATCCTCTATTAATCCTTGCCATCGGGGCACATGCAGTACAATTATAGACTGCGGCAACATCATTTGAAGACTTTATTCCACAGGGCCATAATTATATCCTGGCCATAATCCTTTAAAGCATTAAAGACATACCATAGGACTAAATGAACAAATGAACTAAAACATTCTTTAAGTCAGTCACATAAAAGTGACAGCAAAGCAGGGTCTTAAATATGAAGCATGGTTAATAAGGAATGGAAAATATGGTATAGAAATATCAAAATCCATAGTGCCATTCTGTATCTTTGTCACATCGACAGTTGGGTTTCCTAGGTCCTGGGATGTAAGGAATATTAATTGCAGAGCAAAATGTGTCAAACAGCCACCAGTCAATCACATCAAGCAGAGGGGCAGGAATAAATTTCTTGGGACTGACACATGTGTGAATAGAAGTTATATTAACTTGATTGCCGTAAATACTGACCCATACCAAAGTGAGATAAAACTGCAACCGAGCATTTACCCTGAGGCCCCTGCGGATTAGACTGCAGCCATATCTGTAATTTATATTCTCCATGCTATTGTCAACATCCTCCCACTTTTAGCACAGTAAACTGAGGTTGACAAAGCTTATGCCATGTGTGTAAATAAAAGAGTACAGCATGTACTACAAAGAGTGAGATTTGGGCACAGTCCAGTATCTTTCTGGTCAACCTTTCATACAAGGTTACTGCACACTATTCACACAGGGTGAAATCCACTCCTGTGCAGAAAGACAACGTAAAGTCTATTATGCACCACTTTTCACTCCCACTGAAGCCCTATCAGCTGGGCTTCTGCATTGCATAGGCCTCATGCTGGTCCTCGGCATGGGTGTCACAAGTCTCAATCTCTTGCACAAAACTATAAATCACCATGTGAATTGAGATTAGGGTAGCATATGGGTCTGGAGGGGAAAAAAATCAATATCCATAATCCATATAAAAACCAGCCACCCATTCACACCTGTGTGGACTTTTCCCCCTTATAAAAGTAGCTGCCATTTTGCTGTTGTCCCCTGAAGTAGTGGGGAACCAACGACACACCAAAGCAGACACTAAGGATTATACCAGGGTTGAATCTCACCTTCCAGCTTTAAAAATTGCACCATCAGTTTGTTTATCAAAGTATAGTTTTCATGGCTGGAGAGTCACTTTTTTATTAAATGTTGTTGCAGAGAAGCACAACATGGTCTCAGAGACATCTCAACATTGCAACACCAAGAGGCTATCTCACCAATAAGCCATCACTCACCACAAAGCGGTGTGATGTTGAAACATTGCTTTTAGGGTCCAAATTAGTTCCTTCTCTCCTCCCATTTACACAGACATAAGGGTTAAATGTCACTGATCATATTTAACATTATTACCACTTGAATTTGTCCTAAGTGTCAAAAAAGATCAGTTGAAAAGAAAGTATTTCCTTCACCCTTTGCAATATATGGTAGATTTTCCATTTTCTTATTTATGAATACTTGTTAGATCATTAACCCTGTACCCCGCACAACACAAAAAATCCAGCTTGCGCTCCTATACTTAGTGCAATGATAAAACTTACAATATCATTTCAGCACTGCACAAATCATACCCCTCCCCCAATTCTGCTCAGTTTTGTTTGTATGAGAGGCCATATGTTTTGATTTATCTTCTCTTTTACTTTTACAATAACTGAAGGAAATGTATGTAGGTTCTTAGACTCAACCAGAAGACATTCATCTGACTGGAAAAATGCTGCAAGACGTAACTGGCCTTTTAAAATACAGTCTGTGTACTGGTGGATGGTGGAGTTTTCTCCTCTCACACAATAACATGCCAGAAGTCAATGCAGATTAGTAAAACTCACTTCCTACTGTATGGCATTAGTTATGTCCTGAATGCAACATAATATATATCATTGCTGCTACTGGAGGATCTGGCATTTCCTGCAGTTTGTCCAATCTGCTGTCTCAACACATGCTTTACCTGTATGAGAATAAGCTGCGTTTTATGAGTCATTTTTAAACTACCGACGAAAACGATAGTAAATTGTCACCCAAAAATATTTGGCTTGCACTAAGCTAGAATAAAGCTGTGAAAACCAAAACAAGCCCCTAAGTACATGTACACTGACAGCAGCGTGTGCAGTAGACACTGCACACCCAGGCAGTGCAGGTATAAACAGCAGTGTAGGCGGTGAGGCGTAACTTAGGCGAGTAGCGTACACTACACACCTGAACTTTAAGGTATTTACGCTACACAGCTCTCTACCTGCCCACGCAGTGCCTCCCCCGTCTCTACTAACTTTAGCAGTGGAATGTCCTGCTGACGACACGTTTTTCCTGCCACAGTAAAAGGCTCCAGCAGCGGGGAAAGGCTCCCACATTAGGGAGCCGCCAGAGCCTTTCACTTTCATGTGTAGCTACACATAACCCAAGCACTGCTATAAGTGTAGCCATAAGAACATAAGAATGTCCATACTGGGTCAGACCAAAGGTCCATCCAGCCCAGTATCCTATCTGCCGACAGCGGCCAATGCCAGGTGCCCCAGAGGGAGCGAACCTAACAGGTAATGATCTAGCAATCTCTCTCCTGCCATCCATCTCCACCCTCCAACAAACAGAGGCTAGGGACACCATTCCTTACCCATCCTGGCTAATAGCCATTAATGGACTTAGCCTTCATGAATTTATCCAGTTCTCTTTTAAACGCTGTTATAGTCCTAGCCTTCACAACCTCCTCAGGCAAGGAGTTCCACAGGTTGACTGTGCGCTGAGTGAAGAAGAACTTCCTTTTATTTGTTTTAAACCTGCTGCCCATTAAGGCTACTGTAGGTTTTGAGGCATGAACTGAAAGCTTTTTCTGGAGTCATTTTGAAGTAGAAGCAACATAACCCACTTGTCTTTGCAGAGTCACAATTTCCACATGTGGTGCAGTGATTTGAATGTTTCTGTATCACCCTGTCTCCTCCCACAAGCCTCACTACACTAGTGCCTGCTCCATGACATATTACTCTACTATTATTGCGCTACGGCAGAGGCCCCAACCAAAATCAGAGACCCACTGTGCTGGGTATGGTATAAGTACATAGTAAGACAGTCCCTGTGCCTAAAGATCTTACCATCTAAATAGACCAGATGTAACAGGGGCAATGCCCCCTCATGGCTGTAGGGTGGCTCTGCAAATGGCCCCCAGCAGCAGTTTCCCCTCTTTTCAACAAACCAGCAGGACAACTCTTATTCTGTTCAGTAATGCGCCTTCTTAGGGCTAGATTAAAACAACTAAAATCATTCCCAAAATAAAGTACTCACGTCCACCCTCCCAGTCTCTCCCATTGAGGGTCTCCCAGGCCTTCCCTGCCTAGAGTCAGAGTTCCCTGCTGGTGCCTACTCACTCCCAGCACTCTCCATCTCTCTCAATCCCACCTGATACCTCAAGGTTCCCTGCTGGAGTCTGTCACTCCAGCTTCACTCTAGTTGTCTCTCTCCCACCTCTGCAGCTCCCTGTTGTTCTTTATAGGTGAAGCACCTCATGCATACCCATTTCTACTAATTAAACCCCAAACCCCGTTGTACCAGACAAAAGAGTGGGAGGGGAAATGGAGGCTTACAGAGATGAAGAGATTTCTCGAAAGTCACATAGCATGTTGAAGGCAGAGTGAAACACACAAGACAACAACAGGGATATGCTCAAGACCATCACAGGCCTGATTCAAAGCCAACGAGTGACAGGAACCAAGGCATGGGCAGTAAGGCCTAGAAGTCAGAGCTGGAGTCAGGCACCAGAAAAGGAACAGGGGGTCAGAACAGAGTCAGAGGCCAAATGACCAAGCCAAGAGTCAAACTAGACAGAGCCAAGAATCAGGGCTGAAAGTCAGAACTGGAGTCAGGGAAGGCAGGAGCAGGTGTGTGTCCAATGCAGGACCAAAGCTAGGAAAGCAAAGAAACAGAACCCAGTTACCAGGCAAGGATGCAGGGACCAAGAATCAGAAGAGGGTGCAGGAACAAGGCAGGGTTTGTCTCAGCAGCAGGTCAGGGATCTGGCTTGTTGCACAGAGTTTCCTGGAATTCCCTCCATGCCTAAATAGTGCATGTGGACCAACTGGAGGTCACGGGGAGTGTTGCTATTTGGGTCTTCTGTGGGCAGCACATCCTGTGGTGCCTAGTTTTCCAGGGTTTACAGAGGACTGCAGCTCTGCCAGAGCTACCAGCTGGTGGTGTGAAAGCACCAGTCACCCAGAGGCCTGCAGACTCACATGCTAGCCACCAGATCTTTACAATGAGAGTCCTTCCGTTGTCTTTCGATTAGGCCCTGAATCCTTGGCAGAACTGTCAGAGTTGAAACATTGACTAAAACCGACCACAGAACCAACACATTGTCAATCTACAAGGATTCTGTTAGAGTTTGAACCTCTCAAATGTCACAAGCATTCCATGTGGAAACTTAAAACCTTTTAAAATCATGCAAATACCCCAGGTGGCAGTTTTTCTCCTGACCATTTCCCTTTCCCTGTTTAAAAATACTATTACAAAAAACTGGCTATTCAAGACGGACATAACTAGCTATAACTGTACTACACAATTTTACCTCAGAGCCTCCATTTACCGCAATTATTTCACCACTGCGGCACATAATTTTTAACATTATGTAATGCTCTTCAATTAAGCAGGAGGTGATCTATTCCTGCTTGCTATCGCTAGTGGGTTTAAAGAAACTTGTCACGTGATCCATCTCAGCTTCAAGTTTGGCACAACCATATTTTTTCCAAATGAGAGAGAACACAGCAATCATAAAGAATGGATTATTTACAGAAAGATTAGTACTTCAGGTCACATCAAGGCTTCACTAATTGTATTTAATTGACAGTACCACGGTGAACATATGCACACTATTCATTAGGGTCATAAAAACCTTCAGTGCCATTAAACACTTACTACTGGAAAAGGAGAAGGCTCAGGGGACTGGTAATGGGAGATGTTGCCTTCCGCCTTCAGGGTGCTGGCTCAAATCCAGCCTGAGCTGGACTAAACTAAAAACCATTAGCTGATAACTCTTTAGTGACTCTTGTGAAATAGGCTGGTGGTCTCAATTCCTAATTGATAGTCAAATGACCACATTATAAACCACCATCAAAATCTGCACCTGTTAGACCTGTGAAGTATGCAGTGTTGCTGTAGCCATGTTAATCCCAGAATATTAGAGAGGTGGGTAAGGTAATATTTATTGGACCAACTTCTGTTGGTGAGAGAAATAAGCTCGCTCTCTCTCAGCAACAGAAGTTAAGTCTGCTCTACACAGCTCTAACTTCTGACAGCAATTCAGGTTGGTTTAAGCACTAATACCTAGCTCTTGTATATTACTTCACATCCCTAGGGCTCAAAGTGCTTTACAAAGGAGGTCAATATCATTACCACCAACTGAGGCCCAGAGAGGTTAAATGACTTGCCTGAGGTCACCCAGCAAGCTAGCGGTACAGTGAGAGATAGAATGCAAGGCTCAAGTCCCAAACCCACTAGCACACACTGCAACTTGTGTCCGTTAGTCTCTGGTACACAAAGAACTGAAATGAGTCTGGAAACAGAACCAATTTGTCATGCCTAAAGGAGATTCTTCTTTAGTTCAGAGCTGAAACACATTTGGCAGGAGCAGTGTTTGTGCATTTGCACCATGACTGTTCTTTGTCTTCTTTCTGTGGTTAGGAACCTTCCATCTCCAGGATGATGAACTAATTGTTTCTTTTCATAAGCACTAAGTTCACACACACAAAATAAAGAATAAACTTGCTCAAGTCACCAGATATATTTCCTAATTATTTTGCCCTTGAGTTTGAGTACCATGTAGCTTTGTCTCAATACCAACTGGAGTTGGTCATTGCCCCAGCTATGAGGTTCCAAAATAACTAGCATTTTGTGGGATTTTACATCCTGTTGAAAGCAAAAATATCCAGTTTAATCCAGGCTGAACTCTTACAATGCTTCTGTATTAATTTTAAAATGACTTGTTAAAAAAAAAAAGAATCACACAGCTAATGTCGAGCATTAATTAATGGTCTCTATACTTTAACTTTAACTGTCAACACTGGTTTTGTTCTACGAAATCCTACATTTTAAGTTTAGGCTCACTAATCTGTCCAATCCACCTCTGTATCAGAGCACCTAACTAAGACTAAGTGTCCACCTCTATCCTCACCTTCCACCTCAGTAGAGACCAGCTGAAGAGACTTTACTAACAAGCTTTAGAATTCACATGGAAGCAGGGCACTCTCAATGGAGGGCCTCTGACTTCAGAATTAATTTCCTCTGATTTTATGACAGTTCAAATTCATGGACATTCAAGCCCTGGTTCCCAGGCTTTCCATTTACTCGGGCTTTTGCTTAAGGAGGTGACCTGAACTGGGTGGAATGGGAGTTTTTTGCCAAGTTCTCTGAGACCCTAAGTCGATACTTCGTTGTCATTCTAGATCTGTTTTAATGCAAGTGATTTAAATAATTATGTACCTGCACCTAGAGAATTCTATTATATTTTTGCCTTTGCAATAGGTGCATCATATATATTGATAAACATATGGAAAGCTGTCCTGGGAACATCTCTGGCAAAGCATAAAACAGAGGTAAAGGAATTTATAAATCAAACTACAACAGTATTTGTAAAGATGTTAACAGCTTTTATTTCATTGGTGTAAGGCAGCACTTCGTACACCACTCACCAACACCAAAACAAAATTTCATTGTCTATAAAATAGCTTCAGAAAATTCAGACATACCAAAAAATAATATAGACGCTGTAATAAATCTCAAACAATACAGCAAATTGCTTAAAGTTCATGTCACTCAAACAAAATACCATTTTCTAGCATACGTGGCAAAAAAAATTCCTTTTTTGTTTTGCCAACAAGACGCACCAGTACAATTCCAGTACATGCCTCACAATTGGAAACTTGTAACATCGCTCCATGCCACTAATAGCTGTTTGTGCTTAGAACTTGTCATTTCACCCTCTGAAAATAATAAAACTGAAAATGATGTGAAACATACATTTGTATTCCAAGTTTAGAACACATTATGCACAAAGGAAGGCCCCAATCCTGCAATGTAATCTGTGTAGGTGGACACTTGTACTCATGCAGAGTCCCACTGAAGTCAATGGGACTCCACACAGGCACAACAATCCATCCATTGAGGTTGGATTGCAGAATCAGGGCTTCAGTGGGAAAGGCTTAAATCCTTTTTCCTTTCCAGAGGCAGTAAGACAATGTTGTAATCTTCTAGACTGACTCCAGTAGTGTTTTGCACATTCTCTTCAACGGAGACTTACCTATTACCTACAATCTCACATTTAGGAAGGAAGAGAGGGATAGGCTTTAAAGGTAGTTGGCACATAAATGGCTTTTGCTGAAATAGTTCTGGGCCGTATGCAGTGCTGTAGTGCACTATGAGAGCCAAACGCTCCAAGAGATGAACGTCCACATCTCGCTTCAGTATATACAGTAACTGCTGCCTTCTTCCATTTCAAAAGTGTTTCTTCACCAGCAAGATATCTGACCCATGACTTTCATTAGACAAGTGTTATGACATGACTCCAAAGACAGGATTATGACGACAAATACTAGAGCCATATTCTTCATAGTCCTTCTTGGTGTGACATACTTGGAAAAATTCTGTCTAAGAAAAAAGAAAAATGAATCAAGAACATAAAACTGCAGCAACAGGTCAATAAATCTGTGCACCAGTAAAGGATCATCTAATAACAGTATTTTTTCTGGATTACAGTGCTGAGACAGGATGCTGTCCCTTTAGGAGCAGGGTAAGCTAGGAACTCTTTGGGGAATCAAATGAAAGTTAATGGGTGGAAATCTGTCTGGAGAAGGGTCTAGTGAAATCAGTATTAATTGTGCCCAATTTTCTTGTATTTTTTCTCTTATGATTAATAAGATAGGATTGGGCCTTGAATCCCAAGAGTCTTTGCAATTCTTAAGCGCTGATTTATGGAATCCGGACGATCCCATGTTACAGATGTCAAATACAGGATAGTTCAAAAGTGGGTCAAATTCTGAAGTCCTTAATCAGATAAAACTCATTGGTTCAAGGGTTTTTTTTCCCCAATTAAAAACTGTAAGGATTCCAGTAAGTTTGAGTATAGCATGTATCATTTTGGATGGCAAAAGTGAAAGCATTTTAAACTGGGTATGCATATCAAACATGTTCAATGGCAGAAAGAATGCATAGGCAGGACAATTCAGAAAGATTTTCATAAAGACATACTGTTGAAGCAAGCATGGAACCTCCAAACCACGCTGCATATGGTGTGTTATCACTTGAACTTCAACCAGTTTGGGCTAGAAAGTAAAATGGTTCAAAATTAGTGAGTCATATAAATTTCATTTTGCTGGCAAGGGTCTCTTCTCTGAATGAGAGAGGTACACATCTTTACCCAGGGCTGGAAGCTCCCCTGTGTTCCTCCACCCACACACAATGCAGAGCACACAATCCACACCTTCCTTCAGGAAAGCAGGTCTCAGCACCGCCTCAGGACTTGTTAATGAAGTTCCATACCCTGAGTTATACCATACGCTGAAGGGCATTACAATGGACACAATCTTCCCCACTAGAGATTAAGTTCTGTTATCACTCTGCACCTAGTTTCCATTGTCATTGAGAGAAGGGTCCCTTCATGTTGCTTGCTAACCTACGTCCACCTGTTTTAATGGTACATACAACGTAATTTTATTAATGTGGTGCAGTCACAACTGAACTGTATATCTGGATACCCTCATATGTCCCACCCTCCCCAGGTTCTTATGCAGAAGTGAAATCTCCTATTAATTAATGCAACAGTTGCTTTAAAGCATTCACATTCATTTCACTCACCCATGTAACAGATATATTTGAAATTCTTGTTTACCTTTATCCAACCACCACTGAGTTCTTCGCTAAATTTCAATCTTGCATCCACTACTCTTTTCAAGTCTCTCTGTAGTCGACGTCCAAAATCCCTGAACATTGTGGATCCTCCTGAAAGAGCCACATTCTACAAGACAAAGACAAGAAACTCTTCCTTTACATGCAAAAGTCAATTACCCAACAAGAACTGTTCTGACGCTGTCAAAATATACAAAATACCCCACCACCTCGTTTTCACAGTAGGCCCGCAACTTGTAGGCGAGTTAATTTTATTGAACTGGTTTCTTTACATTTCATTTTATGCTTGACAAAAATGTTATGCTTTGAGCTACACTTCAGGTGAGTATGTGATTAAAAAGAGAAAAACAGCCATTAAAATGGCATGTTGGTGCTCCACGTATCTGCTTAGTGGTAGCCACTTCTGCTTAGTGTGTTTTTAAAAGTTTTATTACTCTCATGCAGAAGCAATTTAGCTGCATAAATAAAAGCACATGTATTCTATACTGCATCATCAGCAAAGTTACTGGAGATGGTCCAGATAAAGAGTTTTATTCTTGGTGTCAAATAAAGCTTTAGGTTTGTCATGATATGTTTTGGAAAATCAGAACGACAAGTTACATAGTTCATTAACCAATTGACCTTTTCAGACCCAGCCCTCCAAATACAGTTACCGTTGAGTTCTGTGCCACTTCATGATTTCAGAGGTACAGGGCCAACAAAAAATTCTATAACAGAGAAAGGTACAGTATCCCAGTCTTCTCTTTTCTTTAAGTGTCTTACTTCAGAGGGTGCCCACCTCTACCTGATTGTCTTGTACTGCCCTAGGAGTTCAGGGCCCTATTGAAAGCCCACTAGTCTGGTCCTGTGCACTCCAATGGATTATGTTCAGACACTAAATACAGGACATTTAAAATCACACGTACATTCACTTACTGTCCTGCAACTCTGAGAATGAATGAAATTGTTTCAGCGCTTTGGAAGATGACAAACAGGACCCTGGAAACTTAAATCCTGCGTATCTAACACAGCACAGGAAGCGGCACAGCAAGCACCATTACAAGGGGTCTAATCCCTGACTGAAGACGTGCTCCGTAAGGGTCAGAAAGAAACTCAGTCCATGTCCATTCAATCTGCTGCGATTGCAAACCAAGGTGCCAATTAGTACTTACTGCAATCATTTTTGTGGTGCAGACCACACCTACTAGGAATTTAACGAAACGTGACCAGGCGCTCATTTCCTGCAGACCAAGCTTCTATCAGATGGTAACAGGTTTTTGACCCTACAGACCTGGACTGGAATTCAGCCACTGAACCAGAAGTGAAAGACCCCCTGTACCAATCCTTTGAACTATTCAGTCCCCATGTAGATTTTTTTTTTTTTTAAATAAAGAAAGTCCTGGAGTCCATGACATCTGTAACAAACATTCATCTTGCAGGATGCAGAATTAACTGCTTGGGGTTATTTTAATAATGGATAGCAAGAAAACCTTGTTTTGCCTTGTAAAATAAGAGAACAGCTTGCTTCTTTGTTTATGATGATAATCTGGGCATCTGTCAAAGTCCTGTTGACAGAAGAAGTGTCACTTGGGGGTTCATTCAGATTACATTTAATAACATAAGCAAAAAAAGAATGCTCTGGAGAAGAGGCCCTTGCAAAAAAAAATACATTAATAAAGAGTTTTAAAAAAAAAAAAGAAAGAAAGCTTGAATCTGCCGTCAAAAACAGAGCAGCTGCAAATACCAACATGAAGCGCAGAAAAATAAAGCAAGGTCTTCTCTATGTCCAGATGGGTTACTAGCTGCATGTTCAATATCCAAAAGGAAAACTGTTAGGAGTTTAAAAAAAAAGGTCCACTGGAACTTATTTGATAAAATGGCAATTAAGAAGATGCCATCGAAATGTATTGCTTGGAAGGTTAGCATAGAGAGGGACAGTGATAATTCTGTTCAGGATTTAAGCAAGTTAAACAGTAGATTTATTGGATGAAGTGAGAGCTATATTGCTAGAACTAAAAATAAAAAAAGAGGAGATAATATGAGTCTTATAGAGTGTATGATTTAAAATGGTCTTTCTAGAAAGGCAGTGTGCAACTAACTACAAACCTAATATCCGCTCTCTGCTACTGTTGCTATTACAGCAAACTTTTTAAGGTGGCAAATTACGCATTGTTCAGAAGGTACTTCCAACTTGGATATGCTATAACAGAACACAGAAAATATTTCTAAATGACTGTAAACACTGTTGTATATGAAGAACATCAGCGGCATTAAAACATCCTGGGCAAATAGTGAATCATCTCAACTGATATCTAGACAAGCCAGATCAAATTTGTTGCAGATCTTGAGTATTCCTTTAATGGCGCATTTGCTATACCAAGGTTTTTTTGTTTTTGCTTTTTAAACATTAGATCACACTTGCTAATAGACTATTAGTTAGTTTCTCAGAGTCTTCTGCTAAATGTGTTGCTGTCAGTGCTGGGCCAAACCTAAGACAGCCTTGGCAGAAGACAGCTGTGTTCACATCTAGTCTTCAACACATTGCCTGAACTCAGGAGATCTGTTTTTTCCCAGGAGAACAAAAACCAAAACATTTTTGTGCATAGGGCAATAGGAATCTGCATACATTTTTGTCACTCAGCCAAAGCATCAGAACCATTTAGAAATCGAGGACAACGCAAACTGCCAACACCCTCCTCCTAAAAACATAAAAGCCTGCAAACCCTATTGTCTCGGACATTTTACCAGGTAGAACTCAGCATTACATTCCAAGCGCTACTGGAGGAAAAGATTTCTGTGAAGCATGTTAAAAAAGACTGGTCAGGTCATACTGAAAACTTCAGCATTTCTCCACAGTGACACGCCCTGGGATTCTTCAGCCTCCTAGAGGGAGCCCGTCAGGGAAAGTGAAGTCTAAACAGCTGCTCTCAGACAGATGATTCTTTTAATCAAAATGTTTAAAACATTGTGCTTGAACGTGCAGAATCTGTAGAATCAGAAGAAACCTAAGCAGATCACAGGACCCACTGCAGACACAATCATGATATCCCTCAGGAGCCAAACAGATCCAATTAAAAGATCTTATTTTAAAAAGATAGCCCTAAACAAGAAGCGGGTTTTAAAAAGTACTTTTCCTTAATGGACAGATAACATATATGCAAGACTAGCTACACAGGATGGACTGAACAATACAGTGAGCCCCATGTGAGTTCACATTTCAGGGAAAACTAGGAAAATTAACTTCACCCCTCCACGTACAGAACACATTACCCTCTAAAGCAGTGGTTTTCAATATTTTTCATTTGTGGACCCCTTCAAAATTTAGAATCGAGGTACGGATCCCTTTGGAAATCTTAGACATAATCTGTGCACACTGAGGGGTCCAAGGACCACAGCTTGAAAACCACTGCTCTCAAGTGACTGGCAGTAAGGAAAGACTTCCCTTACACTTGCTTCCCTTGCTTTTACTATTAAGCAAACGCCCCCTGGGATACTGAAGTCTGAGAGATGGTACAGATGAGACATCTCCTAGCCCTTCCTGAACGAGGCTGAACAGATTTCATTGCCTTTCATATTTACCAGAGTTTCAACTCCTCATTTTCAAAAGCTTATCAAATGGGTCTCTCCTTCCTATTGATTACCTGAAATAAAAATGGTTTAACATACCACAGAAATTTGATGCAAGCTGTGCATGATGCACTAAGACGACTTATTGCTGGGCAACCACGGAAAAATCAGTTGAAGCCATGTGTGACTTCAGCAAGTCAATTAATTTATTTGTCTCCGTTCCCCGTTAAAAGGGACAATACTTACCTGCCTCTCAGAGACATTATGGGGTTTAATATTTGTAAAGCAGTTTTAAGATAAAGTGCTATACAAACAGCAAATATTATGATTGGGATAATTATACACACAAGTATTACACTCAGATAAAAGATTAGATAGTACCTTACTGTAGGGAACATGGGCCAGACTTGAGTTTGGGTAACTTTATTTGGTCAAATGCTGAATGAAGTTTATATTAAGGAATGCTAAAGCAGCTCCAAGTTTAGGTGAAAGGGCACTGGAGCAGGCCATGCACTCATCCTGGACTTGGCCCCCTCTCAGAGTCCCTTTTTCCCTGTCATGCTTACTGTCATAAGGAATGAGTGGAAGTGTGTGAAAGGGTAACTGACAATGAATCTTTAATTATATTTACCAAAGTGAGAATGGGCCTTTTTCCATTAGACAGAAGTCTCTTCCAGCTACTCATACCAGCCTGTCATAAATATAAAGGGAAGGGTAAACCCCTTTGAAATCCCTCCTGGCCAGGGGAAAGCTCCTCTCACCTGTAAAGGGTTAAGAAGCTAAAGGTAACCTCGCTGGCACCTGACCAAAATGACCAATGAGGAGACAAGATACTTTCAAAAGCTGGGAGGAGGGAGAGAAACAAAGGGTCTGTGTCTGTCTGTATGCTGGTCTTTGCCAGGGATAGACCAGGAATGGAGTCTTAGAACTTTTAGTAAGTAATCTAGCTACGTATGTGTTAGATTAGGATTTCTTTAAATGGCTGAGAAAAGAATTGTGCTGAATAGAATAACTATTTCTGTCTGTGTATCTTTTTTGTAACTTAAGGTTTTGCCTAGAGGGGTTCTCTATGTTTTTTAATCTAATTACCCTGTAAGATATCTACCATCCTGATTTTACAGGGGGGATTTCTTTATTTCTATTTACTTCTATTTTCTATTAAAAGTCTTCTTGTAAAAAACTGAATGCTTTTTCATTGTTCTCAGATCCAAGGGTTTGGGTCTGTGGTCACCTATGCAAATTGGTGAGGCTTTTTATCCAACATTTCCCAGGAAAGGGGGGGTGCAAGTGTTGGGAGGATTGTTCATTGTTCTTAAGATCCAAGGGTCTGGGTCTGTAGTCACCTAGGCAAATTGGTGAGGCTTTTTACCAAACCTTGTCCAGGAAGTGGGGTGCAAGGTTTTGGGAAGTATTTTGGGGGGAAGGACGCGTCCAAACAGCTCTTCCCCAGTAACCAGTATTAGTTTGGTGGTGGTAGCAGCCAGTCCAAGGACAACGGGTGGAATATTTTGTACCTTGGGGAAGTTTTGACCTAAGCTGGTAAAGATAAGCTTAGGAGGTTTTTCATGCAGGTCCCCACATCTGTACCCTAGAGTTCAGAGTGGGGGAGGAACCTTGACACAGCCTCTCACATGTCCTGCTTACAATGAAGACATCTGCTCATGGTCAGCAGCAGATTTTGCAAGAAAATGTCCACCTCAGATTGGAAACTTCTACTATGACCTCAGATCAAGAAACCAAATTATTGGTCCATGATGAGCTACAGCCAACACACTGGAATCTCTAAGTGAAAAAGGATGGTCCCTTAGGGAGAGCAAGGGGACACTGAACCCTATATAAGACTAACCATCCAGAAGGAAAGGGGGGATTCTCTCATATCAACACCTGAACCAGCCATCCGGAGAAGACATGAAAGACTGACCGTCAGCTAAGCCAAGCCTTAAGTCTACAACTAACAGAGGGAAGAAACCGACCACCTCCCCTTGCATATGAAACAAGCTCAAGTTATTTACAACACCAGGACTAGTTCTCTGCTAAGACCAAATCACATGAATTCCAGATTCTATGACCTAGTGTACACTTAAAAATTAGATTGACCTAGTTACTTTGCTCAGGGGTGTGAAAAATGTCATGTCTTGGGCACCGGAGGTAGGTTGACCTAACCCCAGTGTCCATGCGGCTAGGTTGATAGAACAGGTCTTCTGTCAACCCAGCTACCATCGCTCAGGGAGTGGATTAACGACAGACTGAAACACCCCTTCCGTCGCCATGGGAAGCATCTAGGCTACAGGTGTCGCTGTGCTGCTGTAGTGCTTCTACTTTTAGTAGACTCTTAGCCCAATTTATTAGATGAAAAGAAAGGAATTCGTCCTTAATTCCCTGGGAAGCACGGAAGTCATTTTTATGTAAACTTCATAAACTGATTTAATAATCTTTGTATCGGTGAGCTGGATAAATTGAAACTGATCTATTGATTGAATCTCAGTTGTAACCTTAATTTGATCATTGCATTGTGTTATATTTCATTAGTTTGGGGAAGTCAGAAGTAAATTAGATAGTGATTTTTTTAGCTTCATATTTGTTTGCTTATTCTTTTAATTAATCTATAAAAGCAACTCTTCTGGTTCCTCTCCCAAAACTTCAATGCAGGAAAACAACCTATTTAGAGGTAAAGGTAAATAAATTGAGTCACGACTGGAGCCATATTTTAATTATTTGATTAAAATCCTGTTACAACTACACTGCATGTCAGGAAGATGCCTTGTAATCAACAATGTATTTCTGAACTAAACTTGACTTTCAGTCCTGAACGAACAGGACTTAAAAGTCCCTTAAAAGTACATTTTCAGTACATACTTGACATTTGGGTGTAATTTCCAGCTCAGGTAGACATACCCGCACGAATACACTAAAAAGAGCAGTGTAGCAGCACCTGCGGGCTGCCCCGAGTATGCACCTGGGGTTTCAGAGGGGTTTCAGAGGGGATTGAACTTGGGGCCACCAGCCTACCCTAGTGTCTGTGCAGCCACAGCTTCACTTCCGTCTTTAGCCTGCTAGCACAGATAGGTCTACCCACGCTGGAAGTGACTCTCCATCTGCACTGTAGACATACCTTAAGAGGGTCACCTCAGCTGTTCTTAATGATTAAGAAAGGCACAGTATGTCAAGCCTGTAACCAGACTATGTCGTTAGCAAGTCTCCAGTCAGACTGCAGAATATTTGAACAAATGTCCAAATAAATTAAGACATTATCACAGAATCAATTTAACAATTTGTTACCAAATTCCAAGATCATACAGATTAATTCAGCTCATCCCAAACAACAATAATGTAAAGTTTAACCTACTTTTTACACTACATTTTGTAAAAGCTGACAATCATTTGTTTTGGGTATAGTCTCCAGTCATTTATAATTTGTAACAGCAAAGGGTTAGGTGACGCAACGGTTCCTGTACTAGTTCTTCATAACAATGGATAGGGGTCAAATTCCAGTTGTACCAAACTAAAATAGGCATTGCTCAATCCTAGTCCACATTTGTCTGAACTGTAAAACCACCACATAGTGTGGCATAAGCAGAAGCCTTGAAAGGACCCAGACTGTGTGGGTAAGTCAAGTCTAAGATACTTTATGCAGCATCTGAACACACTGTACTTGGAGCATACTTCCATCACCACCATTTTTAGTCATCTATGTGCAGTATGTAGTCATACACTTCACAGCCCGCTAGGGGAATGCACATCACTTCTCACTGGATGAGAAAAAGCAGAGGTTGGAGCTATGGGGAGATCTTTTCTCCTCAGCACAGAGAGATAGCAGCAGCCATCTTTAATCTCTCCCAATAGGTGGGCTGAACGCCAGAGTAAAGAAGTGATACGGCCTCTCAAGAGCTGCCACGAAAGAGAAGGGTTCCTCCTTAATGATCCTGCAGTGGCTGCACTATGGCAACAGTACAGATAGGATGGCATGCCCCATGCTGTGTAGCAGGAAGAAAGATAGAAATAAGTTGCTTAACTTCTGTAGTCAAAACTCAGTGCCAAGAGATGATGTGACATGGACCTAATGGCATCACCACGAGCACTGGCCCCTCCTGCCAGCCTCCCTGCTCTGCACTTAAACTGCCAACTGTGGATTTTCTATTTGCTGAAGCACAGATTAGCAAGGTTCTCGATAACATTTCCAAAGCTTCATATCATTTTGGAAGAACCAAAAATGCAGAAAAGAAAACTGATGACAGTTGAACTAGGGACCACTGCAGAATAAATCCTCATTTGTAATTCACAAATCACCATATCTGGTTATTGGACCTGAAAACATCCACAGTATGACGGTCAGACAGTGCCACCTACCTATCATGCAGTGCATATTTTTAAGCAACCTTCAGAAAAGGCTTAAAATGGCATGATATGTTAGAAGACTTCAGAGGAAAATTTTCACCACCACCCATAATTGTTCTTAACCCTCCACATTCCAACAGATATGCACAAGTAGAAAGCGTATGTGCCACATACCGTGGAGAGTATCTTACAGCTTGGGGGAGAGACATGACTCTAGCTCAGAAGCAGGATGTGCTACGAGAAACTCTGTTAGCTGTCAGGATAGTTCAGCTGGGAGCTAGAGCTTAAGTCTCATAACAGAACATGGATTCATACCTAATGCTGATCCCATAGTGCAGCAACAGGGAGATACTGCAGCCTGAAATTCTTGAACAGTGAGCAGAGATCACTGTTGCCCATTTGTGACTGAAAGGAACCTATATGCTCCTGTAATAATCTTTGTACAAAATATGCCCTGTGAAGTATCATCTGAAAACTAATAACTTGCTGGTCAATAATATCATGGTGAAATGTACATAGCAACATCATATGTAAAATTATTAATTCCCCCTGTGCGATGTTAGCACATGTTCATACCCACATAGCCCTGACTAGGCATTTGTTAAATGGGTTTATCCTAAACAAAGGAATGTATGTTTACCTCTATTTACATGTAAGTAGTAAACAGAGTCCTGGAGACAGCAAGAGGGAGAAATGGCAAGAGACAATGTACATCTGTATTTCAGAAAGAGCATGGAGCCACCTTCATCACCAGACTCCATGTCACCGTCATTACTGTTTGAATGAACTTTGCTTTGAGGCATAGGCCTCAGAAGCGTGCACTTCAAAGGATGACTGGACCATAAAAATGAGGGGTAAAAACACCCCAAGGCATCTCTCCCTCTCTCACCTAAGACAAAGGAACTGACCTTTTGATCCTAGGGGAGATCCTGGCCTGAGAATTGGGTTATCCCTGTTACTGGGAACTTATGGTAAGGATTTTTTTTTTTTTAACCTTGAACCAAAACTAGCTTGTTAAGTTTTAGCTACTGGAAAGTATTTTATCTTTATTTTTCTTGTAACCATGTCTGACTTTAATGATATTTGAATTCACTTAAAATCTCTTTTTTGTAGTTAAATAATCTTGTTTTATTTTTAATCTAAATGAATCCAGTGTTGTGTTTAAACTGAACTGTTTGGTAAGTCCAGTTAAAGCAGCAAACTGTTGAATATTGATCTTTTACAGGAGTAATGGACCTCTAATACCTGAATTGTTCAGAAGAGGGCTGGACAGTGCAGACCATGTTTTGGGGGAAAATTTAGGACTGGGGATGTGTTGAGGGTCACCCTGCAAGTAGTTAGCTTCCAGCAGCCTTGCTTGAGTGTGGCTGGAATATTGCTGACAGGCTGCTGGAATCAGACTTGCTGTACCAGGGCAGTAGCTATATACAGACATTGGTATTGGTATGCGGCTTGTGAGCAGCGGAGGTTGGGAGCTACAACAGCATTGTGAGGCACCCAAGGTTACAGGGCAGGTAGTGAAACAACACCTGGATTGCACTCTGGAATGTGACATCATCTCAGTTGCATGTCCAGGTGGAAGTTAAAGACAGAATGAGAAAGTTTAAAAAAACAAAACAGAACACTAATATTCTCAGAATTCTGGCCAATAAGCACCATTCCTCCCATAAAAAACGTGAGACTGTCAATGACTATAGGTGAAATATGTCAAACTTGTGAGTAATGCTCTCCAGTCAACTTCACAACAATTGTCCAGCCAAAATTTAATGCATTATTTTAAAAAGACTTATGATGGCTATTAGAACTACTACATAAACCCAGATCTGAATTCATCATATTAAAACACATTTATTCAAGACCTTTTGCAGTCATCCCTGGATACAGGTGGTACTAACTCCCTCACAGAACTTGAACATTTTTTTTTTTTAATGCCTCCCCTCCCCTCCCCCCACACACACACACACGCTCTCAGGAGATAAGAGAGAATGGGAGGGAATAAAGAAATGAGTAGTGGGAATGCCAGCTGCACTACACCTAGAGCCCCTCCTGCTGACCAACACAGGCACAGATCTTAGGAGCGGGCAATCAATCCCAGCCTCCTGGTCAAATGAGATTACAGCAGCCACCAAAAAAAATGTAGGAGGTACTAGAGGAATTTTTATTGAGCAAAAATGAGGCAGATCAGATAGGTAAGAACAACAGCATGCTGTGAATTTTCTGTAGCTACCTGTCACCAACAGAAATATTCTTTTTAAAAGATTGAGAAGTTTTACAAGAATTATATAAGACCATTGTGCGCATCTGTAAAATTACTGTAACTATATCCAGAATTGCACCATGGGCCTGGGATGTTTGACTACCGCTCCCTCCGCTACACTCAGATTTAATCATATTATGGAATCACTGGTGTGCAAGAGACATGGTGAGCTTCAGTTTCAAGACTTCAGATAACACTTTCAGATAAATAAAATGGTAATCTCAGGACAACACTGAAGATCATCCAGTACTAACATCTGCTACAGCCATGTTATTACCTGTATAGACAACAGGGAGCCAGACAGCTATCGAAAGTGGAGGTGGGTTTTCTGCTCTGCTGTAGACTGGGTGTGTATTATTCCCTGTAATACTGAAGATAAGTACACTTAGTACTTATCTAGTGACTCAGACAAACTTATGTTCTTCTACCAAGCCCAAGTAAAGTTCTTTTCCATGCTATTGCTCTCTCCCTCTTTAGCCACTTTTACTGACAGCAACTCTGACTACAAAATAATTAACATAACGGACAGAGAAAAGGATAAATTGGGTGAAAACAGGGGAATGGAAACGGTAAAGATCATGGGTGCTCAACCAGGCAAAAATTACAAGAGTGGAGTAACAAGTCTGGAACCCACCTCTTAGTAGAACTAGGGAAGCTGTATCCTTTGGGGAGATCTGAACTTAACTTTTACTTGGAGGCTCCCACTGGTGGGTGGACTTGTCCCCCATTGCCCTGACTGAGCCCAGGTGGAAAATGCACCTCTTGGCAGTTATTCACGGGATTTCTACCTTCTGAAAGTTCAGCACGATGAGAAAGGGCAGCACAGCAGGGAAGCCCAAAGATCTCTCAACCAGAATGGAAAATCTGTACATGAGTGAAAAACGGTGAGAGGGAAGATGAACAGAATGGGGGCGGGGGGAGAGAGAGGGAGAACAACAGAAGAGCGATCTACTAATAGTGTCCATAGGGGACATCCTAAGGGAATCTAAACTACTGTGTTTAGCTTTTAAGTTACTGCTGCATTCTAACAGGTTTCAGAGTAACAGCCGTGTTAGTCTGTATTCGCAAAAAGAAAAGGAGTACTTGTGGCACCTTAGAGACTAACCAATTTATTTGAGCATGAGCTTTCGTGAGCTACAGCTCACTTCATCGGATGCATACCGTGGAAACTGCAGCAGACTTTATATATACACAGAGAATATGAAACAATACCTCCTCCCACCCCACTGTCCTGCTGGTAATAGCTTATCTAAAGTGATCACCAGGTTAGGCCATTTCCAGCACAAATCCAGGTTTTCTCACCCTCCACCCCCCCACACAAATTCACTCTCCTGCTGGTGATAGCCCATCCAAAGTGACAACTCTTTACACAATGTGCATGATAATCAAGTTGGGCCATTTCCTGCACAAATCCAGGTTCTCTCACTCCCTCACCCCCCTCCAAAAACCCACCCCCATACACACACAAACTCACTCTCCTGCTGGTAATAGCTCATCCAAACTGACCACTCTCCAAGTTTAAATCCAAGTTAAACCAGAACATCTGGGGGGGGGGGGGGGTAGGAAAAAACAAGAGGAAATAGGCTACCTTGCATAATGACTTAGCCACTCCCAGTCTCTATTTAAGCCTAAATTAATAGTATCCAATTTGCAAATGAATTCCAATTCAGCAGTTTCTCGCTGGAGTCTCGAGACACCACTGACTTCCTGAGGAAACTTCAATCCATCGGTGATCTTCCTGATAACACCATCCTGGCCACTATGGATGTAGAAGCCCTCTACACCAACATTCCACACAAAGATGGACTACAAGCCGTCAGGAACACTATCCCCGATAATGTCACGGCTAACCTGGTGGCTGAACTTTGTGACTTTGTCCTTACCCATAACTATTTCACATTTGGGGACAATGTATACCTTCAGATCAGCGGCACTGCTATGGGTACCCGCATGGCCCCACAGTATGCCAACATTTTTATGGCTGATTTAGAACAACGCTTCCTCAGCTCTCGTCCCCTAAAGCCCCTACTCTACTTGCGCTATATTGATGACATCTTCATCATCTGGACCCATGGAAAAGAAGACCTTGAGGAATTCCACCATGATTTCAACAATTTCCATCCCACTACCAACCTCAGCCTGGTCCAGTCCACACAAGAGATCCACTTCCTGGACACTACAGTGCTAATAAACAATGGTCACATAAACACCACCCTATACCGGAAACCTACTGACCGCTATTCCTACCTGCATGCCTCCAGCTTTCACCCTGACCACACCACACGATCCATCGTCTACAGCCAAGCTCTGCGATACAACCGCATTTGCTCCAACCCCTCAGACAGAGACAAACACCTACAAGATCTCTATCAAGCATTCTTACAACTACAATACCCACCTGCAGAAGTAAAGAAACAGATTGATAGAGCCAGAAGAGTTCCCAGAAGTTACCTACTACAGGACAGGCCTAACAAAGAAAATAACAGAACGCCACTAGCCGTCACCTTCAGCCCCCAACTAAAACCCCTCCAACGCATTATTAAGGATCTACAACCTATCCTAAAGGATGACCCAACACTCTCTCAAATCTTGGGAGACAGGCCAGTCCTTGCCTACAGACAGCCCCACAACCTGAAGCAAATACTCACCAACAACCACATACCACACAACAGAACCACTAACTCAGGAACTTATCCTTGCAACAAAGCCCGTTGCCAATTGTGCCCACATATCTATTCAGGGGACACCATCACAGGGCCTAATAACTTCAGCCACACTATCAGAGGCTCGTTCACCTGCACATCCACCAATGTGATATATGCCATCATGTGCCAGCAATGCCCCTCTGCCATGTACATTGGTCAAACTGGACAGTCTCTACGTAAAAGAATAAATGGACACAAATCAGATGTCAAGAATTATAACATTCATAAACCAGTTGGAGAACACTTCAATCTCTCTGGTCACGCAATCACAGACATGAAGGTCGCTATCTTAAAACAAAAAAACTTCAAATCCAGACTCCAGCGAGAAACTGCTGAATTGGAATTCATTTGCAAATTGGATACTATTAATTTAGGCTTAAATAGAGACTGGGAGTGGCTAAGTCATTATGCAAGGTAGCCTATTTCCTCTTGTTTTTTCCTACCCCCCCCCCCCAGATGTTCTGGTTTAACTTGGATTTAAACTTGGAGAGTGGTCAGTTTGGATGAGCTATTACCAGCAGGAGAGTGAGTTTGTGTGTGTATGGGGGTGGGCTTTTGGAGGGGGGTGAGGGAGTGAGAGAACCTGGATTTGTGCAGGAAATGGCCCAACTTGATTATCATGCACATTGTGTAAAGAGTTGTCACTTTGGATGGGCTATCACCAGCAGGAGAGTGAATTTGTGTGGGGGGGTGGAGGGTGAGAAAACCTGAATTTGTGCTGGAAATGGCCTAACCTGATGATCACTTTAGATAAGCTATTACCAGCAGGACAGTGGGGTGGGAGGAGGTATTGTTTCATATTCTCTGTGTATATATAAAGTCTGCTGCAGTTTCCACGGTATGCATCCGATGAAGTGAGCTGTAGCTCACGAAAGCTCATGCTCAAATAAATTGGTTAGTCTCTAAGGTGCCACAAGTACTCCTTTTCTTCTTGCTGCATTCTAGAAATACTTAAGATACAGAGACAGGGATTAGAGTGGAAGAAATCCCATTACTTAGTCACCAAGTAAAAACCCCCACTAGCCACTATGATTTCTGCACTGGTAGTTCATCTCAAACATCTCCTTTCAGTTTCCTTCTGTTCTCCTTTCCCCTATTCCACGTACAGAAATAAAATCATAAAAATAGGCCTCTGTATTATGTCTTCCCTCTGCTTCCAGGACCTAGTGACCTACCCATCTTCTTCCATCTAAGTAAAGAGCAGCATTTCCCATCAATTATTTTGGAACTATTAACTCCATGTAAAGAGAGACAAAGGAATCAATGCTTCCCAGAAGTAAAGTCAAGATGGAGTTTTAAAAAACAAACAAACACTGGCAGTACTATACATAAAAAGTAATAAAGTGAACAAGGAGAGAAGGCAAAAAAAAATCTCCCACTTAGTGACTTAGCCAAGGAAAGGTTATTTACCAGGCTGACTTTGATGCTAAAACGGGAGCCAGCTTTAGCTTTTATAAACTAGCAAAGTGGCAACCCTGATTACTGTGTGCAGCCATTCCATCTTATTGTGATCCTGACAGACCTCATATTAATTCAGCATGGAACTAATCGATATTTGACAGGGAGACCACCCTCTCCCCAAAAAAGAAACACCTACATGCGGAGGACAGCGGTGCATGCAATTCAAGAGATGGCCTTCTTTTGTAAAGACAGTACAGTACTAAACAATTCCCTAGCATTGGGTGCAAAGAATGCCCTGTTGGAATTGTGGTCTCTTAGAACAAAAGAAGTATGCACAGACTAAATACCTGTGGGCACTGAAGATCTCATTAGATTTTTCACAAATCTAGAAAAAAAATTAATCTTGGGGTCCTAATCAAAATGCCTAATCCCAACTGTGTCAACTTTAGTCAGTATTTTTTACTTCCTGTCCTGAAATGTTTTGCAGACTTGTTGTGCAGGGTTCATTATGTCTCTATCTAGAGAAGGCACTATAGAAATAAGATATTTTTAGCAAGCAAAGAAAAAGGAAGAGAGCATTAAAAATGGAGACTTCAAATAAAAAACACACTCATGTCTGGAAAGACCAGACTGAGCTGTTAAGTGAATAAGCCCCTCACAAATTTGGTCACAAAACATCTACTGGTTTCAAGTGACCCAGAGATCAGACTTACTTAGCATACCTGCTTTACTGAGCAAAATGATTTCCAGCACCATCCCACATACATCACCTTTGAAAGGCCAATGTTACTATGTAACTCAGACACCTCAATGACTACCACCAAATTCAACAACCAGGGAAGATGCATTTGAGGTCAGCAGTGAGGAGATCAACCTATTTTCTTACTCAATTTAGGAGAAAACCATCACCACTTATATGGGTAAACAAACAAATCTGCACAATAACCTGGCATCTTTTATTCATCTGAAGTGTATCACAGCTGCAAGGGTGAAAAACAAGGAGCAACACAGATTGTCCTTCCAACTCATAGAGAAAGCTCACTGCAGGCCTATGTTTTAAAGTCAGACTGAGGATTTATGGGCTGTAGTTCAGGAACCTTCATTTTCATATTCTAACAAGCCAGTAACAAAGATCCCTCTTGGCTGATGCCTGATAAACTTATACAGGGTTAATAGCCTGGGTTACATCACTATTTTTTATTTACATATTTTAATATCTAGCTTCAGTATTTAGCTATTTTTGGGATGGGGAGGAGTGAAGGGGGAAATGCAAGAATCAAGATTACCAAAAACTTAAAATTTTTCAAACCATGGTATATTAATAAATTTCCAGGAACTCAAGTTATAATCCCAGCTCTGTTACAGACTCCACATGTGGCTCAGGCAGGTTACTTAACTTCTCTGCCTCAGTTCCTCCATTGGTAACATGGAGAGAACACTTACCGATTTCACATGTCTGTTGCAAGAATTCAAGTGCTTCGAAAATGAAAAGCAGTAAATACTAAGTACCTTTCAATGAGAAATCCAAGTTATTTGGATTCCCCCCAAAAGGTTTTTTTCTAGTAGTACTTATACCTAGAGCTTGCACTTCCCATACCAGATGGGAATGGTACTTACATAATTAAAATAGTTCATTGTGAGAATATGGACCTTTAATTTTCAGGTGAAGTTAGTCAGTCTTACCCCAAAAAGACTGATACCTTATATAATGGACAACTAACATCAATGGGACAGTTCTATAGAACTTCATCAACTACATCCGAAATGGATTCCATAAAATCTGGATTGGCAAGCTGAAAGAAGTGGAATACAGACATACAAATGACACGAGAGGACTCTAGAGTTAATTTCCATGAACGATATGTTGCAACATTTTTCTGTAAAAAATTCACTGGGGCTGATGTTGCTTCTACTTACTGAATATGGAATGTACTTGTAGTGACCAAAATAAACTCTTCTCTATATAAATAAAATGGAAATAATGCCACAGAGGTGTTAAAACTTTTTACTGTTGTAGCAAAATATAGGCTTTATTTCACTCTCCAAATCTTTAGACTCATCTTAATATTTGCCCTGTTTTAACTCCAAATCGTGTATTTCACTGCCATGAGTTGATATATCGAGGGTATAATCTACAGATATGTAAACATACACAATAACTAAAGTTCAAGTGTGTGTATATATATTTTTAGGCAGTATAAAAAAAATTAAGATTGAGAAATCAAGCACTCATGCTTTAGGAAAGTAGTTATGAGCTCTTCCGCAATATTAAACTCAGCCATATTGCGCATATTAATAGCATTTACATTTAAGGAAGAGGGACAGAAGAAGATATAACAAATATGCAGCATGGATAGATTAACATTGAGGCCGGAGAGAGATTTGGAATTTTCTTACTTCAATGCTAGACATCTTAACCCTAATGTAACAATGCTCCTCTTCTGCTGTCTGCAGGAATTGAACATGGGATCTCTGGATCTAAAGGTTTACTGAGCTAATGAATAAGGTCCACTAGCTCAGAGGCATTAGCAGACTCAAACCTATACAAATGATCTGGCTACTAGATCGTACAGAGAGCCACGACGTTAGCATGGATCACTCCAATACTGCATTAACATTAGTTTAATTTCCCTTAAAAAGAAGGTCAAAGTCTTGTTCTTATCGTACATGCCCAAGCACACGCTAGGTTAAATGCAAACCTGGCTAACGTCCTCTGAAATTGAAGATCCAGTACGCCAAAAGCCCTTGTATCCAAACATTCAAGTGTCGGTTTTTCTAAGTCCATCTCGACACTACGAGCTAGGGGTGTGATTCCTGCTCACTGCTCTCATGCGCATACTTGAGCTGGCCATCACTGACCCAGCGGGAGTATAAACCGTAGTGTAGACACAGTAACACTAGTAGTGGCAGCAGAGGCACAGCTGAGCCATGCTGAGTACAAACCTTCTTGAAACCAAGGAAATGTACTCGACATGACTCTGCCGTCCCTCTACTACCGCTCCCCATGCGCCCACCGCTACATCGCTATTTATGCTTGCTCCAGCTCGATGACCGACAGCACGAGTATGTGTACACAAGCACTACACACCAGTAGCTTGCAGCCTAAATCAATGAAAGACTTTATTTACTCTGCCACATGTGAGCAGAAAGTTACAAGTCAGTGATCAAGTCACTCCAATAGATGAAAATAAAGCATTTCACCACAGATGGTCCCAGCTGTGGTGTGTTTATTAAAAACATCACAGGAGATGTTTCTTGCAGACCCTGCATCACGGTGTGGCATCAGTGGACTGAAGCGTTTTTTGTTTTGTGTTTTAACAGAATCAACACATTCAGCTGACGTGCCAACCCAATTCAATCGGGTGTAGGGATCAGACACTCAGCAGTGATTCTTTGCTCCCGCATTCTGGAGTAGAGCAGGCAGCGTACTTGGCCTCCTGCCATGTCAAGATCAGTGCTAGAAGGCTCCAGAGGGAACTACACCCAGCCTGCCTTGTCTTTGTAATAATAGGGCAAAGGCCTGAAGAATGATTAAAAACATTTGAAAAAATTAAGTGAGCAGAGATCTTAGGACTTTCAAGGATCACAGCGATGAATATGGGCTTAGAGGTGCAGTCTGAAGCCGGTGCCAACACATATGAAGACACATGTGGGTGAAGCTTTTTAATATTGTAGATCACTCCTCAGAGATTCCCTTATGGTCCAACCTTTCCTTCCAATTACAACAGTTTTTAGTGACATACATTAGTAACATTCGTGCAGCATTAATGAGACAAGATGAAAATAAACGTTTCTTTAATGGGGATGGATGCAGCTGTTACATTACATTCCCCCATATTTTGCACCTGTTGATTTTCCCCTCTTTAGATATATGATTTTTGTATTTGTCAGTACCAGATCTCCGCAACTGCCAGTAACCAGCGTTATTCTACTCTTTCCTGATCTTGCTGCAGCTTGGATCTAGCTGTATGTTCAGTATCTCTCCAATTTTGATCATGATTGACTTTACACCAAATATGAAGAATTTGCACAGATGCTAAAAGGGTTCTGGGGTTTTTGTCTTTAAAGTTTGGATGTCAAAAAAACCCTTCTGCATACCCTATAAGAGCTCTGAATGAGATACACCCAGCAGGAACAGTAATTGCTTTCAGGGTGGATAGATGCTTTACCATTGTCCAGAATCACTGCAGTATAGTCCATTACTTCAAGCAGGTGGGCTAACTCACTGGTCCACGCACCAGAAAACACTTTCTAGCCACAGGATTTCCATTCCTTTCCTTTCTGGATTCAGTTTTATTTCAGATTAAGCAGTTTAACACAAGTTCAACATATCGATTATGTCCTTTTCCCCAACCCAGGGTCTTCTGCAGGAGCCTACCTACCACCTACAGGATACACTCCACAGGCTGTCTGCCTGGAAGAAAGGTGAGCATCTCGCCTTCCTAGCCTTTGCCCTGCAAGCCATCTGCCTGAGCCATATAAACTGGGTTCTTTCCCCTGCCGTGGGGTGCCTACTTGACGCAGCTCTCACAACTGAACTACTTGCTGCACGGGTTGTTTGTTGGGTGGGAAACATCATGACATGTCAGTTATGCTTATACAATCAATGGTAATTTTAAATATACTCAGACTTGTTTAATGACAGCCAGTTTTAAGAGACTTGATTCAGAGATGAATTTGGCCTTCAGTTTTACAAGGACAGTCACTATAATAGGATCTGTTCATTGGAGTTTCCCTACCTAAAAGGCACCTCAAATATAAGTGTCCAAGAATTAAAATACTACTTCTGGTAAATTGCTATAAGCAGGAATGATATTCAAAGGGTTTGACTACACAACTAAATATACTGTATATAATTCATGACATTTGCTAATTTAAACCAGTATTTTAAAAAAAGAAAAAAGCCTCAGTCAAGATCTGAGATTTCAGGTAAATTTTTCTTGTTTTAGTTTGTGCTTCTGAAAAACTGAAAGATTTAGACATTATATACCTCCACAAGAAAAACAAAAGATTAGGCAGTTATCCACCTATTATTGTGTGTCTGTGCATATATTAACTGCAAGTCTTCCAGCCCTCTCAGACAAGACTTACTGGTATTTATAATTTCCACAAGGTGGTGCTCTTGCATCAAGAATTATATTGCACCTTTTTTTTTTTACCAAAAAAAAAAATGTTATGCTAGGCACTGTCATTCTTACCTCAGGATGAAAGAAAATTTCAGGTCCAAGAAACCTTTCATAACCAATATCTATAATTAATTTATTTTTGTTGATTGCATTGATGCCTGTGTACTGTTTGATCCATTTTCATGGATCTACATCATATTTGGCAAATTCTTTTACTATGTCAGGGCAAATGTAACAATATTTTTCCTGTAAAGAAATACCATGCATTAAAAGTTGCCTAAACTGATCATACGTAATTATTAAATACACCAAGGAACAGTTCAGAAAAACAGTGAAAATTACTTAATTGGAGAATCAAAAGCGAGGTCTAAATCTATTAACCTAGGGTTCACATTTCGTAACTACTGTTCTTACAATTCTAACCTTATTCTTAAGGAACAGACTGTTCAGGAAAAGTCCTACATAATGAATTGGTAAAGCCCCCAATCCTGCATTGAGAGATGCGCAAGACCCCATTGATTTCAATGGGGCTTCACACTGGCAAACTCCTTAGCGTGCATGCAATGTCACTGAAATCACTGGTTTCAAAGCAGAGGGTCCACCTGTACGCATTTCATTACATGATCAGAAATAGGTGATCATCCCAGTAATATTATGCAATATATGCAAGACTCAGAGGTTGAGTTTTTATGGAGAATTTTCTTAACTAGCACAGTTCAAATTTGAAGCAAACTCTAAAGCCAATTTCACCTTTAAAACACGTACACATTAATTCTAAACGAAAGTCTTGCTTGATAATTATTCATATTTCTCCTTGTCTCCCCTTTACATCTTTTCCCCCTCATTCTATGAAGAGCTTAAATAGAAGGAAAAGTATAGTTTAACAATTCCTATATTTGTATATGTAAAAAGGGCCACTGGCAATGTGCTAAAACAAAAAACAAAAATCTACCTCTCTTAAAAGTAAGGTAAATTTCACATCAAATGTTTACCTTTATGGCTTTTGCTGTCTCCAGAGACTGTTCGGGGGAATTTCCACCTCCCTCTCCCTTAGGATCTGCTGAATGAAATATGTGATATCTCTACCTGCAATAGGGATATGTTTGATGCAACTTCCAATTATATAACCTTCTGCTTATGGAAAAAAAATGCTTAGAAAAAGCTGGCGTACGAAGTACCAAAAGTTAACAGCAGAATATAATGTTCATTTTTACCCAGCAGCTTCTTGCGTTTTTTTAAAAACCTAAAAGTGAGACTTTGGCACCTTTCAAAGTGACCTCAAATTTGTAAACCCTAATGAAACTAGATGCTACTTTCTAAGGCCCTTGATTACTATTTGGAGAACTGATGCTGCTTAATATTATCTAATACAAACATCAGCAGTGAATGTAAAAAAAATTAGGATAATCTTAAACGCATGCTGAAGATAGAGACGTTCCAACCATGAGGTCTTTTTCAGGAATGATCTAAAAAGGCAAAAAGTACTCATGACAAGAGAAAACAGGTATCCTGCACGAGAGACTGAAAAATGGATAGAGAAGAACAAAGGTTACAAAAATACTGAACAAACAACAAAAAAAGCTATTAAAGGGAAGGGAAAATGACCAATAAACACAATAAGGAAAAGAGATGTTTTAAAATGCATCCTGAAAAAGGCAACAAATAAAGACAAGAGAAAAAGGAAAAGGGTAATATTGGCCATAGCCAGTAACAGTAAACACAGCAATGACTACTTCGTATGGCAAGCTTATGCTGTTTCTAAGAGTTCCCATTTTAAGTTCCATATAGCAAATATTGCAGGGTACAGATAACTACCAACAGGCAATAAGCTTAAAGAAGTTAATGGAGCCCACAGCATTATAATATATTTCAGTACTTAGATGTCATTCAGGCCAACACACTGGATGCCATAATTGGAACAGAAATTAGAGTGCATAAATAATGATTACAAGTTTGTATCCTGAGAGGGTTCGACAATTAGAAATTGACTAGATGCTTGCGCTGCGTTTATATAAGCTTGCCTTTGTTTCACACAGGTAACCTGTACTCTAAATTTTTGACAGTAGCATGAGGAAATACCCCATATGTGAAAGGTAGAATACTATACAAATGTCCAACCAAAAACTTTTTGGAAATGGAACTCAACACACAGAAAAGTGCTACACATTCAGGCAAAGATGAAATCTCTGCGTCAAGTGAGAACATCCACCACACTGACCAACTTTCCAAATTTGAGCAGCATTAACAAATATTGGTCATGGTAAAAATTTGTATACAGCAGGATGCATGGACAGGATTTATACAAGAATAGGAATCTCCAAAAGACATATTGACTCCTTTTTCATGGCCTTCATTTCAGAAGACAGGATATTGGGCTAGACGTACCTTTGGTCTGACTCAGTATGGCAGTTCTTACTGACCTCAGAGAGAAAGAGCTGTAATGGTATTTAATGAACTTGGATTTCAATTTTCTCCACACCACAACTACTGTAACCACATTGTGAAGACTCATTTGAAAAATGCTGACTTTTTTATGTAAATATCACCACTATAAAGTTTGTGTGTGTGGTTTTTGGAGGGGGGTGAGGGGGTGAGAGAACCTGGATTTGTGCAGGAAATGGCCCAACTTGATTATCATGCACATTTTAAAGAGAGTGGTCACTTTGGATGGGCTATTACCAGCAGGAGAGTGAGTTGGGGGGGGGGGCGGGGGCGGAGGGTGAGAAAACCTGAATTTGTGCTGGAAATGGCCCAACTTGATGATCACTTTAGATAAGCTATTACCAGCAGGACAGTGGGGTTGGAGGGGGTATTGTTTCATGGTCTCTGTGTGTATATAATGTCTACTGCAGTTTCCACGGTATGCATCCGATGAAGTGAGCTGTAGCTCATGAAAGCTCATGCTCAAATAAATTGGTTAGTCTCTAAGGTGCCACAAGTACTCCTTTTCTTTTTGCAAAGACAGACTAACACGGCTGTTACTCTGAAACTTATTAAATATCTAATGCAGTTCAGACTTTTATCAAACTTGGCTCCTGATCCAGCAGTAACCCAATTTTTCAGTTTATGAGGGCACTTAAGAATCCCAAATAAGTCCCAGGTAAATAGATCTGATCCTTTTACTCTTTGGCGGGTAGACACAGGCCCAACCTTCCACAACATGGTTGTTAACATTTCTTTGAAAAATTACTGGATTATTAGGAAAAAAAGTTTGGTTTGACATGTGAACAGAAATGACATACTGTGGCCATAATAAGTAGTATGACTTTGACATATAAGTACATGTAAGGAGGAAACGCATCCAGAGTAAGACACTGATTCTGCAAACACTTACGCAACTGCCTAACTTTCCTACCGAAAGTAGTCCCATTGATCTCAATAGGACTACTCACCATAATAAAGTTAAACACGGTGTACATGTGTTTGCAAGACTGGTGTATAAGGGATAATCTGCATTATGTACAGGGAGCAAACTTAACGTCTAAGGATTCTTCACATCACCACTACTCCTACCTGGGAGCGGATGAATTACCAAGAAAAATAAATGAAAGAATGTGCATTAATTTTAAAATAAACTAAACTAAAATCAGATTGTTTTGCAGGATTCCACGTAAACAAGTTGCATACAACTACTTAGTGTCATAAATTACAACCATCTTTCCAAACAATTCATATAAACAGCCTGATGTTCAGTGGTGAACAAGTTTCAAGGCTGATCCAATTTGGGACCTTAACTACTTAACAGTGGTCTTTATTTAAAAAAAAAAAAATCCAGCTATGAATTGTGTATTCTTTATATTTATCTCCTCCTACGCAAAACCACTGATTTTAAAAAATCATTTTGCATTAAGTAACTAATTTAATCTTCAACAGAAACCTTTCACAGAAGGGAATACATAATTGTGCACATGATTGCTAACATACAGCATATTGCTACGTGACATTTCCCCCTATTTCACTGTAATGCTTTATTTTGTTTGACTGAAGTCAGCCAATTATTTTAAGCAGCATCTGTAATTCAATCAAACCATCCAAAGCTTTTAAAAAAACAAAGCCCAAACGAAGAAGCCTGTTTCAGAAGTGTACTAGAAACAGGGTCTAATGTGATTTTATATATTATTTCTAGAGCAATAAAAAAAATGAAAAATTACAAAAGGCTTCTAGGCTTTGTAACAAAACCTACTTGTGCTGGGAATGTTATCCACCACAATTATACCATCTCCCATTTGTGGAAGCATTTTCTTAGCCAGTTCCATTACTCACCATTAAAAAGTAATGATCCTCAGGTTCAGTGCGAAGATATTTAAAAATTACTTGCTCCATGAATCTCTCCATGAGATCCCAGTCTTCAACAATACCATGTCATATGGGCCACTGAAGCAAAAGAACATTTTAAACGTGTCAGTATATGAGCCAGTAGGTAACAATACAATGAACACAAGAAGCAAAATCCTAGTATCCTCTATGAGAGCCATAAATACTAGCCTATATAAACATTGTGTCACCGTTCTACTTTTAAAAGAAAGCCAATAATTTTTAAGTCATCATTCTCTCCTGGGTCTCTCGTTATGACTCTGTCTGTGGATAGGGGGCTGGACTGGGAGTCAGAAGACCTAGGTTCTATTCTTAGTTCTGCCGCTGCTTTACTGTGTGACCTGGGGCAAGGCACTCCACCTTCCTGTGCACCAGTTACCCCATCTGTAAACTAGGGATAATGATACTTCTTATCCATTGTAAGCATTTTGCAATCTATGAATGATAGGAGCTAAGATGACAAACCAAGACTTCAGTATTATATTATTTTAGACCATAGGTTCCTATAAGCAGGGGCTATCTTCACATTTTCTTTAGTGCCCAGCACACAGTTGGTGCTTAAGCTAATATATAAGAAAGTAATATCGGATATATATTTTATGAATATTTAACATATACCTTACTTTATTAATCTCCCACAGAAAAGGGTCCTTTACAGGACAAAGAAAAATGGACTCACACAGAAATGGACTTATAGGATGACCCTGTGCAAAGGGGCCAGGGGACATGTTCTGACATTTCTCAAAGCAAACTGATCAGCACCAAAATAGTAATTTTATCATTTAATATAGGTCCCATGCAATTTTCAGCAAGAGGAAATAAAAAGATTTGGTATCTATGTCTATATCAGCTATTGACATTACTGGGGAAAAGAAAATGCATTAATAGACCCTCACAAGATGGATCTGTCATCAACTGTTGCTAAAGCACTGGTAGAAGAACTATTTAAAAGAAAGAACGAAAGAAAGAATGAACGAAAGAACGAAGCCAACCAACCAAATTTGCACATGCTAAACTGAAGCCAACTATATTCAATCCTTTCATTCTGCAACTACAACGACTAGTATACTTAATGACAGCAAACTTCAGATAAGAGTTTGTTTCAAATCTTCTTGACAGGCGTTTAAATAATCTACAAAAATGAAAATATAGAGTCAATTCAAAAAGATTTCTGAAAGATGCTTAAAGCTTCATTATATATTCTTACTTTTGTAGTATAGGTAGGTTTATCTATGGCTTCATCTCCTATGAAAAAGTCTAAATCATCAACTCCCTTCATTACTCTCCTCTGGGCTTGGTCACCTACTTTTGCTGACTCTCTGATTGCAATAGCTAAATAAATAAATAAATAAATAGTCCATCACAAAAGAACACATTAAAAATAAAAAACTCTTTTTCTAAACATAGAACAATGTGAGGTGTTAAGTGGTTCCCCTTTCCTGCTTTAAATAAAGCAAGCAAGGATTCTTTTCTCAAAAATAAAGACTGGAATGTAGGAAGTGATAAGCTGACACACTAATATGTTAGGGTACATTTTCAGTGCAGTGCAGGGAATTTGGTCACTTATCTACAATTAACATCAGTGGGAGTTGCAACCAAATCCCCTCCCTCTCTCTCCCACACACACACACACACGCCACTTTAAAAATTTACCCTGTTACCAACTACAGCACTCGAGAGCTGCATACTTTTGGATTTCCAATACAGTAGGCACTCCTGAAGTGAGGAAATTACAGGTTTTTCTGGGTCTCAATATACCAGGTAAGTTGGAGAATTAAGAGGAAGGAGAAGGGGGAGGCAGTGGGAGCATGAAGAAAATATTTGAAAACATTAAATTACCGAGCCATTATTCTGGCTGGTAGAAAAAAATCAATTTGTAGCCCTATAGAGAAGCTTATTGAGACATTCATGCTTGCTATTAGCAGGAGGCAACTATCACTAAAATCACTAGCAGAAGGCTGGTGTAGGCAGAAAGATTAAGCAGCAAGACATCGAGGGCAAACTATAAATAAAAACAGAATAAAATGTAGCCTGTTTATTTACAATCTTGTTTCAGTAAGCCAGAATCACACACTCAACCACTTCTAATGGAGAACAGGCAGTACGTAGAATAATCACTTAAGAGTGCTTCTAACAGTATTAGGACAAAACTTCTTCAGAGTCTGAAAACTTTTCAGAAACATACACCAGACCCCACAAAACATTCCAATTGACAAAAGTCAGATTTACATTAATAGTCAGAGGAAATATTTCTTACCATATGGTGTATACAAAAACCTATTTAGCACAACACATACGTATATCTTTATAAATTCTTTTGATTTAGAAAATTGTTTTAACACTTATGTTAACTGAACTACGTAGTTACTGCACTATAGTTCTGATAGAGAGTGCTTCCCCAATAACTTCCTTGGACCTCTGGGCTTATTTAATATTTCCTTACCTTGTAGCATCTATCCAAAAAAAAGTCAGCATTCAAGGCAGGCAAAAAAATACTGTGGACATTAGAAAACTAGATGTTGTTTTAGATTAACTGAACAAAGTCCCATAAACCTTTTCAAATACAGCAGAAGCATAATTAGCACCTCAAATTTAAGGCAATATGTAGTCCAAACAAAGTTTTTAAGCATAAGATACAAGACTACGACGACACCTTACTGATATAAAGGACAACTAAAATCAATGGAGTTTAGAAAGGTATCAAATTTAGATTCCAACATTTTTGGTGTTAATATGGATCAATAAAAAATTAAGTAACAGATCCAAATAAAGACCATTTGAATATGCTATGGGCACAGCACGTACACACCACAAAAAGTGATACAGGATATTCCTGATTCTTCTTTGAGTGATTGTCCCTATTGCAGTCTATGGAGAGTTATGCGCATGCACTACGCACCCAGAGCTGTTCAATGTGGTATTGCTTGGTGGTCCGCACATGCGCTCTTGTATTGCCTCATGGTTTCACCTGAGCCGATAAAGGGTGGGGCAGTCCACGTCTCCAGTTCCTTCTCACCGACGCATGGTCCAAGTTGGAGATTCTGCCGCCCTCTCATTCTTAGTGACACATTTTTTATTTTTTTTTAACAAAAAAATGGATCTTATTTTCATTCATTAGTTAAAATTTTATTGGTTTTCGTTGTACTTTGGTAATTCCTAGCATTTTTTTTTTTATAAGTAAGGACTTGGGACATCACTTCGGCAGTTTTTTCCCCAAACAATCTCTCCCCCTTTACCCCCACTCAGCTCCAAGGTCTGGGTAGTGGTTTATGCTGAAGATACCGGGATTCAAAGTCTGTGCTTCCTGCCCGCACTCGTTTTCCATCAGCAACGAACACCAGCGTCGTTTATACTATCTGGGGGAAGGCCACATGACCATATCCTTCACAGCACGTACACGGGAAGGCTGAGCTCTCCACCTCAAGAAGCACCCCCCATACGTCGGTCTGAGCAATACAAGAGTGCTCCTCCTACCCCCCTGAAGCCTCCATCCAGATCAACCAGTATCAGTGCTACAGACCCCGCACTGGGGCCTAGCCATGAGCCATGGAAGCATGCACATAAGCATGGCAGTAAGTCTTCCTCTAAATCCAAGAAAGATACTGTACTGTCCACGAGTTCCAGCCACGGAGGAGCTATGTGCTCCAAGGCCACACCACTGACCAGATCCACCAGTCCCAGTGCTGGATCCACATACCCTTCCTGCCTTGGATCTACTGGCATCCCGTGACTCGCTGGTCCTGACACAGGTACCTTTACCAGTTCCAGTCCCGTCAACAGATCAGATACCATTGACTCTGTGGAGAACTGGAAACCCTCCCTGCCCTCAGAAACTGTTGCTCACCCTGGAAAGAGTGAGGTCTCCACATGTTCCAGTGCTCTCACTGCAGAGGGCTCCATATCCTGCATTACATCTACCACGCCTGCTGGCCATACCTCTCTAATGCATCCCATTTCGATGGATACATCAGCACCACCATTCACACAATACTCCAACTCCTCTGAATCTGAGGACCCAGACATTCGGCACAGTCTGCTGCTTCCGTTCCGGAAACATGACTACCAGAGGGTTCCGATGGCTCCGTGGCAGTTTCTTCCTTTGCCTTACCCAAGAAGCTGATATCTATCTCCCTGGACACAAGTACAACAACAGCGGGATCAACGGGTTGGCCATATTGGAGCTCATGGCTCCAGTATTCATCTTCAAAACAGTCTCGTTCAGCTGGGGAGAACTCCCCTATTTCACCACCCTACCCTTCAACTAGTAGATGTTTGGAAATGGTGTTAGACAATGCACTGATCAGCCCGGTTTAGACTGTACTGGCGGATCCGGAGAGATTCCCTTCACCATCTCCAGGCACAGCTATGTCATCAACACCTTCCTCCGCACCAGACGAATATCATCAGTTTCAAGAACTCCTATGGAGAATAGCCAATGCTCTTGAAATCCCACTGGAAGAGGTGCAGGACCATTTATTAGACATTCTGCATACATCGGCATTGGCAAGGGTGGCCTTACCAATCAATGATGCCATTCTTCAACCAGCACACACCGCTGTGGCATACCCTGGCCATCTGTACACCGACCCTGAAGAGAGCCAAGAAAAAAGATACTACATCCTCCCCAAAGGGTCAGAATTTTTATTTTCACACCCTCCGACTTCTTGGTAATACAGGCTGTGTTAGAGCGGACCAAACAATGCCGTCCACGCTCCAACCCGGCAGACAGGGAGGGTAAGAAACTGGACCTCACAGGTTGAAAGGTTTTCTCCTTGGCTGGACTACAGTTCAGGATCTCTAACGACTTGGTACTGATGGCCAAGTATGACTTTATAAACTACAGCCAGATGAAGGAATCCGCAGATAAGCTACCTCAGTAGGATTGTACTTGATGTAAAATCACTTGTAAAGTTGGTCGCAAGGTCCATACTTCAGGCTGCAGTTGATTCAGAGGACACGTCCTCACGTCTGTTGCAACTGGAATTGTCATGAGGAGGGAATCCTGGTTACACATCTCAGGTTTCGCTAGAGAGGTGTGGACACAATTGAGAACCTTCCCTTTGATGAATCACACCTCTTCATCCAGAAAACTGATGATTCCTTACACGCTCTAAAAGACTCTAGAGCCACCTTACGATCCTTGGGCATACATACACCATCAATAAAGAGAAAATGTTATCGCCCATCACCAGCCCATCCCTATACGACTCACTTCTACCACCGATGGGCCTACGAACCTCCTCAGAAGCGCCCTAAGCTACACAGAACTCGTCCACCTGTTCCGGCAATGCAGACCTCTGCACAACACAGTCATCGTGAAAACAGTATTTCTGAGTGCACCTAGAGAGCCATCCCATCCCCTATGTCTTTTAGGCATCATCTCAAACTCCTACCAGCTTGGAGAGCTATAACAGTTAAGTGGTTCTTGGATGTCATTTGATACAGCCAAACCATAGACTTTATGATGACGCCTCCTCCACATCTCCTGCCCTGACCCCCCGCTCAGAGATCCCTCTAATGACAGTATTCTTACCCTCGAGGTGGACTGCTTCCTACAGCGAGGAGCAGTGGAGTCAGTCCCTGCAGCCTTTCATGGCACAGAGTTCTATTCCAACTATTTCTTTGTACCCAAGAAGAAATGGGGATGGAGACCAATCTTGGATCTCTGACACCTCAACCGCTCAATTCGCAAGACGAAATTCCATGTGGTCACGCTTGCGACCATCATTCCTTCACTAGAAAAAGGCACGTAGTTTACAGCTCTCGACATGCAAGATGCCTACTTCCATACATCCAACACATAGAAGGCTCCTGAGGTTGGGCATCGATACTTCCAATACAGGGTTCTCTGATTTGGACTTACCATCTCCCCATGAGTTTTTACAAAGGTTTTCTCTGTGATAGCGGTTCACCAACATCATCAGGGAATCCTTGTCTTCCCATACCTAGATGATTGGCTGCTGGCAGCGTGATGCAGAGAGGAAGCTCGAGCATCGACATCCTAGCTTCTTCTACTCTTCTCCTCCCTAGAAGTGAGCAACATCATCAAAAAAATCAACTTTGCACCATACTTGGCCCCTGGAATTCATAGGAGTTCGCATCAATTCAACCTCTGCCTGAGCATATCTGCCACAAGACAGATTCCAGAGCCTACTGGACCAAATAGCAGGGATAAACTCCAACACTTCTGTCTCAGCCAGGACTTACCTCTCCATCCTAGGGCACATGGAAGCGTGTAAATATATATCATCATTCATGCACCTGCACCTTTGCTGTCTACAGCTATGGCTGCAAAGAGTCTATTCCCTTATGCATCATGCTCAACTTTCCACCAGAAGTCATCTCTTCTCTTCAATGGTGGACAGACCCGATACAATCTGCTCCAGGATGCCCTTCCTCACCAACCGTGACAGTCATAATGGTGCGTCACACCCAGGTACTCACACTGGAGATCACATTACACAAGACACCTGGACCATGTGAGAGGCCAGGATGCACATAACGTTCTCAAACTTTGGTCAGTACACAAAGAATGCCACTTGTTCTTACCAGCTATCGGCTATCGCCACGTCCTAATCATGTCAGACAACACCACCACAGTATACTACATAAACAAGGGGGCACGAGGTCCCCAGCACTGTGTATGGAAGCGATTCGCCCCAGGAATGATGCATCAAACCTCATATACTTTTGTCAGCAGCCTACCTGCCTGGCACCTAGAATGTGATTGCAGATTTTCTCAGCGGGAACTTCGCAACTGACCACAAATGGGAATTGCACGACACAATAATCGTGGACATCTTTGGTCACTGGGGTACACCAATCAGAGACCTCTTTGCATCTCACACCAACACCAAATGTACCCAATATTGCTCCAGGGGAGGACTCTGTGCCCACTCACTGGCAATGCTCTGGTCATTGATTGGTCAGATCATATGAACTATGCCTCCCCCCCACACACACACACACACTCCTACCCCGCTTCCTCCACAAACTCTGGCAGGAGAAAGCGACAGCCATCTGATTGCTCCATTCTGGCCTCGCCAATTATGGCTCCCTCTTCTTCTCTGTATGTTGAAACAATCTCCACTCTCGCTACAGACATTTCTGGAACTTCGGACACAAAACAATGGCAGACGCAGGCATCCAGACCCATGGACACTACAACTGACAGCATGGGTTTTGGATGGACACCTCCATTAGTATGAGAATGCTCATTGGCAGTGCAAGACATACTCTCCAGTAGCCGAAAGGACTCCACAAGGCGATCCTATCAGGCAAATGGACATGCTTCACCTCCAGGGCACATTGGCAGAGACCTTTGGGCGGGCGGGGGGGAAAGGTTTCGCCTTCCTCTGCGGCATTGGGTCTGGGTCACTTGCAGATTTAAACTAGGGTAAATGGTGAATTCTCTGATGAAGTGAGCTGTAGCTCACGAAAGCTCATGCTCAAATAAATTCGTTAGTCTCTAAGGTGCCACAAGTACTCCTTTTCTTTCTGCGAATACAGACTAACACGGCTGTTACTCTGAAACCGGTGAATTCTCTATCATTTAAAGTGTTTAAACCATGATTTGAGGACTTCAGTAACTCAACAAGAGCTTAGGGGTCTATTTCAGGAGTGGGTGGGTGAGGTTCTGTGGCCTGCAATATGCAGGAGGTCAGACTTGATGGTCTCTTCTGACCTTAAAGGGTATGAGTCCTGGGCCCAAAAGGTCTTGCCACCGAAGCTGTGGGTATCCCCATACTCTTCGACTATTTCCCCCACCTAAAAACCTAGGGACTGGCTCTCAGCTCTATCAGAGTACATACAGCCGCCATTAGCACTTTCCATCCTCTAGTGGAAGGGCATTCCATTTTTATCTACCCCTTGACCACCCAATTCTGGAAAGGCCTTTTATGTAAATATCCGCTCATTCAGCCCATTGCTCCCCAATGGGACTTAGTCCTTACCTCTTTAATGAGCTCTCCCTTTGAAACGCTGGCCTCCTGCTCCCCCCCACCCCCCATGAAGGTCACTGTCCTTGCTACCATTACCTCAGTGAGGAAGGTTGGTGAGCTGGGAGCCATGATGGCAAACCCCCCTTTTACAGCGTTCCATAAGGACAAGGTCTCAATACAACTGCTTCCCAAGTTTCTGCCAAAGATGGTTTCCCAATTCCACCTCAACCAACCCATACATCTCCCTACCTTCTTTCCAAAACCACATGCTTTGAATGCGGAACGGTGGCTTCATTCCCTCAATGTGCAGAGGGCTCCAGGACAAAGCCATTCTGGAAGTCTCCCACACTATTTGTCATCATAGCGGAGAGAATTAAAGTTTAGGCCATTTCCACCCAGAGAATCTCTAAGTGGGTCTCAGAGTGCATTACGGCTGCTAACACTTGTCAAGGCTCTCCCCACCAGATGGGATATGAGCCCATTCCATGAGAGTACAAGCATCGACCACAGCCGCACTCCACGACAAACCCCTTGCGGATACATGTAAGGCGGCCACGTGGAGTTCAGTACACACCTTTTCCTCTCATTATCCTCATTCAGTGCAGCAGTCCTCTGTTCTACGGTTCCGCCATCTTCCTCACACCCTCCTCCTATCTAGGTACTGCTTTCCCCTCTGCCACAGCTCTGTAGGTGGAGAATGAACTGGAGATGTGGCCAGTCCGCCCCACCGTTTACCACCGTGGGTGAAAACATGAGGCAATACAAGGGCGCATGCTCTGACCACTGTGCAATATTACTTTGAAAAGCTCCGGCTCCAGAAGCATGTGTATAATTTTGAGTGGAATACAGACAGGGACCACACATCTCGAACCTCCAGTTACAGGTAAGTAACCTTCTTTTATCTGAATACCGTGGGGGTTATGGATTTTATTCACATAATTGAAAGGGCAGGAACCATTCAGCAGCAGGGTGGCCTCCCCCGCAGCCAGGAGCTCTTCTTTTTCCTCGCAGTGCTGGCCAGGGGTCGCTGCTCTGCCCCGCCAGGACTGCAGCCACTCCCCACACCTTGCGCCTGCAGGGATTAGGTGTCATCAGCCTTGCAGCAGCGCAGGAAGCCCTCTGCAGGTCCACTGTCATGGTCCCACTGCCATGACAGTGGGACTGCAGAGGGCTCCCTGCGCTGCCGCAGAGCCAGTGATACACAATCCCTGCAGGTGCAGGGAAGGCTGCAGTCCTGGCAGGGCAAAGCAGTATCTTGGTTAGGGACCTCTGCTCTACTAGGACTACAGCTTCCCTCACTACATCTTGCACCTGGCCAGGGTTGGGTATCACCAGCCTGCAGCAGCACAGGGAGCCCTCTGCAGCTCAGCTGTCACGACCCTGCTCACGGACTCCCAGGCCATTCAGCAGCAGGGTGGCCTCCCCAGCAGCCAGGGGTTTGTCCTGCTCTTCCTCCTCCTCACAATCTGGCTGGGAACTCTGCTCTATTATCCCAACCGCCACATTATCTGAATCCCTTCCTTGTCTCCCAGCATGAGATACATGAATTCTGTGCCCCCTGCAGCATGTATCTCATGCTGGAGACAAGGAAGGGATTCTGACAAAGCAGAGGTTCAGATATATAGGAGTATACTGTATAAGACTCCCAACCAGGGATACTGTTATTTAATATTTGGGTTTTTTCACTCTGTCTAGAGTCCCAGTCAGCATAAAGATGGATACACATTGCTGCCAGGTGGTACCTGCATTTCAGTACTTAAATTGACAAAAGGCCTCCCACATACTACCCAAGCTGTAACCACAGAGTCAGGTAGAGAGGAAGTACCTTGTATTCTGTCTAAGCCAGAGTCCTGGCAGAAAAACAACAGAGATAAGACTAGAGCTCTTTTCATCTTAGTCATAGCAACCAGAAGCTGATTTAATGAGGAACAATCCTGGCAAACTGCAGGAAGGAGTTTTCATTAGCTATACTCGAGTCAAGGATGCAGATATAGTGAATATGGACAAGAGACCTTGGAAGGTTGAGTTAAGAACTGGAAGGTAAATTATTTATTGCTCATCACTTTCATTAATAACTTTGTACATCAGAAGCTGAGAAAAAAGTTACTTACATGATGGAATAATGAACTGTGGTTCCGTATTTCCTGCATAACCAAGTTTTGTGTACCTAAAAGAGTTATCAGTAGGTCTTTAGATGCATCAAGAAAAAAATCAGTTCACTTTCAAGCTCAGTACTGACTATACAAAGTAAAGACACTAATCACGCTTCTTGCGGTGTGAAAGCCAAGTAAGTGTACAGACCATCTACACTGTTAAGCACAGCTCTGCTCTAAGAAATGACTAAAAGTCACATATTGGAGTTCCAAATTTTGTCCAATTATTTCAGTATCAAACATTCTTAGTTTACAAGTGAAAAGGTATTTTTCCCCCCTTCTATCAACTCAACTTTGGTTTTTTCCATCTGACTTATCACCAGTTCAAAAAAAAAAAGATTCTGCAGGACATATTATTCTGTTAAGAACATAAGAACAGCCATACTAGGTCAGACCAAAGGTCCATCTAGCCCAGTATCCTGTCTTCCGAGAGTGGCCAATGCCAGGTGCTGTAGAAGGAATGAGCAAAACAGGTAATCATCAAGTGATCCATCCCCTGTTGCCCACTCCCAGCTTCTGTTCTCCAACATCTGTGCAACCCTATTATCATTGACAGGGTTAGCAATGATAGGACTACTCACAGTTACCTCTAAGCTCATTGTGTGTTAAGTTTATATTGTCTAAAGGAGGCAGATGAGAACAAGAGGTGTGTTCAAAGCATAAGCCAGAGAGACAAGAACTAGAGTTCTAAACCTGGCTCTGATACAGATTTTCTCAGTGACATTAAGCAAGTTACTAAGCCCTGGTCTACACTAGGAGTCTAGGTTGAATTTAGCAGCATTACATCGATGTAAACCTGCACCCGTCCACACGATGAAGCCCTTTATTTTGACTTAAAGGGCTCTTAAAATCGATTTCCTTACTCCACCCCTGACAAGTGGATTAGCGCTTAAGTCGGCCTTGCCAGCTCGAATTTGGGGTACCGTGGACACAATTCGACGGTATTGGCCTCCGGGAGCTATCCCAGAGTGCTCCATTGTGACCGCTCTGGACAGCACTCTCAACTCAGATGCACTGGCCAGGTAGACAGGAAAAGAACCGCGAACTTTTGAATCTCATTTCCTGTTTGGCCAGCGTGGCAAGCTGCAGGTGACCATGCAGAGCTCATCAGCAGAGGGAACCATGATGGAGTCCCAGAATTGCAAAAGAGCTCCAGCATGGACCGAACGGGAGGTACGGGATCTGATCGCTGTTTGGGGAGAGGAATCCGTGCTATCAGAACTCCGTTCCAGTTTTCGAAATGCCAAAACCTTTGTCAAAATCTCCCAGGGCATGAAGGACAGAGGCCATAACAGGGACCCGAAGCAGTGCCGCGTGAAACTGAAGGAGCTGAGGCAAGCCTACCAGAAAACCAGAGAGGCGAACGGCCGCTCCGGGTCAGAGCCCCAAACATGCTGCTTCTATGATGAGCTACATGCCATTTTAGGGGGTTCAGCCACCACTACCCCAGCCGTGTTGTTTGACTCCTTCAATGGAGATGGAGGCAATACGGAAGCAGGTTTTGGGGACGAAGAAGATGAGGAGGAGGAGGAGGTTGTAGATAGCTCACAGCAAGCAAGCGGAGAAACCGGTTTTCCCGACAGCCAGGAACTGTTTCTCACCCTGGACCTGGAGCCAGTACCCCCCGAACCCACCCAAGGCTGCCTCCTGGACCCAGCAGGCGGAGAAGGCACCTCCGGTGAGTGTACCTTTTAAAATACTATACATGGTTTAAAAGCAAGCATGTGAAAGGATTACTTTGCCCTGGCATTCGTGGCTCTCCTGGATGTACTCCCAAAGCCTTTGCAAAAGGTTTCTGGGGAGGGCAGCCTTATTGCGTCCTTCATGGTAGGACACTTTACCACTCCAGGCCAGTAACACGTACTCGGGAATCATTGTACAACAAAGCATTGCAGTGTATGTTTCCTGGCATTCAAACAACATCCGTTCTTTATCTCTCTGTGTTATCCTCAGGAGAGTGAGATATAATTCATGGTCACCTGGTTGAAATAGAGTGTTTTTCTTCAGGGGACACTCAGAGGAGCCCATTCCTGCTGGGCTGTTTGCCTGTGGCTGAACAGAAATGTTCCCCGCTGTTAGCCACAGGGAGGGGGGAAGGTTGAGGGGGTAGCCACGCGGTGGGGGGAGGCAAAATGCGACCTTGTAACGAAAGCACATGTGCTGTGTATGTAATGTTAACAGCAAGGTTTACCCTGAAAGAGTGTAGCCACTGTTTTATAAAATGTGTCTTTTTAAATACCGCTGTCCCTTTTTTTCCTCCACCAGCTGCATGTGTTTCAATGATCACAGGATCTTCTCCTTCCCAGAGGCTAGTGAAGCTTAGAAAGAAAAAAAAACGCACTCGAGATGAAATGTTCTCCGAGCTCATGCTGTCCTCCCACACTGACAGAGCACAGACGAATGCGTGGAGGCAAATAATGTCAGAGTGCAGGAAAGCACAAAATGACCGGGAGGAGAGGTGGCGGGCTGAAGAGAGTAAGCGGCGGGCTGAAGACAGGGCTGAAGCTCAAATGTGGCGGCAGCGTGATGAGAGGAGGCAGGATTCAATGCTGAGGCTGCTGGAGGACCAAACCAGTATGCTCCAGTGTATGGTTGAGCTGCAGCAAAGGCAGCTGGAGCACAGACTGCCACTACAGCCCCTGTGTAACCAACCGCCCTCCTCCCCAAGTTCCATAGCCTCCACACCCAGATGCCCAAGAACGCGGTGGGGGGGCCTCCGGCCAACCAGCCACTCCACCACAGAGGACTGCCCAAAAAAAAGAAGGCTGGCATTCAATAAATTTTAAAGTTGTAAACTTTTAAAGTGCTGTGTGGCATTTTCCTTCCCTCCTCCACCACCCCTCCTGGGCTACCTTGGTAGTCATCCCCCTATTTGTGTGATGAATGAATAAAGAATGCATGAATGTGAAGCAACAATGACTTTATTGCTCTGCAAGCGGTGATCGAAGGGAGGAGGGGAGGGTGGTTAGCTTACAGGGAAGTAGAGTGAACCAAGGGGCGGGGGGTTTCATCAAGGAGAAACAAACAGAACTTTCACACCGTAGCCTGGCCAGTCATGAAACTGGTTTTCAAAGCTTCTCTGATGCGTACTGCGCCCTCCTGTGCTCTTCTAACCGCCCTGGTGTCTGGCTGCGCGTAACCAGCAGCCAGGCAATTTGCCTCAACCTCCCACCCCGCCATAAACGTCTCCCCCTTACTCTCACAGATATTATGGAGCACACAGCAAGCAGTAATAACAGTGGGAATATTGGTTTCGCTGAGGTCTAAGCAAGTCAGTAAACTGCGCCAGCACGCCTTTAAACGTCCAAATGCACATTCTACCACCATTCTGCACTTGCTCAGCCTGTAGTTGAACAGCTCCTGACTACTGTCCAGGCTGCCTGTGTACGGCTTCATGAGCCATGGCATTAAGGGGTAGGCTGGGTCCCCAAGGATACATATAGGCATTTCAACATCCCCAACAGTTATTTTCTGGTCTGGGAATAAAGTCCCTTCCTGCAGCTTTTGAAACAGACCAGAGTTCCTGAAGATGCGAGCGTCATGTACCTTTCCTGGCCATCCCACGTTGATGTTGGTGAAACGTCCCTTGTGATCCACCAGAGCTTGCAGCACTATTGAAAAGTACCCCTTGCGGTTTATGTACTCTGCGGCTTGGTGCTCCGGTGCCAAGATAGGGATATGGGTTCCGTCTATGGCCCCATCACAGTTAGGGAATCCCATTGCAGCAAAGCCATCCACTATGACCTGCACATTTCCCAGGGTCACTACCCTTGATATCAACAGATCTTTGATTGCGTGCGCTACTTGCATCACAGCAGCCCCACCAGTAGATTTGCCCACTCCAAATTGATTCCCAACTATGGTAGCTGTCTGGCATTGCAAGCTTCCACAGGGCTATCGCCACTCGCTTCTCAACTGTAAGGGCTGCTCTCATCTTGGTATTCATGCGCCTCAGGGCAGGGGAAAGCAAGTCACAAAGTTCCATGAAAGTGCCCTTACGCATGCGAAAGTTTCGCAGCCACTGGGAATCGTCCCAGACCTGCAACACTATGCGGTCCCACCAGTCTGTGCTTGTTTCCCGAGCCCAGAATTGGCGTTCCACAGCATGAACCTGCCCCATTAGCACCATGATGCATGCATTGGCAGGGCCCATGCTTTCAGAGAAATCTGTGTCCATGTCCTGATCACTCACGTGACCACGCTGACGTCGCCTCCTCGCCCGGTATCGCTTTGCCAGGTTCTGGTGCTGCATATACTGCTGGATAATGCGTGTGGTGTTTAATGTGCTCCTAATTGCCAAAGTGAGCTGAGCGGCCTCCATGCTTGCCTTGGTATGGCATCCGCACAGAAAAAAGGCGCGGAACGATTGTCTGCCGTTGCTCTGACGGAAGGAGGGGCGACTGACGACACGGCTTACAGGGTTGGCTTCAGGGAGCTAAAATCAACAAAGGGGGTGGCTTTACATCAAGGAGTATTTCAGGCAGGACTTCACGGAGGGTTCCAATAAGAAATGGTGCACCTAAGTAATTGTTCTTATTGGAACAAGGAGGTTAGCCTGGCCTCTGATTGATACATGGCTAGATTTACCTCGCTGCGCCTTCTCTGTGAGTGACTGCAGTGTGACCTAGAGGAATGAGTCCCCTAGACGGGGGAGGAGGTAAATGAGTACAAAACAAATCTGGTCTATTTCTTGTTTTGATCCACTCCATCTATCTTTTACATCTTTGGCTGGCAGCAGACGGTGCAGAAGGACTGCATGCCATCCATATCTCATGGCTGCTCGGCAGAAGACGGTACAGTACGACTGCTAGCCATCCTCATCTCTTGCCTGCCTGGCAGAAGATAGTACAGTACGAGTGCTAGCAATCCGTATCGCCTGCCTGCTCAACATAAGACGGTTCAATAGGACTGACTGCAGGACTAAAGAGAATGACCTGGTCAAGTCACTCCGAATTTAGTCCCTGTGCCCATGTCTGCCCAGGCGCTCCCAGCCGACGTGGCCAGGAGCACCTCGGACACGACGAGGACGGCTACCAGTCGTACTGCACCGTCTGCTGCCAGAAGGCAATGGATTGCTGCTACTGTGTAGCAATGCCGTATCGCGTCTGCCAGCACCGAGGAGACATACGCTGACGGTTACCTGAGCGGGCTCCATGCTTGCCGTGGTATGGCATCTGCACAGGTAACTCAGGAAAAAAGGCGCGAAACGATTGTCTGCCCTTGCTTTCACGGTGGAAGGGAGGGAACGGGGGCCTGACGATATGTACCCAGAACCACCCGCGACAATGTTTTAGCTCCATCAGGCATTGGGATCTCAACCCAGAATTCCAATGGGCAGAGGAGACTGCGGGAACTGTGGGATAGCTATCCACAGTGCAACGCTCCGGAAGTCGACTCTAGCCTCGGTACTGTGGAAGCACTCTGCCAAGTTAATGTACTTAATGCACTTAGAGCATTTTCTGTGGGGACACACACACTCTAATATATAAAACCGATTTCTAAAAAACCGACTTCTATAAATTCGACCTTATTCCATAGTGTAGACATACCCTAAGCTTCTTCACAGGTTGGATAAAAATCAATTTACATTGGATTTTTATTTAAATCAAATCATTTTGTTTTAAAAATCAACCTATTTGAAATTTTGATAGATTATAGTAATATTAGGCCTTTATATAGGTTGTTAAATCATTTAAATTAGAAACGAAAAAATAAAATTAAGCAGTACATGTTTGCTGCTGAAGTTTTAAAGAAATCTGGTAAAAAACTGGTAAAAAAATCACTGTATATCCACCTGGCACTAGAGTTTGTTGAAGTGTAAAATCAGCTTTTGACAGCAGTAACCTCTTCTGCAGGTGCAGAGAGTATATTCTTCATTTCAGTTTATTCAACTAGTTCAGTTCAATAACTAGTTCATTCAAAGTTATGAAACCAACTGAGAGTTGAAACAGCAGGTAAACTTGTTTATCTCCTGTTATCTACGAATAAAAACTAGGTGTGAGCGGATATCCACTACTTCTAGAATCATGATGTACATAGTGACCAGAAACAATCAGTTCAATTCACTATCTACAGATAGTTTAAATGCAAAACATGTTTGGATAAACTTTTCTTACCTATCCAGCACGCTTAAAATATTTTTTTTATTAATTAACTAAAACATTGTTTTTGTGCATTTTAATTTAATTCTAATTTTCATCCAAACAGAGTTTGACACAAATCACAAATAGAAAAGTAGTGTAAAAAAGAAATGCTCCATTCACCATTTTCTAACATAGTAAAGTAGAAGTTATTAATCTGAATAAGTTATTTAAGCAATTATATATCTTAACATACAGTATCCTCCTAGTCAGCAAAAAGTAGCACCAAATTTAGTGTAAAGACTTTATTTACTTGCAAATCAACATGTTTTAACGGTTACCAACCAATGAAAACCAATTTTATTTATTTTCTTAAAGAAAAATACAAAAGTAACACAAGATTAAAATAGATTAAATTTAAATTTAAAGTTGCCTGCTTGCCAGCGTGGATAAAAAATGACTTTTTAAATTTAAAATCAGACTTTTTATTTTACTGTATTTAATTACAATAAGTTTTTTCTTTTTAAAAAATAAATCTGTTTAAAATGAAATCTGAATTTAATACACAACACATAAAGGCCTAAACTACTTATAATCTCGAAATATTTTTAAGAAATAAATATGCTGAATCCATAATCTCTATCAAAAATTTTGAGTTAGGCTACCTTTCTATAAAAAAAGAATCAGGGGAAAACATCTAGGTAAAGCTTTATAAATATGGCACGTAAGGCCCTGGACTATATTAAGGACTTGTTCCTGTGGGGGACCCAGGGGCTGAGCCACTGGGTACAAGAGACTGGCAAAGTCACCACAGGCACTGGGACCTGGCCTCTGACTCTATGAGGCACCATCACGTATCTCACCAGGATCATCCACTGAATCCACCTCAGAAGTCTCATGCTCCTATTTTATAGCTTCTCCCTACCTGAGCTCTGATTGGCTCCATTTTCAAATTATGAATATTTATAACTCCACCCACATGGATACTTACTCTCCAGCTCATGGAAAAATACTGATCTACCAAGTAACTACCAGCCTTTGCTTCTGGATGGTTCTGGGCACTTCAAGTAAACGGCCTTGCTCTGCCTCTTTTGTGTGGCTGTCTATATACCCGCAAACCAGAAATCCATTAATTTCTCAACTGCCTCCCTCTCTCTCTCTAAACAAATAAAACACGGCAGTGCAAAAAAACATGTGGGTTACACAGGCAGAAGTCTTGGATTGTTGTTAGTTTTGTTTCTCTGGGGATGAGGTGGGGGAGTTATGTAGCAAGGGGGAAGGAGCAGAGAGTGTGCAGCCAGAAAGGAGCAACACTGTTGTCAAAGCAGGACATTGTGGGAAGAAGGGACAACATTCTTCAGAGAGCAGCCTCTAGTGTTGATTTCAATACCTGGGAATTGGAGGAAAAAACTGACAGGGCTGCAGGTCGTAAATGAGATCATCCAGTGCACTGTCTTTTGGGAAGTTTTGGAAATGTATAATGGGTCCAAAACAAGCTTTGTAGGGATGACTGGGAGCATGGGATCAACTTCCAAGTGTGGAATAGTCTCCATCCCATAATGTCACCTGCATCCCATAATTTTTGTGCCTTTTCTCAAAATCCCACAAACCCACATGGCCCTCTCTTACAGTCTACCATCTTCAACAGAATCATGGAGCCTGCACAGATCTGCACTATCATCATAAGCATTGCAAACAGAGGGCACGTAATCTTGCAGTATTTGTAAAGAAGAAAAACTAGAAAAACCAAAACAGTGGTGAACATGATGATTTCTTGGAGCACAGATTGCTGTGGGACATAACGAGAACCAATTCAAGGCTGTTGGTGGCATGCATGGAGCAGCTGCAGATGCTGGAGCGCCATTTGTGGGCCTGAGAAACTACCACTGACTGGTGGGATCGCATCGTAACATAGGCTTGGGATGACAAGCAGTGGCTGCAGAACTTTCAGATGCGAAAGCCAACCTTCCTGGATCTATGCGCTGAGCTCACCCCAGACCTCCTGCACAGCAACACCAAAATGAGAGCTGCACTGTGGAAACCTGCAACACCAATTGCTACTGGTCCATTGTAGATCAATTTGGAGTCAGGAAATCCACCTTGGAGGCCACTGTCATGCAAGTGTGCTGAACCATTAATCACCTCCTGCTATGTCGGATTGTGACTCTTGGCAATATGCACAACATAGTGGATGGATCTTCAAAAATGGGGTTCCTGAACTGTGCTGGAGCGACAGATAGGGATGTGTGTGCTATTTTGATATAAGACCATCTTGTCACAAAGCATATCAACAGAAAAGGCTACTTTTCTATGGTTATGCAAGCACTGGTGGATCACCAGGAGTGCTTCACTTACATCAGTGTGAGTTGGTCAGGGAAGGTGCAGGACACTCGCATCTTTAACAACACAGGACTTTTCAGAAAGCTGCAGTCAGGCACTTTCTTTCCCAACTAGCGGATTATCACTGGGAATGCTGGAATTGCCAATAATGATCCTGGCCACCCAGCCTACCCATTGCTCTCCTGGCTTATGAAGCTGTGCACCAGCTATCTCAACAGTACCACCATCCGGAATGTCTACAACTTCAATCATCTGCTGGTACCACCAGCAGTGCTGCAACTAAACGGATGTCAGTAAATTACCTGTATCAGAAAAGAGAAAAGAGAGAAAAGAGAAAAGGCTGTCTTTGTCTAGTAAAACCAAGGATGAGTTTGTAATCAGGACCAGCAAATTGCAACATGACTCCATTTTGACTCCAAGACGAAAAGACTGCTTGGTTCATTTACGCAACAAGTTTTCCCTTTCATCTTGTTCAGAAGGGACATTTCATTAACATGGTTCAATCATTATGACCAGGCTATACTAAACCTGGCAGAGCAGATGTTGCTGTAAGGTTGCTAGATACAACGTATGACAAGGAAATTGAACAGTGCAAAAAACATTGATATGAAATTGGTTAACCTGAGTTTTGATGGGTGGTGCAGTGTACAGTAATATGTGCTTGTGTGACAACAGAATATGGCATTGTCTATCTTACAGAAACAACTGATACTTCAGGAAATGCCCATACAGCAGAGCACTTAAAAGAAGTAGCAGTCAAAGCTATAACAAACTGAACAAAAATTCAAGTGTCAAGTGCATAGCTTTGTCACACACAATGCTGCAAATGCAACAAAAATGAGAAGAAATCTAGAAGATAATGAAGAGAACCTGACACTTCTAAAATACGGGTACAAGGCTTATTTGATGCATCTTTCTGCCAAAAACTGAAGTACAACTCCGGAAATGAAGGAAAATGTTGCTGAAATTGCAAAATACTTCCATGACAAATACTTGCTTCAGCTTCACGGAAGAGAGCAGGTGAATCCAAACTAATTCTCCCCCAAAAACTATGATGGAATTCAGTGGTTGACTGTTTTGAGCTATTTATAAAGAACTGGCCTATTCTGATGACAATTTGTAAAGAAAATTGAGAACAAAATAAATGAAACTAGCACAGCCAAAGCAGTGAACATTGGACTAAACAGAAAGGTAGAAGATATACTGAATATATTGAAACCTATTTCCATGGCCTTGGACAAACTGCAGAAAGATTGCTGCTGTATTGCAATGCTGTTGCAATTTGGAAAGAACTTTGGAACATTTGAGAAAGAAATACCTGGTAACACAGTTAAATTGCAGGCAGTAAAAAAACAGATGGATCGAGCACTTACTCCGCCTCATTTTCTTGCCAATATCATCAACTCAAGGTAGATGCCTAACCACTGAAGAAGATGCTGCTGCTATGACATGGGCATCTAATAATCACCCATCAATAGTGACAGCCATAATAAATTTCAGAGCTGGAGGTGAACCATTCAAATGGTACATATTTGCTGAAGTTTTAAAGAAAGTCATATGACTCAACTGATAGATATCACTAGCAAAGCACCTGGAACCAGACTTTTTGAAGAGTTAAACAGGCAGTAGCCTCTTCTGCGGGCACAGAAAGAATATTTTCTTCATTCATTCAAAGTTGAGAGATCAACCGGGAGTTGAAAAAGCAGGAAAACTTGTCTCATTCTTCCAGTCTATCAATAAAAATGAGGAAGGAGAGGATGAGAACTACCAGTTTTAAAAGTTTGAAAGACAGCCTAACTAACTTAGGAGTCAGTCTCCTTTTCAAGAGATTTAGACAAGTGAGAATTTAAGCTCCAGTCACTTTCACTTAGGCACATGTGAAAATTTCCCAGGCTGACCTGAAATAATCGGTTTAATTCACTGACTGAAGTTAATCCTTCTGTTCCTTTAGTAAATAATTTAGTTGCAAATGTGAAACATGTTTTGATAACAGAAGTGTAATATCCAAAACATTTAAGGTTTTGTTTAATAAAAAAAAGTGTTATATGCTGGTTTGTGGGTTTAATTAAATACCATCCTCATATAGCTTGACACAAATCATAAGCAAAAAGTTAATTATCTAGTAAATAAGCAATGTATCATTCACCATTTTGTAACATACTAAAAATGTACAGTTTATAAGGCTCTGAAATATTAAGCTGTATAATTGCTTAAATAAAAGTGTATATAGTTAAAACGTACCTCCCAGATAGCAAAAAGATGTACTAAATCTAGTGCAAAGGTAAATCAACATTTTAAATGGTTATATCAACCAATCAGAATGTGCCTTTCTTTAGCAAATAACTGAAATACAAATGGAAAAGTTGATTATAATCAATTATTTAAATCAAGGCTTTCCACTTGGCGATTTAAATCACTCCACCCTACTTCTTTACCTCAACTTCCTGCATCTGTGAAATGGTGATATTTACCTACTTCACAGCAATGACAATTAATTGATAAATTGTCTTGAAGACAGAATGGAGAGTACGAAGAAATCATTACAAGTAGGTTGAGAGAGAGTCAGAAAATTTCCTTTTATATCAGATCAACAGAGAAGAGAAACAGAAGGCTCAGGGAATGGGTGCTCCAATGTGGAGCCTAAATCTACTACATTAGATCAAAAAGAAAAGGAGTGCTTGTGGCACCTTAGAGACTAACCAATTTATTTGAGCATAAGCTTTCGTGAGCTACAGCTCACTTCATCGGATGCATACTGTGGAAACTGCAGAAGACATTATATACACAGAGACCATGAAACAATACCTCCTCCCACCCCACTCTCCTGCTGGTAATAGCTTATCTAAAGTGATCACTCTCCTTACAATGCGTATGATAATCAAGTTGGGCTATTTCCAGCACAAATCCAGGTTTTCTCCCCCTTCCCCCCCCCCCCACAAACTCACTCTCCTGCTGGTAATAGCTTATCCAAAGTGACCACTCTCCTTACAATGTGTATGAAAATCAAGGTGGGCCATTTCCAGCACAAATCCACGTTTTCTCACCCCCCCCCCCACCCAAAACACACACACACAAACTCACTCTCCTGCTGGTAATGAAAACCTGGATTTGTGCTGGAAATGGCCCACCTTGATTTTCATACACATTGTAAAGAGAGTGGTCACTTTGGATGGGCTATTACCAGCAGGAGAGTGAGTTGGGGGGGGGGGGGGGCGCGGAGGGTGAGAAAACCTGGATTTGTGCTGGAAATAGACCAACTTGATCATCATACACATTGTAAGGAGAGTGATCACTTTAGATAAGCTATTACCAGCAGGACAGTGGGGTGGGAGGAGGTATTGTTTCATGTCTCGTGTATATAATGTCTTCTGCAGTTTCCACAGTATGCATCCGATGAAGTGAGCTGTAGCTCACGAAAGCTTATGCTCAAATAAATTGGTTAGTCTCTAAGGTGCCACAAGTACTCCTTTTCTTTTTGCGAATACAGACTAACACGGCTGTTACTCTGAAACCTACATTAGATCACTGGTTGCAATCTAGCTCGGGTCAGTAGCGAGCAAACGCAGTTAACATCTGAGACTACAACAACTGGTTCCAATGCCTCATGCACAAGTGTCCACATTACAAAAGTAACAACAACTGGTATCCTGAAGATTGAATTGCCTGCATACCCCTAGAGGTGCTCTCCCCCAAGTCAGGATAAAAGCACACCGACGGTGCGATGCAGGTAAACTGCACTCTTTCCACACAAAGCTAGGGAGCTGCATTATCAAGTACTGTCAATGCACAGGCACATTTAAAATCTTACACTCTCCATAGAGCCCACTACAAATGGCTCCAACACTATTAGGCTATCCCTATAGTAGAAAGTTTTTTCCTCTTTACCACATGGCAACTTAAACAATAAATGTTCCTTTATGGAGTATGTACTGTAAAAACTCATTAACAGTCAGTCTGTTTAGCTTAAGAAATTAAATCAAATTAGCTGTGACCTTGCCTGTTAGATATTGTCCATTTCAAAATCTTTTCCAACATCCAGCCACAATTTTCAATTATACAAAAGGATCGTACTTTTATATTATCTGGTCTCTTTAAAACCTTTTCAAGGCTAACAAGATAGGGGCCATATAACTTTACCTGGACATATGCTATAGCTCTAATTCTGAAGTGCCTTGGATATTTACTAACGCTTCAGAGAGGTTTCAGTTACAGTCCCTAAATGGACTGGTTTATGAACAAAACTGGCTCTTTATGATTAGCGCCATAAGAATTTTTTTAATGTTTTATGATGAAGCCTGTAGTGACAGAACCATGCTTCTAAGGAGTATGAATAGGATCTCAAGAACTCTGATATTTACCTTTGTTTTTTGTAAGTGGGCTTTGCTCAAATGCCTGCCGCAAGAACAAGCAAGGCTGTAATCTAAAAGGTCTCTGTTTCTCTGATTTAATCACAAATGGGACAGGCATCAAGTGGGAACCCCACAAATAACCTCATGGTCCAACTTCAGCATACTGAGACCCAGTAGTCGAACAGACTGAAAGTTAGGACAAAATACGTATAAGTTTCCAGAAGCTTTAAATTATTCAGGATCAATTTCTCTAAAATGAACACTGACCCAAATTCAGAGAGTCTCTAAATTGGTGCAATTTACACCTCCTTCCCACTCCCAGAGCACATAACTTGGACTCCTCCATAGTTACTAGACTCATCTCACTTGCCAAATTACAACTTAATATGAAAAAAAATCATGTTTCAAGAACCACTTTGGACTGGAGTTTGACACAGCTTTTTCCCCCAAACGATGCATCAGAGGGGGCCTGTAGGGTAACTTAGAATGCTCAAACATGAACAGGTCACTATCTTGCAGGTGTACTAATGTCCTTGACCGAATTTCTCTGCTAAAAATTATCCTATAAATTGGTTAGTCTCTAAGGTGCCACAAGTACTCCTTTTCTTTTTGCGAATACAGACTAACACGGCTGCTACTCGGAAACCTACGGATCTTGAGGCCTAGGTTTTACCCAATGGAAAGTAGATTTCTGATTAAGACAATTATCTCAAGACAATAACTTTGGATATTTTATTTCTTCTTCACATAGGACTGAGAGGACAACAAAGTCATGGTTATTTCCTCAAAACCTCAGTTCTTTTTACTCTTATCTTTTCTGAATTTTCACTTTATGCCATGCTTTCTTTCTCCTCTATTACAGGATAGTAGAATAATGCTAATACAATGTCCTGTGATCTGTAAATTGAGGAATAAATCCTGCGGATGCTTATAATTCCATCTTAATTCCACAAAAATTACAGCATTTATTGCCAATGAGATAGGCTCCTACTGGAAAAAGCTCCAGAGCATACACAATAGCTGATAAACCATTTAAGAGGATCAAGATGCTTTTTAAAAAGGCATTTAAAGGACCACTATTATTAAAGTCACACTTTTGCCTGAAAAGTATAACCCGTTGTGACGAGTAACCCTTAAGATTAATAGAACAAAGAAGTTAGAAAAAGTATATTACATGCACAGGAATAGAAATATTTTTTCAGTTATTTAGTTTGGGTATAATCAATTTTACTGATTCCCATATAGGGTTAATCAGTTTTCTTGTGTGAGTAGAGAAAAACATTTTAAAAATAGGAGAAAGTGATTGTAAAGATGACAGGAGGACTCAAATGGATACAGCACCCTGAACTACTTTTAACTCATTTTTTTAAAATGACTATATTTCCAATTCAAATTCCAACCCGGGAATTGGCTTTTGGAGCACAACACCTAAAGTTATATGATCTAGAAATATAAATACCTAAACTCAGGTGGCTGACTTTATCTATCTCAATACATGGCTCACTGATGTTGCTTCCACTTTTATAGTAGTAAAGTTAAAACTCAAAGATAAACCTTGCTGTTGAAGCTCTGAAATTAACTCAGTTCTTGCTGCTTTTTGGTTCAGGTCTTTATGGATACAACAGTTCTTGCCATTTTAAACGAGTTTTAGAGTCTGTGATAGTTATTAAACTGTTACTTAATGCCTAAAGCCTTCGTGAATGCCTTGCTAAAGTAGCTCCCCACACAGCCTGCTTCAGCAAGGCATTGTAAGGCACCTTAGGCTGCAAGGTAATGGTGACACAGCACCCCACCAGTCTGAATTGTACTCTGGTATGTCATATTCCTCACTGCAGAAGAGTAAGCTAATATCAGTGCAGGATTTCCATACAAAAGTTTGAGTTCCTTGTATTTTCTGAGAGATTATGGTCAACACTGCTCAAATATTCCCCAACTTTTTGAGAAGCACTAAAAAAAATAAAAATAAAATTTTGGACTACCACTTATTCCCAAAAAAAATCCACAAACAATGGAATATCTGCCTCGAAGCTGACAGATGAGATTGAGCTAAAGAAGGATATTTTAACAAATGTGAAGTGAATTAAAAAGGGGGGTCAAGAATTATCACACATGCAAAACTGTTCCCCAATGTTCAAAATAGTTTGCTTACTTCTCCCCCCACACACCTTGTAGCAAAGCTGTACGAGATACAGATTTTTTTTTTTGAACAGTTTACTGGCTCCATCTAGTAGCAATCTAATACATATGACTAAAGATTAGGCAATAAAACTAGTTTTGAAAGTTGACAACTATTTAAATAGTAATGTCAGAAAGGCACATCAGCTCTAATGGTCTTAAAATAGATTGACCTTTTCCATGTGGAGATTGATGTGAACATGTAAACTGATCACTAAGTAAAATCATCCATGGAGAAAGGATGCTTTAATCCACCAAAAATGAAGTTAGTCAGACAAGCTGTTTGCAACCTAAGACATTTTAAAAAGCAGTGGTCACCCCAGATAGAAAATACTTCCTACCACATCTTTGTTTGCAAATGAAGATGGAGAAATAATTAAAATTGTTTTTTAGATTCATCTTTCTGACAGGGGAGATATGCATCCCTGTTCTGCTGCCATGACAAGTTCCCAACTACCCCACTATATCCACTTCCTGCACACCCTGTAATTCCATGTGTCCATCAGTTAAGCAACTCTCATAGACACTAACTGTGTGTCTCCCATGTACAAACCTCATAGTAGGCCTACTTACATGAGAAGGACAAAGGTTAATGCATGGAAAAAGCATCAGACTTCGTGTCAGAGATATGTATGTAGGAAAAAATACAAAATCAATCCTTGTGGTGCACATTTTCAGGACTCAAGAGGCAAAAAAGGAAAGGCACCTCTCCAGAGTAGAATAAAGGTATTTTGCAGAATTTAATTATGAATGTCCATACCTCCAAATATTTCAGTTTCTTCTAACTTTAACCTTCACCCTGAGTTCCCCAGGGGAGGCATTTGGGAGGTGGCTGGGGGAGCGGATTGTTTTTAATTTTAACCAACTATTTTGTTCTAGTAAGGACTTTTATCCTTCAATTATTGTTATGCACTCCCAAACATCTGCATTTTAAAGTTTTTTTGAATGAATTATCTGAAGCTTGTATGGGAAATGAATCAAATTAGATAGCACATCCCACGGGTGGCCAAAGTGTGGATCGAGAGCCACATGGGGCTCTTTTACCATTGAAGTGCGGCTCATGGAGCCCCCCACACCTCTGTCCATTCTCCACCTATCAGACTGGGTGTGGGGAGCTTGGGACCTCTGCCTTGCAGCAGAGTGGTGGGGTAGGGGCTTCTGCACAGCAGGGAGGAGGGTCTCGGGGCTTCAGCAGGAGTGGGGCTAAAGCCCTGAGCTCAGTCAGGCACCTCCCACAGGGCTAAAGCAGGTGTGTCCTGGCTCTCAACTTCTAAAGATTGTCGTATACAGCTTGGAGGGTCAGTAAGTTTGGCGACCTCTGGCATATCCCTTTGTAATTACTTCTATCACTTGTCTATAATCACCTCGAATCATTCCACAAAATAAGACAGTCTCAGCAAACACAACGGGAACATTCCAGAGATTGTACCAGTGAGTCACAAGCTATTTCTTGATATTAACACTACGACTGGCCCCTGCCTGGCTTGTTCCAGTATTTGTTCCCATTCTGTCCTGATTTAATCTTGTTCAGCTTGAATTTAAAATCCCTTTGCTGAAAAATCTTTTCTATCTGAGAGCAGACCGCAAGCCTCACCAAGTGTTAGTAAATTTAGGACACTGCCCTATCTTATTTGAATTAGGATGAGGTGGAAGCAAGGACTGGGAAATCACAGGCATTGCTTTTTTCAGATATGGTCTAATTGAAGATTTTCTGGGGAATCCCCTATTGTTTAATCCCTATACACCAGATCAAGTAATTGCAATCTCTTCACTTACTTTGAATTATTACTCTCTCAAACCATGTGCTTGGTCATTTTTCTGAAAACTGGCAGGGGGCCTGTCTCCTCGTTCAGTTGTTTTGTACAAGAACTGATCAGCTGTACCTCACCTCTAAAGGTGAGGTCTTGGAATCACTCCTCAAACTGAAAGCAAAAAGTTTGTGTCTACAGATCACCATCGAAGAGAAAACACTCCTTAGGTCAATCTGGTAGGAAATATTTCTGTAACACTAACACTTCTCTAGGGCACAACTCATTTCAAGTAAATCAGAGCGAGAATCACCAACTGCCCAAAGGAACCAAAAACAGAGGCAAAACTATGTGCAGAATGGAAGAGACAAAGTATTCCATCCCACTGAAATACGTGGACTATTGGAACCCGCAACTGGAACTATGGACTATACCATACTTGCCTTGAGAAGGCCATAATAAATTTGTGACTGACCTGTGTACATACAGGTGAGATTATTTTAAGTTTTGCTGGAGAACTAATCCAATTTGGGGTAATTAAAGATGTACATGAATGTATGGCATCCTCCTACAGAAGAACTCACAGCAACTCCACATCAATGGTGGGAGGAATTCTGGTGAGCTCACCTATCAGTGGCTCTAGACAAAAAAAAAAAAAAAAAAAAACTTCTTAGCTTTTATGATTGGGAACATAATAGTGTTGTCTTCCTGACTCTGCTGGGAGATCTCAAGAGCACAGCTTGAGTAGCCAAGGTGTTCGCTGGATAGTTCTTTGGGGGACAAGATGTCCTCCCCTCCTCAGAGCACTCTGTGGCACTGAAGCTACTACATGTTTGCTACTCCAGTCTCAGGTTAAAGTAGCTTCTGTGCCTTCCACCCATGACACATAACAGGAATGGCCAATAAACTTCAGCAGAAAGATAGAGGCTCCACAAGATGAGCTTCTGTGGCCAAAGACAAGTGGTAGGATCTGTTCCTCCAAGAGGCAACCTGCCTCCTTTCACATCTACGGGTGTAAGCGCTGAAGCGGCTGTGTTCATTTTACCCTCCAACGAAGTGCTTGTCAAGAACTTTCCCAAGGTTTCATCCATGTTCCACTCATCATTATGGGCAGCAGGTAAGATAGTCTCAGAATGATTTGGAAGGACCGTGAAGAGATGCTCAATATACCCAGAAAATACTATCAGCATAAAAGAGCCAACTTCCCAACTGTGATCGCTTTGCTAACTTAGTCATGTTGAGTAATTAATTCACATTTTAACCATGATCCCTTAAAAACATTAAAGACCTTTAACAAAAATTAAAGCAAGGGTTGTAGGGAGTGGGGCCACGGAGGACATCTGCAGCGGGAGGGGGGAGGGGTATGAGAGCCTCCAGGTTATGGGACACTGAACTGGGGGTGATTCCCCAGAGGACGGAGGGAGGATGCCTCCCGGGGGTTAGGGGTCGGCTCCCCAGCAGGGAAGGGAAGCAGAGGGAGATGGCTCCCTGGGAGAATGGGCAGGACAGTAAAGGAGACTCCCCAAGGGCAGAGGGGAGATGGTGCCCCTGGGGACGGGGAATGGGGGGTGGCTCCCCAAGGGTACGGGGGGGGGCGAGGCCGGGGTGGGACGTCGTGGGGAGCCCGCTCGCGGGGGGGGGGGGGGTCTACGCTGGGGAGCCCGATGCTCCCGGGAGGCGGGGAGGGCCAGTCCTGCCCGCACTTACCGGGTGCCTCCGTCGATCACACACAGGGGCAGGACGCTCGCCATGCTCGGGAGGCGGCGGCGGCACCCCAGACCCTACACGCCCCCCAGGCTAAGCCCGCGCCAGCCGCTGCCTGCCGGCTCGCTCGGCCCCCACCGCACCGGCGCAGGAGGGAAACCGGGCACCACGCAGCCGGCTGACAGCGCCGCCTTCAGGACGCATGCGCCGCGCACGCTCACGCCACGTGACCCGGCTCCCCGTGCCCGCTGAGCGGGCCCTGTCCCCATAGGCCCAGGGCCGCGCTGAGGGCGGGTCTCGCGCGGCAGCCCCCTCCCAGCGCCCCGCGCCAGGGAGGGAAAGACAGAGCCACCCCCCCCTCTGCACGTGACGGGACGCCCCTTAGCTTGGTGCCCGTGGGCCTGCCACCAGGTACAGGCCATGTCGCCTAAGGCCCAAAAGCATCTTTTTCAAGCAGTAAGCTCTGCAAAGGATGCAGTGGGGATGTAGCGTTTCCTGGCACTGTAATGTGGTGGGTGCAGACCCATTTCAAAATAAACTCTGCCTCATTTTGCATTTTTTCAGTGAAGCTGAGGTTTCATAATCAGTTTCTGTCATGGGCACTAACCCTTTATTAAATCATACAAATCTTGTCCTGTGTTTCTTTAGGTGTAGGTGGCTACCCTACAGTACAACACCCTCCAATTGAACCCACAGTATCTTAATCACAGGTGGTATTTGGCACACTAAAAAAAAAGTATAACACTTTCCAGAGCAGTCTCATCTTCCATGCAAATATCTCAACATGCTTGAAAAAAAATGATGAATTAAGTTTCAACACCCTTATCACCTAGGGGGTTATTAGCCACCACTTCACAAACGGGGAAATGTCTTATACTTGCAGGGCCGGCTCTAGGGTTTTTGTCGCCCCAAGCAAAAAATTTGCTGCCACAACTGCCCAAGCAAAAAAAAAAAAAAAAAAAGGTGGGCGGAATGCCACCCCTGGAATTGTGCCACCCCAAGCACATGCTTGCTTTGCTGGTGCCTAGAGCCGGCCCTGCTGTATACCTGTTACTTATCCATGATCATACTACAAGTCCGCTCGAGCTAGAACCCACATTTCTCTGACTCCAATGCTCTCTACGCTCAATGCTTAACCACAAGACCCACCTTCTTTCTAGTAAGGGTATGGTTTTTTATCACCCTCTCTTCAATCTCCAACTCCTTACGCAAAGGCTCACACACAAAGAGAATTGGGGTTTGTATTTAAAAATCAAAAAATTGCTCTCCGAGTTGTAGGAATTCCATATGTTCAGGCTCATAAAAAATATGCTATGCATGTAGCTTGTTCAGTCACTTAACATAGACTGAATGTACGCCTACACATAAACCACTACAGCGCTGTGCCACTGTAGCACTTTGGTGAAGACGCTACTTACGTTAACAGGAGGGGTTCTCCCATTTGCATACCCACCTCCCTGACAGGCAGTAGCTACTTCGAGGGGAGAACTCTCCCGTCGACATAGCGCTGTTTATACCAGAGTTTAGCTTGGTTTAACTGCATTGCTCAGGGATGTGGATTTTTCACACCTTGGGTGACATAGTTATACCAACCTAATTTCCTCGTGTAGACCAGTCCCAAGAGTATTCACTCCGTATGCTTGCTCATGCCATTTTTCTCACAAATGTTGGAAGATATGCTCATCCATCATGACATGATGGAAGCCAGTCAAATTTAGTCTGCTGGAAGGGCTGTCTTAGCAATTTAAGCAGTCAGTATAAAATATCTATACGCCAGAACTACAGATTCAAAGCCTGATAGGGATCACCCAGCCTCCTTTGAAAGTAGTCCAAGGCATTGATTAAAGATCAAATAATATGAGAATAGGGATTTGCCCTACTTCCTTGACTAAAATTTTCTCTCCCTCACAGTGTTGTGTAATATGTGGTGCAGAGCTGAGAAAAAACTGCCATGCATCCATAGGGGCACCTCTGGATAGATCAGGGGTGGGCAAACTTTTTGGCTTGAGGTCCACATCTGGGTGGGGAAATTGCTTGAAGGGCCATGAATGTAGGGCTGGGACAGGGGTGCAGGAGAGAGTGCAGGGTGTGGGAGGGGGTGCGTTGTGCAGGAAGGGGGTCAGGGAAGGGGTTTGGTGTGCAGGAAGGGGTGCACAGTGCAGGACAGGGCTCAGGGCAGTGGTGCAGGGAGGGGTGTGGAGTGCGGGATGGGGCTCAGGGCCGGGGGTTGGGGTGCAAGATAAGTGCAGGGTGTGACAGGAGGCTCAGGGCAGGGGTGCAGGCAGGGGGCTCAGGGCAGGGAGTTGGGGTGCAGGGTGCTGCAGGGGGTTGGGGTGCAAGCACAGGGCAAGGAGTTGGAATGCGGGGTGCAGGAGGGGTTCGGGCTCCGGCCCGGCACCGCTTACCTAAAGCGGCTCCGGGAGTAGCAGCGGCATGCGCTGGGGCCAGGGCAGGCTCCCTGCCTGCCTGCCCTGGCCCCAGCCCCACACCACTCCCCTGCAGCCCCGGGGGGAGGAGGGGCAGAGAGCTCTGCTCACTGCACTTGCCTGTTGATACCTTCCTTGAAGCTCCCATTGGCCGGGAACAGTGAACCGCGGCCAATGGGAGCTTCAGAGGAGGTATCAACAGGCAAGTGCACCACGAGGCGCTTTCTGCCCCCCTGCACCCCAGAGCTGCTGGGACGTGGTGCCGGCCTCTTCCCAGAGCGCCCGGGGGTGGCAATCCCATGAGCCGGATCCAAAGCCCTGAGGGGCCAGATCCAGCCCGTGAGCCGTAGTTTGCCCACCCCTGGTATAAATACTATCCTTTTCTCTAGAATCTCAGCATTCTTATTTTTTTTTAAAGTAAGACTCTAAATGTTAAGGTTGTGGAGAAAAACCTCAAAAATGTGAACCAAATATAACTGATATAGAGATGAGACAGCAGAAAGCCTGGAACAACTGTGTCATTGATCTGTGACAATTTAAACCAGCTGAGGATCTGCCCCATGAGCTCTGAGAGGTATGATCTGCCTCATTCTTCTCAATGAGGTATTACCCAGTGACAACAATTTAAATGCCAACATTGTTAACTCTTTCATTCCTCATGGAGTGAAATAGAATGGAGAGGGAATCTCTCTGGTCTGGACAATTTACTGTAAGTTAAGTCTTCTTTTGGTGCCCCAAGTGGATGGGATTTGGGAGATACCACTGCTTCCCCTCCCTTTCAAAGGGTCAAGACCAAGGGCCTGTAGAGCCCCTGGGCATAGATACACAGATTTTAAGGCCAGAAGGGACCATTTTGATCATCTAGTCTGACCTCTTGCATAACACAGGACATAAAATTTTACCTAGTATTCAAACTGCATCAAGAGGGAGCCAGATTTTAAAAAGGAACCAAGCAGCACAGACTATCATATTTTGAATATCTGCAAATCTACTGTGTGTGTTGTCTCATGTTTGCGATTCATAGGATGGAGCTATTCTATTCTAAAGAGGTTCCCATACAATCCTCATCGCTGTAGTATGAGTGTCTTCCAACAGAGTATTAAATCACATGACTAACATTTCTCATGTATTGTTTGTTCTTACAATTATCCCTCTGAGAAGAGGATAAAAGAGTGTGTAGTGTTTTGTACGCACTGCTCTGTGTTTATATTAGAGAAGGCAGGATGAAGAAGTGCACCTTGTACTTGGAGCAGAAAGTCATGAGGTTAATCATGATCTTTAGTTCCCATGAGCATTTGTTTCACAGTCTTAGACCAGCCCGCAACAAAGCTTTGTCTCCTACACAAACAAGGTTTATCCTTATAATAGAAAGTTCCATTGTACCTGAGGAGGGAAGTTGTCAGCAACAGTCTTCATCCTGGAGCTTTAAGCGATCTTTTAGATATGCTGGGACCAGGCCATTTAATACTTTGAAGAGAAGGACCAAGACCTTGAATTTGACTCAATATTCTGTAGGAAACCAGCGAAGAGAGCAGAGAACAGGTCTGATGCGTTGCTAAGGCGATGTACTACAGCATTATGTACCAGCTGGAGTCTCCAAAGGGCTGATGGTTTCCTGTCCAGGTATATTGCATAGCTGTAATCCCATGACGAGGTGATGAAGGCTTTTATAACTGAGGCCAGGTCACCATATGCCAGGAAGAGATGGAGTCTCCTAGCCACCAGAGGTGGTAGAAAGAGTTACTCAGGAATGCTGTTATGTGACAGCTTAGCAGCACCCAGCAATCCAAGAATACTCCTAAACTAAGGACAGAATTGACTAGTTGTGGGTGTGTACTTTCAAATAAAGGAGACTGTACAGTGGCTGCAAACTCTTCAAAATGTTTTCCTCTTGCTTGGGTTCATGCAGCTGTTCTTCATCCATGAGCTGATCTTATCCAAGCACTATGCCATCTTGGTCACAGTGGTGTGGTCAGATGTGGTTAAGGATAGGGTGAACTGTGTGACATCTGCTTATTGCTGGCTGTGAGTTCACGGCACCTGACCAGTTTGGCTGCATGAAGATGTTGAATAGGACCAGGAAGAGAATTGATCCTTGTGGGACTCCACAAGCAAGGGATCTAGTGGCAAATGTGCAATTTCCCATCACTGCTGTTTGGGTGCATCCCTCTAGAAAGGAGTCAAACCCTTTTAGTGTATTCCCATGGACACCTGGCCCCGCTCAGGTGGAACAGCAGAATCTGGATGCGGGAGGCTGGAAGAGTACTACCACATATACCTGAGGCTGTGTGCTGGCTGACTGCTTTAATTTGTTTTGTTGGCGAGTGGCAGAGTACTACAAAAAACAGAGAGAAAAGTATAATAAAAAATCTGGACAAAAGGCATCTTGGCACTATTTATTTACACTTTGTTCTGGCGAGTACAGGGTGACAATCCAATTCTGGTGGACATTATCAGATACATGTTCTGTGAATTACTTTCAAGTCATTTTTACACCATACCCTACATTTTCATTGATCTGACCAGCAAAGCACCATATTTTTTGCCTTAGTCACAAAGATTTGATTGCAGCTTCAGCTGGTACAGACTTCTTGTTTTCTTGGTAGCAAAAAATAAAGATAGACAAAAAAATTAAAGAAGTAGGTACACAAAAGACAAAGTTATATTCCTGATCAGCTGAAATATGAGGTCCGTTTGGAGACATAATTGCAGATATTGTGCAGCTGTCACCATACAATTCTTAGGAAAGGCTGTCAATGTTACTGTAACACTCTTGCAGTTATGGAGCAGATTCTGGTATTTTCCAGTCAGTGGAAATGCAATTGCTTGGAAAACTGATCTTTCCTCAGAGCTGCTGATTGAAAAAGCAGCAAGACAGCATAAGTAGCAATGCAAGTAGACACCTGTAGAGTACAGATCAAGTTGCTGGAGATTTTCTTTCTTTCTGTCTATCCATCTACATATAAATTGCCATAGTGGAGCAGACCAATGCTCCATGTAGTCCATAACCTCTCTCAGAGGTGGCCAGTGTGATGGGTTGTCACCCCCGGGGTGCAGTCTGGGAGCTGTGGGAACAGCTGTGGGCTCTCACTCCCCAGATGGGAGGCCTCTCTCACACTGCTTTGTTGGAGATTCAGCCAACCTCACCAGGCCCTGTTATCACCCAACAAGGCAGCAGCTAGCACCACACACCCAACGGATTTACCTGAGTGCTTTATTTAAGCCACTGAAGGACATAAAGCCAATTTCCCAGCCTTGCACCCCTGCTGTAGTATAAACCCAGAATTATACCATTTTACACTGCTCAGGGATTTGTACGATGTAAGCTCATTAATATAGTTTGCTTTCCCCTCAATGTGGGAAAGATATGCACACCAAGCTGGTGTTACCCAAGCTGACATTTTTCCCAGACACTTCACTTAAAGACACTCTGGTTTAGATGAAACATAAAACAAGTTTATTAACTACAAAAAGATAGATTTTAGTGATTATAAGGGATAGCAAACAGATCAAACCAGATAACCTCGCAAATAAACAAAAATGCAAACTAAGTCTAACATACTAGATAGGGTGAGAAATTGCTAATTCAAATCCTACCTGACTGATGATACAAGCTGTCAAGGTTCCTTCCCCACTCTGAACTCTAGGGTACAGATGTGGGGACCTGCATGAAAAACCCCCTAAGCTTATTTTTACCAGCTTAGGTTAAAACTTCCCCAAGGTACAAACTATTTTACCTTTTGTCCCTGGACTTTATTGCTGCCACCACCAAGCATCTAACAAAATATAACCGGGAAAGAGCCCCCTTGGAAACATCTTTCCCCCCAAAATCCCCCCAAGCCCTACACCCCCTTTCCTGGGGAAGGCTTGATTAAAAATCCTCACCAATTTGCACAGGTGAACTTAGACCCAAACCCTTAGATCTTAAGAACAAGGAAAAAGCAATCAGACTCTTAAAAGAAGAATTTTAATTGAAGAAAAAGTAAAAGAATCACCTCTGTGAAATCAGGGTGGTAAATACCTTACAGGGTAATCAGATTCAAAACACAGAGAATCCCTCTAGGCAAAACCTTAAGTTACAAAGACACAAAAACAGAAATATACATTCTATTCAGCACAACTTATTTTATCAGCCATTTAAACAAAACAGAATCTAACACATAGATAACTAGATTGCTTATTAACTCTTTACAGGAGTTCTGACCTGCATTCCTGCTCTGGTCCTGGCAAAAGCAACACACACACACAGAGAACCCTTTGTTCCCCCCCAGCTTTGAAAGTATCTTGTCTCCTCATTGGTCATTTTGGTCAGGTGCCAGCGAGGTTATCTTTAGCTTCTTAACCCTTTACAGCTGAAAGGGTTTTTTCCTCTGGCCAGGAGGGATTTAAAGGCGGTTAGCCTTCCCTTTATATTTATGACACAAGCAATTCACCAAGTTTCCATACACAGGTTAGAAATCCCTTTAGCCTGGGACCAGCACTTACCCCAGTTCAGTCTTTGAACCTCAGGTGTTTCCAGCAGTTCTCCTGTGTGGATAGTAAGGCCCAGAGATTATATCACACCCCAATTTATATAGCTTTTCCGTATGGTGGGAATCCTTTGTTCCAAGCTCAGTTCCCAGTGCAGTTTGTGGAAAAGTACAGGTACCAAAATGGAGTTCAGTGTCATGTAGTCTGGTCACATCCCCTTGCATGCCTTGCTGAGTCATAGCAGCCATTATCCATAGACTATCTGGACTGATAGATATCCATAGACTATCTGGCTCACCAGGTGGGGGATAAGCTTCTCCTAAGGCCTATTGTTTCCCTAATGGCCCATTACCTTGAATGGGCCCTTCACTGCCAGCTGTCTAGACTGGAGGCATTTTGCCTAGTGGGTGTCACCCAGGTGTAACCACATTTGAAGTACAGATACATAGTTAATATTCATAACCTCAGATACAAAAATTATACATGCTCACAAATAGGATAATCATATTCAGCAAATGATAACTTTTTCAATGACACCTCACAAGACATATCTTGTACCAGATGCATGATAATTATGTTATACTCATTTCATAATAACATCACTATGATGAATATGGGGTGTAGTGTCTCAGCCAGGAATTAGATGCTCAGGGGAAGATCCATAAATCTCCTTAACAGGCAATTATGGAATAACCAGCCAATAGGGGAAGTTTCTTCTTAACTCTATAACTTTGTAGTTCATTTATGCCTTGGATCAAGAGTGGTTACATCCCTTATACTATTTTTATGCTATTTAACTGTCTTGTTTTCATTATTCTTATAAATGTCTAATACCTTGCTTCAGTAAGGAACTTAAACTGTTTCAATCTTACTGAGCTCTTGGACTCAGTGTCTTATAGTAGCAAATTCTACAGGTTAAAGATCTATTTGTAACGGTGTTAAAACGTACGTCCTTTATCACTTTTAAATGTGTTGCCTTTCAATTGCATTGGATAGTCTTGTGTTATGAAACAGGGCAAATAGAAGCACCTAATTGTTTTTTTGTATGTCTTTCATGTTTGTATATACCACTGTCATTACTCGTATTTGTCTCATAAGGAATTCAGGGCCCCATTGTGCTAGACACGGGCAAACACTTATTAAAATGACAGTCCCTACTCCAAAGAACTTTCAGTCTATCTTCATGGATGTCTTTCAATGCCTCTACTAATTTTCATTGCCCACTTCTGGATCCCTTCTATTTTTTTCTATAACTTTTTTGAGATGGGGCATAGGTGCTGGAACTAGAGGTGCTGGGAGCGCTGCTGCACCCCGCTGCTCCCCCCCCAGCTTGAAGTGGTTTCCATTATATACAGGGCTGACAGTTTTGTTCAAGGGCTCGCAGCACCACCACCCCAATAAAAATTGTTCCAGTACTCCTAGCTAGGCATAACTAAAACTGAATCCTGTATTTTAGTTGGTAGCTTAACATCAATATATACAATAGCATTATAATATGCTTATAACTATTTCCTATAATTTTTGTTTGCTTTTTTTGACCACTGCTTGCACATTTAGCAGATGTTTTCCTTGAGCTGTCCAGAATGACTTCTTAGTTCTCTTTCCTGAATGGTTACCATTTATGTAGAATCCAGCAATGTGTTTGAGTAGTTCTAGCTAATTTATATCACGCACATCACCATGGTAGCTGAAAGCATTACAATTTTTTTTAAAATAGGAGGGGGACTGATGTGGTTTATATCTTAAGTTGCTCGCATTCCCTCCTACTAAACAGGCTTTATTTCTTTGCTTTTGATTTATTATGGGAAAGCTAAATCAAACAAGTGAATTATGGGGCCGAGCCTCAGCTGGTATAAATTATCATAGGCCCATTGACTTCAGCTCACACCAGCTGAAGATCTGCCCCTTCATATGTTGCCCTGAACACCATGACAACTGAAGTCAGTCTAATGTGATCTAGGAGTTAGTTCCACAGTTGAGAACCATCCACCAAGGAAGTTCTGGCCCTTGCATTCATGAGTCTCATTCTTGTAAGTGACACTCTCCTTGTTCTAGCTGAGGGTAGCTGTCATCAACATTTATGGTCATATAGAGAGGCAAATCCTCATGTAACCTGGGCCAGTCCGGCAGAAAGCTATGAATATGCCTCCCATGCTCATCTTTCCATCTCTTAGCTGTGTAACGCAGAAATCTTTTAACAGCTATAATTTCAAATGCATCTGACATTGCTGCATTACAGAAATAAAAGAATGGAGCAAGCAATTTTGTATCATATACTGAGGGTGCAGTGTAGTCCGTGATTCTGCACCCATAGAATTTGCCACAAAATTAATCTCTTGCTGCTAAATACTGCTCCCCAATCTAATCCCTCATGTTTGTGAAGGAAACCTTGAAAACAGTGTTGTCTTCCTGAATCTGCAGAGAGCCTAAACAGTAACTCTAAAGGAGGTGTGAATCACTCCATTCATCCCCACCTTCCCCTTGACAACATCTGAGATGTAGTTATGATTTGTCCATACAAATATTTGCCCATATTGAAAATGGGAAAAATGGGGGCAACATAAAATAAATTAAATTTAATATAAAAATAAATAACAAATGTCTATCTTTGGTATTTACATGGACCCCATTACCGTAGTATCTGAGTGTCTCATGATCTTTAATGTATTTATCCTCCCAGCACCCCGTGTGCTAAAAAAGTAGCATTATCCCCATTTTACAGAGTGCAGATAAAGTACACAGAGGCTAAGGCCTAGATCCACAAAATGGATTCAGCATCACAATGCCCATAGACACCGACTTCTTCTGGCACCGGTTGGTGCTCAACCCCCATCTGCCCCCGGCCCCGCCCCAACTCCACCCCGTCCCACCCCCTCCCGCCCCCATTCCAACCCTTTCCCCAAAGTCCCCGCCCTGACTCCGCCCTCTGTAATGGTGAACAAGCAATATACTAAACATTTCCCAGCAGGCTCATCTCCTGCTAACAGAATAGGGGTTTCAGGCAAACACTGCCAGCCTGTTACTACAGTATATTTCCCTTTGGGTCTTTGTGTGTGTCTGATTTTGTCTTAAGGCATTAGACAGATTCTCACTTAAAGCAAGATTGCAGGCAGGCATGTCACAGAATACAGATTTCACACAGCCTACAGCACAATCACAGAACCTGAGAACAACTCAGATATATTTAGAATCTACATTGTCATTACTTTCATCCTACAGAAAAAAAAAAAAGATTATAAACTCACAGCTGGAGAACATTAGCAATCTTCTCAGTGCAGGCTAGGCCTGATACACCTGTTGTTTGTTTAACTGGAAGGGATTGGGTAACCTATGGGGGAAAAATCAAAGAAATCTATTTTTTGTACTGTGGTCACCATGTGGCTGTTACTGTGAAGGCAGTGTTATAATAATCACCCAGCAAAGGTTTTCTGGGCCAAGCCACTGATGCCATCGAGAGTCCAACATGCCAGTGGGAAAGTGCATCCTACCACAGGAATGAAGTAAAATAACTGTTTATGAAGAGGGGAGCATGTAGCAGTCACCTGCCTTGAAGAACACCCACATGCAGAGTGCAGCATGCAAACCTCAATATACAAAGAAGAGAGGTATGTCATCAAATAATGGAGGGGTTATCACGGCAAGGGGCACATCTTTCTTTGCAAAGGCCAAGGTGCACACACCCAAGAGTGAATTCTTGAAATTAATGGCTTAGATCAAATTGTTGGCTGAATGACTTAGATTGTGCAATGTGAAATCCTATTGTTCATCTTCAGTACTACATGTTGTCAAGAGAGAGTGAGAGAAGAAAATACTGAAGATTCAGATAAATAATCAACAAAAATTAACCTTGAAGGAATACCATCAATGTTTATTGATTCAAAATTGTTACCATTTCATCCAGTTTTACGTCCTTTTTAAAGACATATGCGGCACTACTTACAAAGAAATCAAGTTGCCCTGTTTGTGTTCCTCTGTCCCCTTATCTGTTGAAAGTCTGGAAAGCATTTAGTGCTTTGTAGCCACTTCTGTAAATAAATAATAAAAAGAAAAAAATCCTCCAGATTATAAAGCTTGAGTTTTGTGTTATATTTAAAACTTAAAACTCCTTTGCAGATAATTTTTTTTTAAATAGCTCCTATTTTTGTATGAGCTAAATAACTCAGAGCTAAAATCTGTAGCCCTTAAATTAAGCAAAACTTTCACTGACTTCAGTTGTATGCAGTGTTGCTGTAGCTATGTTGGTCCCAGGATATTAAAGAGAGAAGGTGGATGAGATAATTAATATATTTTATTGAACCAACTTCTATTGGTGAAAGAGACAAGTTTTCGAGCTCAAAGAGAGCTCTTCTTCAGGTACTCAGGGTGCCACAGCTAAATACAACGTGGAACAGATTGTTTTAGCATAAGGAGTTAACATGTTGTAAGAGACAATTCAAGGTGAAGTGGGCAGTTAACACCCCTGCAGTTGTAGGACAAAGGAGGGTTACAGAGTAACAGCCGTGTTAGTCTGTATTCGCAAAAAGAAAAGGAGTCCTTGTGGCACCTTAGAGACTAACCAATTAATAAATTGGTTAGTCTCTAAGGTGCCACAAGGACTCCTTTTCTTAAAGGAGGGTTAGTGGGTTATAGATTGTAGGCTATATACTACACAGCTTTTAGCGACATGGCTGTGTCGCTACAGCCGTGCCGCTAAAAGTCACGCTGTGTAGCCGCTGTTTGTCCGCTCTCTTGCCAACAAAAAGCTTCCACCCCCAACAAGCAGGGTTAGCTTTGTCGGCAGGAGAGCTCTCCTAAAGTGCTGCTCACACCAGCACTTGTCATCAGCAAAACTTGTCTTTCGGGGGCGGGGGGGTTTAACACCTCTGAAAGACAAAAGTTTTGTCATTCAATTACCAGTGTAACCCTTCTGCCTGTCAGAGTTGGCAGCAACAAAGGCCGGGTTCAGTATCTAGGGGTTCCATTCCAATAACACAATGCAAAACCGGCTCAAGCCCCCACCCAGTGACCTGGGACAAATATATACCACCCCCGCTGGGCGTCTCCAAGAGGCAATACTTCCCCTCTCGCAAGCACAGAATCTGAGTATAGCAAAAAGCCTTTTAATAACAGAGAGAAACAATGTGGTATTATGTTGGGGAAACACCACCAACAGGATTCATAACACAACCCATGAGCAAAAAACCCACCACAAGCAAATTGGGGCATGTCCTTTCCCTTTGGTTCTTGAGTCCAGCAACCCAAAATCACCCAAAGTCCCAAAAGTCTCTGTCCCTGGTCAGGGCAGGCCCAGGGTTCGAAAGTTTATCTGCAGAGTTTTACCTCCTAACCTGGGTGGAGATTGGGGGGGGGAAGGGTTAAGGGGCATCTTACATGGTCCAAAGCTGATGGCCCCACCTCTCCATGGGGCTCCGCTCTGCCAGCCGCCCCATGAGCTGCTCTAGGCATCCAACAGACTGCTCTGCTCCACCAGCCGCTCTGCTCTGATTGCCATCCCGCAAACTGCTTTGCCCCACAAGCCACTCTGCTCGCCGTCCCGCAAACTACTCCACCATATATCTTCAGGCTCCCCCACTACTTAACACAACACTCAGTGATTTCAGCTCTTAGTAAGTTTAGCTCTCTTATGATTTCAGCTTGTAGTAGGGGAGCCTCAGTGCTAGTGCACCATTAGCCCAAAGTGAATTCAGCTCAGCACCCTATAACAAGACTCCCAAAGGAATCAAAATTAGCTCTGACATTCTACAGTAGAGAGAGGAAAAAGTACAATTAGCATGTGCAGCCCTCACCAGGGAGCCCATACTACCAAATATTAATACCTACCCCCAACCTCTCTCCATTCACAGAGTTTTGGAACCCAAGTCCCTTGCCTAGCGAGTGCTACTTAGTTGATGGCAAGTCCCTCCATAATAACAAAAGGCCAAGTACAGTTCCTCTGTCCTTGATTCCCATAATCAGGGTAATAACAATTTATTCTTCCTGCCCCAATAACAGAGAAACTAGGGATCCCACAGCAGCCAAAGTGACCATTGGGGCAGCTATGGCCTCATTCTAGGCGGGGTGTGTGTGCCTATGCAAATGAGATCAGCCCCTGAAGTTCTTTTCCACAACTTGCCACACCTCACCACCAGATGTCAGGATGGAGCTCATCCTGACTCTGCTTACACCAGTGTAGATAAAGCCATAGTAATGAGCCATAAATCCAGTGTCTTTATTGAGTCCATGATTTTTAGTGCCTAACAAAGTTATGAATTTAAGCTGTCACGCTCATCTTTTGAAGGTGTTGTGCTGGTTTCCTGTGAGGGCAAGGACTGGGTGGTCAGGCATGAAATGATTGTTTTGTCAAAAATGTTCACACACAGGTGATATGGTGTCTTTGCCTTTTATCATTTTTCTATGTGAGTTCATTTGAGAGCGTAGTGATTGTCTCATTTCACCCACATAGTTGTTATTAGGGCATTTAGTACACCGGATGAGCTGTACATGTCGTAATAGGCATGTGTAGGACTCATGGATCTTGAAAGATGTGTTGTGGAGGATGTTGATCATCATAGTAGAGCTATGTCTGCAGCATTTGCATCTTTTTTTATGGCAAGTTGTGGTGCTGCTTTGAGTTGCTGGGTCCTGGTCTGCGGGAAGTTTGCTTCTGATGATGAGCACAGCAAGGTTGCGGGGTTTGTTTAAAGGGCAGAAGAGGAGATTCAGGAAAGATTTATTTCATACTTCAAGTATGGATTGTAATTGTTTAATGATACTCCACATGAATTCCAATGCAAGGTGGGTAGGTGACAACAAAGAGTGTGAAATCAGAGGGGTTTGTGTGTGTGTGTGTGTGTGTGTGTGTGTGTGTGTGTATTGAAGTAGGTTCTCTTACGGGTATTATGGCCCGTTCCATAATGCTGTCTACTTTGGTGGAGGGTCTTTGTTTGACATATCCAAGCTAGTGCTCATATCCAAGACTTTGTGAAGGAATGTATCAAATGCTTTACTACAGGCTGATGTATTATGCCAAACTCATTTCTGGTGCAACTCCATTGACTTCAGTGGATTTACATCAAGGATGAATTTGCCTACATACCTCCTGCATTTCCTTCATACATGATGGGGCTGAAACTGTCCCCAGTGAATAATGGTAAAATTCTCAACAATGATCAGAGCAGGAGCAGGCTCAGGCTATGGATTGTCCCTATTGAATGGGCATGTCAGATTTATTAATACCTTTCTTCCAGTAAAACTAAACTCTTTCTTAGCACATATAACTCCTTTATTATTGTGAGGTGAACTTTAAAAGATTAACCATGCTAAATTGACTTTTGTTTCACTACAGGATATGCAAACAGAGTCAGATCATAAAGCCTGGTCTACACTAAAAAGTTAAGTCGACTCAGTTACATCACTCAGGGGTGTGAAAAATCCATACTCCTGCGTGATGTCGTTAAGCCGACCTAAGCCCCGGTGTAGACAGTGCTAGGTCAACAGTAGAATTCTTCCATTGAGCGAGCTACTACCTCTCGGGAGGTGGATTACCTACACTGACAAGAGAACCTCTTCAATTGGTGTAGGTAGGGTCTACATAGAAGCACTGCAGCTGTGCTGCTGTAGCTTTTCAAGCACAGATAAGCCCTAAGAAGGCTGTTTTGTGCTTCTCTACCTTAATAGAATTCTTGGAGGGCTACACCATCTCTTTGCTAAAGTAGGGCAGGAAACAGTCTTCCCATTTATAATGGAGCCCTTGGAGGGCCAGACGGTCTAGTGGGTAATGCACCCACTACCATCTCTCAGTGGGAGGACCTTTCAGTCCAGTTCCTCACCCAAAGATGGGCTTAGCTTCACCCCAGCAGGCTCTGAGTCAGTGCTTTGTAAGGGTTAACAGTGTCTGGTACCTTGGGGTGCCCTTGGAGTTACCTTCCCTTGGTCACTTTCTACCATCTCTCTCTCCATGGCTTCAAGTCCTATATAAAGTAACAAAAGAAAAAAGACAACTAAACCTTCAGCCCCAGCGGGCTGAGCATTCAGTTCTGTTCCTTACACAGGAAGACTTCTTCGGCACCCTTGTTCAGGAGCCTTCAGGGTAGGTCTGCCTTCCTTCTGAACCCCATCTTCTGCGCTGAGTTGCTCCCTTTTAAGTTTCCTCTCCAGTTGGAGCATGCACTGCAGGTCTGGAGGGGCGGGGCTATTGACTCAATATTGTCCTTTAACCCCTTCGGTACCAGTATGGGGTCTGTACACTCTACCACACCATCCAAGCTTTACCAGCCTAAAGCAGGACAAAAAGTCAAAATCTCAACAAATTTTTGCAACTTGACAACACAAAAAAATTGGTTTGGTTCAATCAATAAGTTTTGTTTTGACATTTTCAAAATGTTTTGTTTTAAGCTTGATATTTTTAATTTGTTCCACTGTAATTAGCTTAAGTTTCTAAGCAAAAAGTTGTTTCAAAGAAAAAAAACTGGATTTTTTTTCCTTTTAAAAATGTCAAAACAGGACAGTTTGACAATTTCAAAACCTTTTTCCAAAAAATTTATGAACCGAGAAATTTATTGAAACTGACCCTTTCCGGTGAACAGTTTCAGTTTCGACAAATCAGCATTTAAAAAAACCCTTTTTGTCAAAAAAATTCCCAACCAGCTTTACTCTGCTGGTGTTGGGGAACTGGCATAGGTTGCCAGAGGAGGAGGAGTGTGGCCAGAGCATGCTGTTCTCCAGCAATCCCCACTTCCTGTAACTGCCCCATGGGGGCTTTTGTAGGTAGCCATAAATTAGGGGATCCTTGAAGCTTCTGTAATTTATGCCAGGGATTGGCTTAGTTCCCCACAGCCCAGCCCTGCAAAGATGGGATAGAGCCCCTTTGCACTGCACTTCTGGTCCTGCACCAAGTGCTGTCTGTCCGGACCATGGAGGCAGGGCCATAGACTTCTAGATAAGACAAACCTAACAGAGTTCCTACTGGCTAAGCTATAATGAAACTCACCTTGTGGCTCACCTAACTGGTCGCTGTGGACCAGAAGGGAAGTGATTTGATCCTTGGCTGTGGGAACAGAGGTTGCACGGACTTATGCCAAGTCCAAATTTGATCCATAGAACAAGTCCAGCTACTGGATGAGAGACTTAGTTAGTTGGTTAAATTCACTGTAGTGTTCAGTCCCCAGCTGGTAGACAAAACAGTTGCTTAATGAAAAATAAAAGCAACAGATTCCCTTAATGCAATCCAGAGTGCTATCGCTGGGTGGAAAGTGTGGTCTAGCTTGAATAAAAGATAATATCCCTCTATAGAAATAAACCTTTTCCTATTTTTACTGGTAGTAGATCTGACAGCTATTATCCTATTATATTTCATGCCTCCTAATTCTAACATATGGTGACACTTCACTTCCCAATATCCAATTGACATCCTTTTGATGTATCTTTTGGGCTGCTGCCTAAGTACATTTGCAAATAGTTTAGTACTCAATTTAAGATGAATATATTCCCAGAATTCCTTCAGCAATCAATTATTTATTACTTACAAATGTTAAGATCAAAAGGAAAAGAAATAGATGTATATTTTATTCTGACAGGAGGTCTATGGGGATTACAAAAAACAGAAATGTTAATGCCAAATTTGTGTAAAAAGGGTAGAAATGGGGATTCCCTAGTCAGTTTTCTTCCCTTTAAGGGAGCAAATGGCCTGGATTAATCAGTTATTCTTCTTGATTTTATTCAGTGGTTAGACATGAACATTGGACATTATTTCTCAGTATTATTTGACTGTATTTCTCACTATTTTCAAAGGACAATCAGGGGCAAATTCTGTTCTGCTACATCTGTGTAACACCCAATCTCACCCTCAGCTACATGGATGCATCTCTGATTACCCTCCTTGTGGAACAGTGAAATGTAAATCTGCAGGAGAGCTTGTGCTAATTGCTTGAGAAGATCATGCTGGATGAATAGCTCTTTTGTTACATTTACAAAAGTTGCTTTTTATAAGGGGCATAAGCTGTGACTATGTAGCATACATTCCAGTAGGGTGGTGTGGGGCACAACAGGTGGACTTTAGGAAGATTATTTCCACTTCACTGAATAGCAGGGCAGCCCATAGCAGAGGACTGAAGGACACTTTCAGAAGTGCCTTTAATTAAGGCATGGTCCTGTGCCATTGACTTCAATGGGTGCAGGATCAGGCCCTTCATGAGTATTGGAACAGCTATGGAGGGATACAGGCCTGCCCAGTGATTTCAGAGGGATTTGGATCAGGTCCAAAATGAAATTTGACAGAGAGCTAGGGTGACCGTCCGACCTGTTTTTAAAGGGACAGTCCCATTTTTTGGGACTTTTTCTTATATAGGCGCCTATTACCCCCCACCCCCATCCTGTTTTTTCACAGTTGCTATTAAGCGTTTTTGATAAAGCATTCACTCACTCTTGACTGCTGAGAATCTTACATAAGGACCCTAAAATAAGTCCATTAAACCAGATTATGACCCAAATAAAGGCAACTTTTGTAGAAGTAACAAAATCATTCTCCCAACATAACCTCATGTAATTTTCACAAAACCAATATTCTCCCATACTAGTTAATCACTGTGGCAAGGAGCACCTATCTGTTCCACCATGAGGTGGGGCAGAGCTGCTCTAAAGGAGGAGAGAAGAGGAGTAAAGGTGATAGCCTGGCATGAACAACAAAAGGATCATTCCAATTCAGTAATGCAAAATGGTGAAAACTGGCCTTTAGGAATAGGAAATGTTTTCAAAGTATGAATTGGCACATAGGCCTGATTCACCGTGATGTAACTCCATGATCTGCAGTATTAAGAATATTATTAGCAATGAAATAGAAAAGTGTCAAGAGTCCAACTATGAAACTTTCACATAGCAAATGACAGAACTCACTCAAGGCCTCAGATCCTTTTCACTAGAAGTGGCATGGCTATCAATGGACTACATTTTCTTTTTGGTTGATATTTTCCATTTTATACAGCGAACTCATCATACTATTGCTAAAATCCATGAGGTTGCATCAGTGTAATTGAGTCTGTCATGAATGGAAAAATGCAGCTCTCCTGAAAGGTGAAAAGTGTCAGGAAAGATCCTGCTCAGGAAAGAGCTAATGAAACCCACTGACAGATCACATCAGTGATCAACAGAATTTTTGCAACACTGGGGCAGAGAATTGCCACATGAGACTGGAAGCAGAAGAGGTGCACCAAGAAATGAGTAGTAGTTCCCTGTTCATGCTGCCACAGGTGGATTCAGTGTCTGCCTGAAGGCTTCCTTTTTTAGTTCATTCTTATTGCATCTTACTTACTGCTCTGAGATAGGCTTTACTTGGAAAGCCTGGTGTTTTCTGATAGATGGGTAGATTACACACACAGAGGAAATTAAACTTTTCTATTGTGTCTCTCAGGGTAGTTCTGCTGCCTAATGAATTTGGGGCTTTCAATTTGTCATGTTTGGAGTAAATGTATTTAATAATCTAGGGGTTAATTAGAAAAATAACAACTGACTTTATTAAAAGAGTTCAATTCAACACTATGAATGGAGAATCTTCTCCAAGCAGGACAATTCAAGCCCAAACCAGTGCCAAACAAGGGACAGTCCCATTTTTTGGGACTTTTTCTTATATAGGCGCCTATTACCCCCCACCCCCATCCTGTTTTTTCACAGTTGCTATTAAGCGTTTTTGATAAAGCATTCACTCACTCTTGACTGCTGAGAATCTTACATAAGGACCCTAAAATAAGTCCATTAAACCAGATTATGACCCAAATAAAGGCAACTTTTGTAGAAGTAACAAAATCATTCTCCCAACATAACCTCATGTAATTTTCACAAAACCAATATTCTCCCATACTAGTTAATCACTGTGGCAAGGAGCACCCATACAGTTCCACCAAACGAACATTAAGTGACAATACACATCACAAAACTCCTGTTGGAACAAACTCATTGGCAGAATGAACATTGAAGACAGGTAGCTCTTACTTAGCTCACTTTAATTCCAGTTTCTAACTTAGCTGTTACTTAACTTCTGAGGGTTGATGTCTTTTATTGACTGAGCCTTTCACAGATGTCTTTATACCCATATTATTAGATTCTTAGTGTGTTTTTGCTTCCTTAATGCTTTTGTTTCTTGCTTTTAAATATTTAGATTATATCTTTGTTCAAGGAATTTATGTGAAAATATAAAATTTGGAACAGAACTGTAATAATTCTTCAATGACCAATTGTTGATTTAAAATTAAGCTTTATTTGAAGAAAAGAACTTTTGCTGTACTGAAGATTAAATTCTGATGTCTCTAGAGCACTCAGAGAACTGTGCTGGCCTTTTCCTCCCCAGGATCCATACTAACCACATGACCCAAACTAACTAGCATCCTTCTGTTGTGACTGACATATAATCTTCAGTAGGGAAAGAGCAGAAACCAGCAAACTCATTTTGCCTAGGGCTGCAATTCAACTTTAAACACTTTCTTCGCAAGCACTGATCCAGTACAGTGAGTATCTTAAACATGGGCAATGGGAAACACAGAAACTCACCATGCAGGATGCTCACTCTGTTTTCCAAACCTGTAAAATCCGCATTGAGTGGGAGGGAGATACTCCAGTAAACAAGTTCAGAAAGGAAGAGATGCATGCCCATAGCATCTGCTCTCCCTGCAGAAAAGCTATTGCTTTGGCATCTTTTGCAGCTGTAAGTGCTATGCAAGCAGTGCTGATGCTGTTACATAGACAGTGCTGATGGCTCAAGGGGCACCCTCAGGCTGCTCACATGCCAAGCAGAGGCAGCCTAATTTCCTACCTCTATAAATGGAACTGCTGGTGTGCAAGGTCCCTGGACACTATATTCTTCTGTCTGGCCCTTCTGCACTAAAGCAGGATTCTATTTTGTAAAAAAGAGAGAGACATGGAAGTGTGAATAGCCTCCTCCACTCATGCAGTATATTATCTCTCTGGGCTACTACTTGAGAAATATGGAGGAATGCAAACAAAACTAAAGAAAAGGAGCAAAGATTGAGGGTGAAACCTTGGCTCCATTCAAGTCAATGGGAATTTTGCTATTTACTTCACAGGGCCCAAGATTTCACCATGAGGGAGCAAAGAGAGTTGGCAGAGATGTACTGTACAAGCAGATTTAAGATCAGAGAGGTCAGTCAGTGGATGAAGAGTCAATGGAGAGCTTTGAAAAACAGCAGAGTATTGAACTAGATAAGGAGTTAGTGAAGTTGACTGCTGAAGTTCAGAGGGTAGCAATTTAGGATGATAATGAGATGTAAGCAGAGTCAGGATGAGCTCCACCCTGACATCTGGTGGTGAGTTGTGGCAAGTTGTGGAAAAGAACTGTAGGGGCTGATCTCATTTGCATAGGCACACCCACCCCGCTGAGCATGAGCCCATAGCTGTCCAAATGGTCACTTTGGCTGCTGTGGGATCCCCAGTTTCTCTGTTATTGGGGCAGGAAGAATAAATTGTTATTATCTTGATTATGTGAATCAAGGACAGTGGAACTGTACTTGGCCTTTTGTTATGATGGAGGGACTTGCCATCAACTAAGTAGCACTCGCTAGGCAAGGGACATGGGTTCCAAAACTCAGTGAGTGGAGAGAGGTTGAGGAGGGTTAGTAATAGCTGGTGGTATGGGGTCCCTGGTGAGGGCTGTATGTATTAATTTCATTTTCTCCTTTTTCTGCTGTGGAATATTAGAGCTAATTTTGATTCCATTAGGAGTCTAGTTACAGGCTACTAAGCTGAATTCACTTTGGGCCAATGGTGCACTAGCACTGAGGCTCCCCTACTACAAGCTGAAATCACTGAGTGTTGTGTTAAGTAGTGGGGGAGCCTGAAGATATACTGTGGAGCAGTTTGTGGGACAGCTGGCAGAGTGGCTCTTGGAGCAGAGCAGTTTGTGGGACAGCTGGCAGAGTGGCTCTTGGAGCAGAGCAGTTTGTGGGACGGCTGGAGCAGCTCATGGGGGTGGCTGGCAGAGCGGAGCAATTCATAGGCTGGCTGGTGGAGCGGAGCGGAGCCCTATGGAGAGGTTGGGGCAATCGGCTTTGGACCATGTAAGGTGCCTCATAACTCCCTCATCTCCACCCAGGTTGGGAGGTAAAGCTCTGTAGATAAACTTTCGAACTCTGGTACTGCACTGACCAGGGACAGAGACTTTTGGGTTGTTGGACTTTTGGGACTTTGGGTGACTTTGGGTTGCTGGACTCAAGAACCAAAGGGAAAGGTCATGCCCCTGTTTGCTAGGGGTGGGGTTTTTTTGCTCATGGGTTGTGTTATGAATCCTGTTGGTGGTGTTTCCCCAACATAATGCCACACTGTTTCTCTCAGTTATTAAAAGGCTTTTCATAGAATCATAGAATATCAGGGTTGGAAGGGACCTCAGGAGGTCATCTAGTCCAACCCCCTGCTCAAAGCTACACTCAGACTCTGTGCTTGTGAGAAGGGAAGTATTGCCTCTTGGAGGCGCCTGGCGGGGATGGTATATATTTGTCCCAGGTCACTGGGTGGGGGCTCGAGCCGATTTTGCATTGTGTTTTTGGAATGAAACCCCTAGATACTGAACCCGGCCCTTGTTGCTCCCAACTCTGATGGGCAGAAGGGTTACAGAAATATTTGGGTAATAACTATTTGCATTAAGGTTTGATACTTGCATCATTGTCACTATCAGATTGTCACATCTGCACCCAAAGAAAAGATAATGATATTGATAATTAAATGATAAAAATATGAATGAAGGTTTTTTCCCCCCAAGGTAGAAGCAATGTCAAGGTAACAATGAATTTTGCTAACTGTATAGTACCAAGCACATTGTCTTCCCTACAGAATAAAAAATAACAACATGCTACAGATGATGAAAGACAGACTCCTAGACATTAAGGTCAGAAGGGACCATTATGATCATCTAGTCTGACCTCCTGCACAATGTAGGCCACAGAATCTCACCCACCCACTTCTGCAATAAACCTCTCACCTATGTCTGAGCTACTGAAGTCCTCAAATCATGATTTAAAGAGTTCAAGATGCAGAGAATCCTCCAGCAAGTGACCCATGCCGCATGCTACAGAGCAAGGCAAAAAAACCCCAGGGCTTCTTCCAATCTGCCCTGGAGGGAAATTCCTTCCCAACCCCAAATATGGCAATCAGCTGAACCCTGAGCATGTGGGCAAGATTCACCAGCCAGATACCCAGGAAAGAATTCTCTGTAGTAACTCAGATCCCACCCCATCTAACATCCCATCACAGGCCATTGGGCCTATTTACCACGAATAGTTAAAAATCAATTCATTGCCAAAACCATGTTATCCCATCATACCATCTCCTCCATAAACTTATCGAGTTTAATCTTGAAGCCAGATAGGTCTTTTGCCCCCGCTGCTTCCCTTGGAATGCTATTCCAGAACTTCACTCCTCTGATGGTTAGAAACCTTTGTCTAATTTCAAGTCTAAACTTCCCGATGGCCAGTTTATATCCATTTGTCCTTGTGTCCACATTGGTACTGAGCTTAAATAATTCCTCTCCCTCTCTGGTATTTATCCCTCTGATATATTTATAGAGAGCAATCATATCTCCCCTCAACCTTCTTTTGGTTAGACAGACTGACTTTAAAAAAAGTGTGTGTGTGTGAGCGTGATGGAGTTTACCAGCCCCACACTAAACCAGACTAAGGCATGGAGCAATACTGGCTTAGGGAAGCTCTGCACCTCAGCAGATGGGAGGCATGCTCCAGGTGGAGGGACAGTTTAAAATGGCACTGGCAGCGCAAGGGAGATACAGGCTGCACTTGGAAGTGAAGCTGAGGCCTGGTGCTGTGGGCAAAGTGATCAGGGCACTGGTAGGACCACGCCAGAAGCGGTGATCTACAATCCCTTCGCCCTTCGATGGTGGGAACCCACAAGAGGCCCTGAAGAGCAGGATGTTTCACCCCCAGGCAGACTAAACTGCTAGTACTAAGACTATGACCATGCCCCAAAGGGAGGAGCTCCAGCCTGGTAGGAAGAGACCCAGGGAGAGTATAACTTGGGGAAGACGAATGGGTGCTCTGGACACTGTAGCACCGCTTTAGGGCCCTGGGTTGGGACCCAGTAGAGAGTTCCCCCTACCCTGTTGTGACAGAGCCCCAAGAGGAAAAGTGGAAACACACAGGAGGGGCTGAGGCTTGCTGTATACAACCCAGCAATGCTCCCACACCCCCTGGACCTCCAGACCAGAGAGACTGAAAAGAACTCTGGAGCTACGGCCTGACTACTAGGCCAGCTGGCTTTCACACCGACCCACTACAAAAATTTGTGGAGACTGCAGACAACAACTTTGTAACTAAAGGGAGCCTGCGTAAGAACACATGGGCCTAGAACTGGTGTCTGTGGGAGGCACTGCTTCCTCATCACCACCAGGGGCCCAGGCTGAGTTGCCACCAAGACATACTGAGAGGCTGAGGCCTGCAGGAAGTCCTGCCCTAAAGGGCATAAGCAATAGCCATCCACAATTCCCTGGTTGGCTGGCACTCCCCATATAAACCATGAAGACATTTCTGGGAGCTTGCTGAAGAGTACAGACCTCCAGTGGGTTCTGCCTTAGATCCTGCCTCACTGCAACTTGTCCTCATCCCAGACTGCTGACCCTGATCCTGTTTACTGTCTTCAGCTTAAGATCATTGCTGCCCTGGTGAAAGATACTGGTATGGTGCAATCCCAATTCTTGCTGGTTACTCTCAGTTTGGTAATGGACTCTGACTTTTGTTGTTTTGACCTGGCCTGGCTCTGATTGATCTCTGACTGTTGGCCCTGCTACTGAGCAGCTCACTCTGTGCCCACGAGTCGCCCATGACATGGCTTTCATGGCCTGAGGTGTATTTTTTTTAAAGGAGTGGGAGGGGAGCCCTGGAGATGGATCTTGACAAATTGCTAAAATGGGTTTTGGAGAATCAGCAACAGACCCAGTTGCTGCAGCAATTGGCAAAAGAACAACAGCAACAGGTTCAGCAGCAGCAGCAGCTTATTAGGGAGTTGGCCACTCAACACAGGGAGCAACAGCTGGTACAACAGGTGGTGCTGCTGGTACAGCCCCAAAACATGCTATCTAACTCATTGATGGGAGCAGTTAACCCCAACTCAGCTTCAAACCTCCCCTTGAAACTGTCAAAAAAAAAAGAACCAGATGATGAGCCTGAAACATTCCTAGTCACATTTGAGAGGGTAGCCATGGCGGCCTTTTGGCTAGTGGAGAGTTGGGCAATTCTGGTCACCCCGTACCAGACAGGGATGGCCCAGGCCACATACTGAAGCTTCCACATGACAGCTGTGCAGGACTATTCCCTACTAAAAAGTAGCCACCCGAGACACTTTTGGCATTTAAAACAAGACCCACCCCCAGAGATTCAGCAAGAGAGATTTTCAGCTGCAGTTTGACCCAGGCCAGTGGCCCAGACTCTAAAGGAACACGGCTAACAGCGGCTCCAACCCCAGGAAAGAACAGGAGTATGGGTGGTGGAGAAGATTGTGTTAGAGCAGTTCCTCCAAATTCTCCCACTCAGAGTATGGGAGAGGATGGTACAACATCAACTAGGGATGTAAAAGGTTAAATGGTTAACTGTTAACCCCAGAGGCCCCGCGCTGGCAGGAGGGACCCCAGCCCCAGCCGTGCCGGGCCAGCAGAAGGGACACTGGCTGTGCGGAGCAGCCCTGGCCGCATTGGGCAGGCCAGCCAGAGGAACCCCAGACCCTAGCCCTGGCCAGGCCAGAGCGGGCCCCAGTCCCGGCTGGGCCAAAGCAGGCCCTAGCCCGGGCCGTGCTGCACTGGCCAGTCAGAGCAACCCCAGCCCCCGCCCCCGCTGTGCCAGGCCCGCCTGAGCTACCTTGGTTAACGGTTAACTGGTTAAATGATATAATTTTAATCATTTAACCGGTTAACTTTTTAAACCGATATTTACATCCCTAACACCGACTGGAGACTGTCAGAAATGGGGACGCTGACCAAGAATTACACACTGCCTAAAATATACGAAGGGGGGACACAGGCCAGTCCTAACCAACTCAGACAACCAGAGGAAGGGCAAGGAGGGGAGATGGGAGAGGAACCTTGCTACCCTACCCAGGAGCGAGCCAAGCGGAGACCACCACGTCTCACGAAGAGATGGTGTTCGTCCTCATGTAGAGATGGGACAACGGGACCACTTCTGATGGGATTGCCCATTCATGGACTGTAATTATGAGTGCATCTGGTGATGGAATCCAGAGCCTGCAAGAAGGCACCAGAAAAACTGGTGGTCCCAGTGCAGGTTAAAAATGTCAGAGTCTTAGGCTTAATAGACTAAGGATATAGTCAGACAATTGTCAGAGAATGTTTGGCAAGGGCCAAGGGAGACCCCTCAAGTACCAGATTTCTACAATGCATCTAGAGGGTGTTCACCCCAACCCCATGAGATGATTGCAGTTAATTACACAGTACCATGTGAACACAGCCTGCGTGGGGGGTAGCCACAAACCAGGCCTATCCCGTGATAATCAGGTGGGACTTGAACTTATTTCAGTACTTGATAGAGGCAGGGCAAGGGAAATCCCTGAAGGAAGAAAAGACAGTCTGTGGACAGAAAAATAGAAGAACCCAGGGAATGGTTGGGTTGGGGAGGGATGGTGACCTGAGGGAGAAGACCTCCATGTCCCCAGTTAATGGCCCCACCCCTACTGATGGCCTACACCCCATGGGTACTCAAGCCAAGAACCCATATATCACACAACTCAGTATAGAGCTACTCTCAAACCAAGTTGATTTCATTGAAGAACAACAAATTGCTCTGATGCTGAGGTGAGCCTACATGCAGCTTGCCCGGGTCAACAATGAAGTACGGCAACCACAGCTACTAGGAGAAAACAGGAGAAATCAGGAACTGTTTTGTTTCACCTTGCCTTGTCACAGTCTTTTATTTTGCAGATGGATGCATCTGATGTCAGCCTTGGAGCCATACTGTCATAAGAGATGGGGTGAGAGGAACATCCTGTCCTCTCCCTTAGCCGGAAGTTGTCTCCCTGGAAGGAAGTCACCTACCTGGCAATCGAGAAGGAAGACTTAGGAGTAAAGTGGGCTGTAGAAGCCCTGCACTACTACCTATGGAGTCACCCCTTTCATCTAGTGACTGACCATGCACCTCTACAGTCTATGAAGGTCACCAACTCCCAAGTCATGCAGTGGTATTTGTCTCTCCAGCCATACTACGTTGAAGTGCTATATCAAACCAGCAAGGACCATAGAATGCAATTCTTTTCATGAGATGAGGAGGGTTCTCTCAGCACGTCTGCCCAGAGCTGAAGGGGAGGGTGTGTGATGAGGTTTACAAACCCCACACTAACCCAAAGCAAGGCATAGGCCAGTACTAAGCTAGGGAGCAGCTGTGAGGCATGCTCTGGATAGAGAGAGAGTTTAAAAGTGCACTGGCAGCCAGGGGATAGAATTGAGGTTGAAGCATGGAGCTAGGGGCAGAGTGACTATGGCTCTGATAAGACCACTATGGAAGCAGTGGTCTCCCTTCAGAGGTGGGCACTCATGAGAGGCCTCAAAAAACAGGACGTTACCCTATTGGGCAGGCTAAACTGCTACTACTAAAACTGTGACCATGCTCCAAAGGGAGGAGCTGGAGCCTGACAGGACAAGACCCAGGGGGAAGTATAACTTGGGGTAAACCAACAGGTGGTCTGGACACTGCCACACCTCTTTAATGCCCTGGGCTGGGACCTGGTAGAACCTTCCCCCACTCCCTTTGTCATTGCAGAGCCCCAAGAGGAGAAGAGGAAACAAACAGGAGGGGCTGAGACTTGCTGTATACAATCCAGCAGGCCCCTCCTCAAAAGCGGAGAGACTGAAAAGAACTGTGGAGTCACGGCTTGACCACTAGGCCAGCTGGCTTTCAGACTGACCTGCTACAGTGAGTCAAACGCTATGTGCTGAATGCATCAAGGAACAGAAGATAGGATTCACTTCACAGATGAATTTAACATTACATTTTATTCTGTTTTGGGCTTGGACAACTGGCTTCCCCTCAGCTGTGGTACCCAGTCAACACTATATTGTAATATTCCATCTGTTTATAATTCTTATTTATTTAATGTCATAGGTTAGCATGACACTTTACAGACATGAAAGGAGAAAAGCTCCCACAGAACCCCAGTGAAGTATGGTGGGCTAGAGGTGGGGTTTGAGACAAGTGGTGTTTTCATAGTATAGTCTATGTCTCTGGATCCAAATAACACAATCAGGCTTTTTTAAATTACTGCAGTGATTAAACTAAGAACGAAATAACAACAAAATTCATTCAGTTGACGCAGTTCTCGACGTAGGTTCATCCTCCAACCAATTTCCAAGTACAATTTCTTACAACTAACACGCCTGTTGGACTCTGCCACACAGAACATTCCAGACACAGTTTCAAGGTTCCTTCCCCACTCTGAACTCTAGGGTACAGATGTGGGGACCTTCATGAAAACCTCCTAAGCTTACTTTTACCAGCTTAGGTTAAAAATTCCCCAAGGTACAAACTATTTTACCCTTGGACTTCCACTGCCACCACCAAACTTTATCTGGGTTCCTGAAAAAACATAGTTTGGACACATCTTTCCCCCCAAAATCCTCCCAACCCTTGCACCCCACTTCCCGGGGAAGGTTTGGTAAAAATCCTCACCAATTTGCATAGGTGACCACAGACCCAAACCCTGGGATCTTAGAACAATGAAAAAGCATTCAGTTTCCTTACAAGAAGACTTTTAATAGAAGTAAAAAAGAATCATCTCTGTAAAATCAGGATGGTAAATACCTTACAGGGTAATTAGATTCAAAACATAGAGAATCCCTCTAGGCAAAACCTTAAGTTACAAAAAGACACACAGACAGGAATATTCATTCTATTCAGCACAGCTATTTTCTCAGCCATTTAAAGAAATCATAATCTAACACATACCTAGCTAGATTACTTACTAAGTTCTAAGACTCCATTCCTGTTCTGTCCCCAGCAAAAGCATCATACAGACAGACACAGACCCTTTGTTTTTCTCCCTCCTCCCAGCTTTTGAAAGTATCTTGTCTCCTCATTGGTCATTTTGGTCAGGTGCCAGTGAGGTTACCTTTAGCTTCTTAACCCTTTATAGGTGAGAGGATTTTTCCTCTGGCCAGGAGGGATTTTAAAGGGGTTTACTCTTCCCTTTATATTTATGACACACAGTCATCATAGTTCTTGAAGTTCTATTCCTTACAACGGTTTCCCAAACTTGGGAAAGATGAGCCTTTCTTTGGGAAAATGAAACCAATTGTGCCTGATCGCAGTCCCACCATGTATTATTAAAGGCCAATCCATCTTAATTCATGCATCTCCGGTGCCCTCTGGCTCAGTGGTGGATGATGAACTTTTGGGGCAAAGGGGGTGTAGCAGAAACAAAACATGCCTGCTTGCTCCCATGGCACCACCCTACCCCAAACCCGGAGAAGGGGAGGATTGACCCTAGGCAAATTGCCCTCCTATATCACGTACAGCCCTTAATTAACTTTTGCCAGTCCCAGGCCTGTACCTCCTTCCCAGGATCCTCTTCTTTGTCTTCTCCCTCTTTCGCATTCCCTCTCTCTTTCATAACCTCCTCCTGCCCTGTTCCACAAGGCCTCCTCCAGCTGCTCCATGTCCTTCACTGCAGCACTGAGCCTCAAAGCCCCAGCCAGCAGAGACCGAGAGAGGGAGTGAAAGCCCACCACCCACGCTGGTCCTACCCCCTGTAATGCTAACCTTCAGCGACCCCCACTAGTCTGTGTCGGGACTGGAGGGGTGTAAATTGTAGAATGTTCTAAAGTGTTGTGTTCTAAGTGCCCTGTGTAGACCCTGCTGGCGTGCTCTAAAAGGTACCTAGACCATGTTAAAGTATTTCTGTTTAAACAGAACTACGTCAACTCAAACTAGGTACTTTTTAGAGTGCACCGGCATTTAAAGTATCATCGCTGGACTCTGAATTAGCACCCACTGAAAGGTAGATACGATGAATGATCTTGCTATTATTTCCACCCTTTTTGCACCAGTGTAAGGAGAGGTCTTACAAATGAGCTTCCCATGTCTCCCTACAGTCTATCCTCTCTCACAACTGGAGCTACACAGCCACAAAAGATGGGTCATTCTAGATCATAAAATTGGCCCTTCAAGTCCGGTACAGTATCCTGCCCATAGCTTCTGGTGAAGGCACAGAAAAATCTCCATAATGTACATAGTTCCCTGGACATCCTTTCAGATCCCTGCAGTGATCAGTTTATGCCCTAAAGCATATGTATACCCCATTTTAGCCTACATAATTCCAAGACAAATATTATGGCTTGTAAAAATTTCCAGACCCTTTTCAAAATCAGCTATAGAAATGACTGAGTCTGACTTGTTGCAGGAGTGAATTCCACAGGCAAAAGTTATATGCCACATGGAGAACTATTTCCTGTCTCATTCAATGTGTGCCATTAATTTTATTAGACAATGCCCTTGTTTCTCAGAATTCACCTGTCAAGTAATGATAGTCATACTTTTCCAGGATGTTGTCAGGATTAAGTCAGTAATGTTTGCAAAGTGCTCTGAGATCTTCACATGGAACGTGCCAGATAAGTATGGTGTTAGAGTCCCACATTTTAAAATTTAAAGGAGGACTTGTGGCACCTTAGAGACTAACAAATTTATTTGAGCATAAGCTTTCGTGAGCTACAGCTCACTTCATCGGATGCATTCTGTATTTTCCACTGTATGCATCCGATGAAGTGAGCTCTACCTTATGCTCAAATAAATTGGTTAGTCTCTAACGTGCCACAAGTACTCCTTTTCTTTTTGCGAATACAGACTAACACGGCTGCTACTCTGAAACCTGACATTTTAAAATGTTACCCTAAATTCCTGCCTGATGTAATTGCCTTCAGTGGGAGTTGCACGCACTTTGTCAGGGCTGCTTTTGGCCCACTGTTTCTATTTTACATGTAAGTATTTCACTCTGGCCACCAAATAATAAATTAAACATCTCCCCCCTTAACATTACTGGCCTCTGATGATGACAGAAGATAATTTAAATAGAGCGAGGACCATTCAAGGTGGGTAATTAACCCCTCCCCATAACAAACTTAACCCCACCCTGGAGCTCCCGCGTGCTCAGCTGCTCAGGGAACCGACCCAATCGCGTCAGGCGCAACCGCAAGAGAACAAAATACTGCGACACCGCGCATGCGCAGCATCAGCTCCCCCCCTCCGCCCCCACAGGCTGGGTCGTGCCCGTCTAGGGTGGCGAAGTGCGCCCGCGGGGATGTGGTACACTGCGCATGTGCGCAGAGTAGGCGGTTGGGCGGGAGGCGCTGCTGGTGCTGGGCCCGGTCCCCACCCCCTCCTCAGCGCTATGAGTGACGGGTTCCGGAAGGCGGAGTCGGGCACTCAGGTGAGGCAGCGACCCCTTCCCCTGCCTGGGAGCGCCGCGCCCCGGGCCTGGCCTCCCCTGCACCGCCCCCACGCGGGGCTCGGAGTAGCGCAGCACGGGCGTGGCCTGTGGGCCGGGCCGGCCTGTCGCGGGTGGTGTCGCGCCGCCCCTCGCAGCACCATGGCCGGCCGGCAGGGGTTCCCCTGGGGGGGGGAGGACACGGACACGGACACGGACACGTTGGAAGCCTAGGGTGTGGGTGCTGCCGGCTGGGGGGGGGGAACCGAGGAGCTCCCGGCCGCCGTGTCTGCCCGCTGGCACGTCCGTTTCTCCTCGCTGCAGACGGCATCCTGGCCCGGAGGCGGCGGGGCTGCGTCCCAAGGGCTGGCGGCCCGCCGGAAAGATGCGCCCGTGGCCGCTCCAGCCGCGCCGCCAAGCGTTGAAGTATGTGCTTAATTCCCGTGGAGGCCAATGGGACTTAAGTATGTGCCTAGAATTAGGCAAATGTTTAAACACTTTGCTGAATATGGTGAACTGCTGAATCAGGGCCCGTATTTCCCTCCTCCCCCGCCGTGTGCACTGATACTAACCATGCATGGGACTTGTCTACACTTGTAGAACTTCAGTAGTCCATCTCCCCAAAACGTGGTAGGTTGACAGAAGAATTCTTCCGTCAACCTCGCGCTGGCTACATGGGGGGGGGCTAGGTTGTCTTAACTGCATCGCTCAGGGGGTTGGATTTTTCACACCTTTGAGTGACATAGTTAAACAGACCTATTTTTATAGTTTAGACAGGGCCTCACAATAAACGTGGAGAGACTGTTGTTCACCTTAATGGTCATGAAGGTAGAGATGAATTGTAGCCACTTAAGCACTTTTTTAAAAACTTGGAAGATTTTAAAATTGCCCTGTAAAGTTTTGCTCATAGCAACAAGGGTTATGTTTCTTTAATTCTTTATCCAGTTTTTCTCTGCCCTCCCACCACCCACCCTCTTTCTCGGACCTTGTGACCCTGAGGATGCTCTGGAAATCTTTAAATCTTGCAGCAACACTTCCTTGTAAAATGTTGTGTAGCTTGTAAGTAAAAAAATTCTGTGCCAAACAAATAATTCTTCAAAAATCTCATAAAATGAGTTTAGTAAAAATGGAGTGACAATGGAAGCTATAAGAGGTGAAGGTTGTCAAAGAGAGTCAGTGAATTTTTATTAAGCAAATAGCTTGTGAAAGGTAAAAATGTCTCACTCATTTTTTTTGACCAGTTGGTCTCTTAACACTTTTAATCACTATCTGATGGTGCCCTGTATAGCATATATTACTTAGAAATGTTGCATATTATTGAATGGCACCCAAAAATGTGCTGAGTACTTCCCAGAAGACATAAGAAAAACTCTTTGAATTCCATTGAAGTACCATTAACTTTCAATGGGACTGAGGCTCCTAAGTAATTTTGACATTTTTGAAAAATTTTCCCACTGCCCCTTCCTCAGCAAACTTACAGTTTAAGGCCCCTGTCCTGAAGCTTATGCCACATGGACAGATGTCTTTTGTCCACAGGGACCCCTATTTTCTACATACCAATAATCACATAAAAAGATCCACTGTGATAGAATGTAAAGTGCAGTTATTCAGAAATGTATTGAAAACGCACCTAGGGTACTCTCTTACTAAGGTAAATACACACAGAAAAGTACTGGAAGGTAATCATTTTGTGGAAAAAAGGTAAAAGTTATGTAAAGGAAGAAGTAAGCACCCATAATTAAATTATGGCATGCCAATCTCAATAGTGACCAGATGTTGCTGTATCTTTTCCAGTTTTTTCTGTTCAGTTACTTTCTTTAGCAGTGCTGTGTTAACTGGTTATTTAAGCCATTCACAAGAGAAGGTAGAAGCAAGTGATTTCTGTTATTGCAGTCTGATCCTTTGATCGCTACAGATATTTTACCCTATACAGAAGAACTGTTAAAAATGTTAAAAACTGCCTATGCCAGACTAGGTAGTCCCAGCTCTTGTGAAAAGTTCAATAGATCTTTAACAACCACAGATGGTAAGGTCTCCTCTCTTGTGTCTTATCTGAACGTAGTTTTGCTTCAGCATCATTAAGTGTAATGTGGACAGACCTTTCACAGAGTTTGTTGCAAAGTTGTTTGTTGATCCTGCCAGGAAATCCCACGGTGCACAGCATGATACAAACAAAGCAAGTGTCTGTGGAGATTCTGCTTCAAAACTAGGGAGAAAACATAAGTTTCATAGAAACACAGATACATTGTCATCAATGAATTGTGAATAATCTGTTCAATGCTCAAGATAAGCACCTATGGGTATTTTCAATCAAATGTGTAAGCATTCAGTTCATATAACCACAGGTTCATATTTAAGCTATAATGATCAGATATTTTCTGAGGACTAATGACTGGATGAAAGGAGCTGGAGCAATCAAGAACTACTAAATAATCCCCAGGAAATGCCCTATACAGAAAGTATTTGCTATTCTAAAATGAAAATTGGGGAGGGGAAGAGTATGGATTTAAAAAAAAAAAAAAAAAGAATGATGCACATTTAGCTGGTACTGAAATGGCACTTTTTTTGAATTAATGCTGTATCAAGTAGTCAGACTGCTTATATTACCTTAGCATTCAGCAGCTAACTCTAAATGTGAACAACTATATGTACACGTTTGCAGAGCATTGTAAAACCGTAGGAACCTGCAAAGCAGAAGGCAGGTTTCCAGCACACTTCATATTCTCTTGAGATTCCAAGGAGCCATTAGTTCTAAGACACACTTGTTTTTATAGTTTTCATAATGTACGGAAACTTAAAAAAAAAAAAAACAATTACATGATTTCAACACAAGTCAATACAAACTAGCAAATGCATATTAAGGTAATCTTTGATGCAGTAATATGGCAGGTAAATTTTAAATGAAAAGAAAAGGAGTACTTGTGGCACCTTAGAGACTAACCAATTTATTTGAGCATAAGCTTTCATGAGCTACAGCTCACTTCATCGGACGTAGCTCACGAAAGCTTATGCTCAAATAAATTGGTTAGTCTCTAAGGTGCCACAAGTACTCCTTTTCTTTTTGCGAATACAGACTAACACGGCTGTTACTCTGAAATTTTAAGTGGTGCCTATGTTCAGCCATCATAGCAGGGTACCTTATATTTGTAGAGCTGTACAAAGGACTTAGCCTCACATCTTCCATTTCTTTTAAGCTGTGTGGCTAAATCCTGCACTGGTCTGAAAATCTCAGTTATAGATTCTAAACTGAATTTTCTTGTCCATGCAAAACCGCTGAGCTAGTTGAATATAATTTTGTCTTAATTTGTATCAGGAGAGTTGTTGAACCATCCATGCTACTAAGTTTTCCAATAAAGTGTGTTCTATTTAAAAAGTAGGGAATAATTTCAGTTTGAACACTACCAAATGTCATAGACCTTCCTTTTTTAAAAAGAAAGAAAAACTTGAACACTATACCAGCTAAACATTAAGATTGAGTTATACCCTTTTAAGCAGGGGTGGCCAACATGTGGCTCCGGAGCCGCGTGTGGCTCTTCAGAGGTTAATATGCAGCTCCTTGCATAGGCGCTGACTCTGCGGCTGGAGCTACAGATACTAACTTTCCAGTGTGCCAGGGGGTGATCACTGCTCAACCCGCTGCTCTGCCCCAGGTCCTGACTACCCCTTCTCCCAAGGCCCATGCCCCTTCCCCCGTGCCTGCCATGCCTTCCTCCCCCACAGATCCTCCTGCGCGTGCGAAACAGCTGATTGCGGCAGGCGAGAAGTTCTGACTGGCGGGGCTGCCAGTGGGTGGGAGGCACTTGGGGGCGAGAACTGATGGGGGGGCTGCTGACGTATTACTGTGGCTCTTTGGCAATGTACATTGATAGATTCTGGCTCCTTCTCAGGCTCAGGTCACCCACCCCTGCTTTAAAGCAAGAACATCTCAAAACATACTTAAGTCTTCCCCTATTCATGTTGAGGGGCATTCTAGTACAAGGAATTTCAGAATAGTGGATGAGCAGTGCTGTGATAAATAAATGCAGTATTGCCAACCTCAGAAGATCAAAAATCATAAGTCAGACTCCAAAAAAAATTTTTTTGTAAAAGATTACATTGTGGTAGGTTTTGATCTGTCTTGTTTTGTTTTGTTTTTTAACTCCCCTTGCCCATCCACAGTGCGTGTGAGAGATTTTATTTCTCACTCTTCCAAAATTCTTGGGTAAGGTGATTTTGACCTCCACAGCAGGAGCTCTCACACCCACATCTCCACATCATTTCTCCAGTAATTAATTCTGCACCCCACTGTCCAAATCTATCTTGTCCTGTCTGTCCCTGCATCAGTTCTTCCCCCACATCAGTTCAACTCATCCCTCGACAACCCATCAGTTCAGCCCCCACAGCCTCACCTCTGCTCCTCCTAGACTCTTCACCCTGGGGTGAAGAGGAGCTGTAACAGAATCTTCTTCTGCCCCTTCCCAGGCTGGGTGTGAGGGGGAGGAGCATAGGAGCTTTCCCCTTTGCTCAAAAGAGCGGAGGGTATAGGGAGCAGAGCTGCTGGGCTCCTTCAGTCTCTTGCGCTCCCCCATGAGAATGACTTCAGGTTGCTGACGGGAGGGAGAGAGAGAGCGCTCTGGCTATAGCAGCTCTGATTGATTACTTTGCCCGAGGAGGCAGGCAAGTGAGGCACGCAGCAAATCAGAGGAGGTTCCCCCAGGCAGGGTTCAAATTTGCATAAAGGGTGGAGCTTCTCACATCATCTCAAGACAGGCTCTAGGCCCAGCCAAAATCCTGTCATTCACCAAAAAAAAAGAAAAATCATGAGAGTTAGCAACACTGTAATGTAATGCAATAATTAATTATATCATAGTGGTTCTGAGGATGCTGTGGGAGCCCTAAACACACTTTGTGTTCTGGATTTAAATGAGTCTTAAACTTTTAATAATGTTTTAATAAACACTAATACAGAAACGCATCTATTTGCTGCTCCCGCTTTATGCCTTTTTTTAGGTTGAAGGAGGTTAACACAATTGGAACTTTGCCTTCGAAAACCATACTTAGCTAAAATCTAATAAATTATCATCTCAGAGGCAAGGCTGTTTATTCAAAAGTCTTAAATATATTCATAATGTCTCAGCTGGACAGCCTGTGTCTCCTGATGGCTGAGGACTTCTTAAGCATCAAAGTAAAGCATCCCATGATCTTGCAAGACTTGGATCTCTAAAACAGATATTCATATAATATTACTGTTCCCAGTCACACTGTTATGTAAAATTTGCAGTAAACTTTATTTGACTTGCAGAACAAAGTAGACTGAGTGTTTTGTCTAGTAAGTAGCAGCAAAAGAAGGTAAGGAGAAAGAGGCTAGATAGCAGGATAACAATCTAACCTTTTCAATGACTAATGGTATCTTCTGGATGTATATAAAATGTATGACATTTGTAAATATGAACTATTTGCTATGAAAATGTCTCACAGCTATGTAAAATGTGTTAAAACACTCTTTAGAGTTCTTGCATATCCTGATATTCTGGTAAATTTCACTTGGCTGCCATCATATTAACCACAGTGGAGCAGTAAAAGTCATGGTTCAGAGAAAGCAGGTAAGCAAAGACAGAAGGGGACTCCAGACTCACAAAGGGGAAAGATGCAGTGCAGGATGATGAGAATGGAGAGAACATAAACATAGGAGGGAGAGACTCCATAAGCACGAGGGAACAGCAACAGCACAGGAAATGAGCAAGTTATATTCAGTCTCTTCCCTGATCCTGATTATACAGAATACTATAATATTTTTTCAGTGTAACAAGTTGCAGTGTCGCTAAACTGTAACTATGGATATAACATGTATTATACAAATATTTCATGCAGTGAACAAATGCATGAATCATGGATCCAGTATAATGTCTGTTAAAGTGTTTTTATTCTACTTTTAATGAGCATCTCACAAGACTCTTATCAACACACCTGAACAGAACAGTTACAAAGGCAAACACATTGACATTTTATTAATGGAAGGGAATGGTACAATGTCTGTGGAAGTGTCTTACTTGGACTCACATCATAACCTCTTGAAGCAATTTAAGCATCACTTAGAGTTTTTATACTACCATTAAACAAAAACACAGACAATTGGTTTTTAAATAATTTAAATTGACAATAGCAAGGAGATTCAGAGGAAAAGTTGTCCATCAAATATAGTGTGGAGGAGGGGGAAATGTGTGCTGGGAAGTTATGTTTAGAGTTATGTGCTGAGTGCCCTAAGGATGTGGCTAGGAGAGAGATTTGATGCACTTGTACAGAATTTATTTTATTCTAAAAATCATTAATTTAGAGCTTATGGATGGTCATGAAGACTGAAGTGCTCTGTCTTCAGGATGTATACTCTGGCAGCAGTACAAGCTTTTTTGCCAATGTGCTTTAATCCATGTATGGAAGGACATTTCTAACAGTGGGTAAAGTGTTTATTTCTTGAATTGTTGGCCTCTTTGTTGAGACAACAAATGGCACTATAGCTGGCAATGTGGACACCTGTCCATTTAAGAACTGGCCCAAGAACACCCACTTGCCTTACAAAGGCTGTTGAACAGCCATCGTGTAATGACTTTTGATCACTACCAGCCTGTGTTTGAACAAGTGATGGTGAAGTGATAGGATCTGTAGCCCATCAGAGTCCCACATCTAATGTAAGTTGAAATATGTAAGACGCTTTTACTTATATATGAGCTGAGGGACTGGATGACTCAGGAGACTGAATACAGCCTTTCCCCTCCAGATCACTAGTTTGAAGTCACTGTCTGATGGCTGTTACAAAGGGACCATCTTTTCTTTCATCCTATAAAATGGCAACATTTCCATATTTCAAAGACATCCATTCTTGCAGCAGTTTTTATCTGCCAGTAGCTCATTCTTGTGGTTTTGTAAATACAGGTTCTTACATGGCACTTATCGCCATGGAATCCTGGTGCTCGTTGCTAGGAGAGATAGAAAGTCAACGTCTGTTACTGTACTGTCCAATCTCTGAGCTTGCCACGTGTATGCAGAAAGGCATTTTAAAATCAAATTATTCTGTTGACAGAGCTATCATTGAAAACACACTAAATTCTATGGTTGTGTTGTATCTTATAAACTTAATTCCCATGACCAATTATTTTTAGTTAACACAATGTCTTTTTATCTTTTTTTTTTTAAAGCTACTTGCACGACTTGAGGGCAGAAGTTCTCTGAAAAATCTTGAACCTTGTCTGTTTGCAGATGAAGGATTTCCCATTCATGGTAAAAAAAAAAAAATTGTGTGTGTGTGTGTGATCTTACAAAACTGTACAGTATCAAAGTAAGTTTATGTCTGTCAGGTTACCTCAAGCATGCAAATAGATATAAAATCCTGAATTCAGGGAGAGACTAAATGTTGACATAATATACTTAGACTTCTGTAAGGCATTTAATTTATTACTGGTACTGTAAAACATTTTGATTATGAGACTGGAATGGTACATCAACATGACACACATTTAATGGATTGAAAACTGGCTAACTGGTAGGTCTGAAAATATCATTGTAAAAGGGGAATCATCTTTGACTGGGTGTGCTACTAGTGGGTCTTGCGCTATTCAGTATTTTTATCAGTGACCTGAAGGAAAATATAAAATTATAGATGACACAAAGAATGGGGGAATTGCTAATAATGAAGAGGACAGGTCACTAATACAGAGCAATCTGGATTGCTTAGTAAACTGGGTGCAAGTGTAACCCACACACCTGGGTGTAGTGTTCTGTCCCATCTAGTGGTACTAAGACCACTTAAAGAGAGAGAGTTAAATGAGTCTGTTCTACAGCCTTAGCTAACAGCCAGTTGGTTTTTTGCTCATGCAGTAGAGGCTCATGCACTAAGCTCCAGAGGTCCCCGGTTCAATCCTGCCCACTGACGACCAGGGTCTCTCGGCGTTACACAAGCAAATAACATACTTTTTGATATGGCCAAATGTAAAGTCATCCATGTAGGATCAAAGGCCATGCTATCCTTGGAAGCAGTGGCTCTGAAAAAGACTTGGAGGTAACAATGGAAAGCAACTGATCATGAGTTCCAGGGGCAATATTGTGGCCAAAGGGCTAATGCAATCCTTGGGTGCAGGAACAAGGGAATCTCTAGTAGGAATAGGGAAGTTATATTACCTCTATATTTGGCACTGGTGCAACTGCTGCTGAACTGTTGTGTCTGTCCTGATGTCCAATTCAGGAACGATGTTGGTAAACTGGAGAGCCACAAGAACAGTTGAAGGATTGAAAGATATGCCTTATAGTGAAAGACTCAAAGAGCTCAATTTATTTAGTTTTACAAAAAAAGATTAAGGGGTGACTTGATCACAGTCTATAAGTATGGGATACAGAAATATGATAATACAAGGCTGTTTGATCTAGCAGACAAAAATATAACAAGATCAAATGGCCAGAAATTGTAGCTAGACAAACTGAGTCTCAAAATAAGGCACAAACTTTTAACAGTGAGGGTAATTAACCAGTGGAACTGCTTACCTGGGGCTACGGTGCAATCTCTTATTGCTGGCGATTTTTAAATCCTGATTGGAAATTCTTCTAAAAGATATGCTGTAGTTCAAACAGGAATTAATTCAGGGTCTTATGGCCAGAGTTGTATAGCAGTTCAGACTAGATGATCACAGTGGTCCCTTCTGACCTTAGAATCTATGAAACCTATGAAAATAAACACCATACATGTCGATTTGGGGTCCACTATCTGGAAAGCAATAAATATGTTAAACTAAAAAGACCTTGCTGTTATGTTTGCTTGAGGGAATTTAATGTCAAATTAGAGAGGCAGTAGTGCCTCTCTATATGACCCTGGTGCAACTGCATCTGACTCATTGTGTACACTTCTGATTCCTCCAAATTACTATAAGTATAGGAAGAATTAGAACAAATAACAGAATGGCAATAAAAAGAATCATGATGACTGAGAAAAAGAAAGTGTGTACAGTCTAAAAATAGATTAAGTGTGGAGCATTTGTGTATTTATAGCATTTAGACTACGTGTCTAAAAATATGTGATCCATGCCGCAAGGTACTTTCAAACTCAATGGAACAAAGTTGGTGGCTAGTTGGGAGAACAAGGCAACATCAGTAAGACCATATGAAGGGTAGAGCACAACATGATTAAAAAAGATTTTTGTTGTTTTTAAAGATGAAAAAATAAGTAGATGATTTAGAAGACTAATTTCTTTTAGGCTTTGCGGAAGAACTGGGAGATCAACAGGAGGAATTTGAATGAGGAAGAGGGTAATGGCCTTGAGTATCAGCTCAGGAAGACTGTTCCATGATAGTGGGTAACATGAAAGAAAGCATAAACCCAGTATGATCTTACAGCAGTTGTTGCAGCCATATTGCATGTTTATTTTAAGGATATCAGAAATGGAGTGGCTGGATCATAATTGGGGAAATACGGCAGCTTAAAATTGAATGAAAGAATTCATGGAAAGCTTTTGAACCAACTGTATTTCAAAAGGTCCTTCTTTGAGGTGGCTTGAGGGTAGGGAGGGCACAGATTTTCTCTATGTATGCGTGGCTCCCCCTCACCTACATCAGTATTCAGTGTATGAATTCATAACCTAAATTAAAATTTATCCAATGGTTTTTGCAATTCCTGTTTGTACTTTATCAGTGTATGGACTTGTACTGTATCAGTGTATGTAATATCCATCTTCTCAACATTTATTTTTGTTGAAAGATGAAACAAATATTAAACTGAGTCCAAGAATTTAATTTTGCAGTTATCATTTCCAGTGTGAAAGCATTAAACAGATTCACTGTAACAGCTGCTTTTTTGGGTGCCTGTTCCAGCTTCCTGCACCAGCAAACTCTCATACAGGTGATACCATTTGGTTCAGAGAAGTTTGGACACTTTCACAATAAGGCTAATTCACATTAGTGAAGTTTCTCTGCTCAGGACTGCTTTCTTACTCCATAATAGTAATAAAACCCAACTAGTGAAATTGATAAGTATTCTAAATAATGCTCTGTAGGGTTTGCAGAAAGGATAACTTATTTCTTTTTAAAACAAACACAAAAAAACCCAATGACTTTTCAGTCTCTTCTTTACTTCTTGAGTGCAAAGTCCCAAATGGAGATTTAGCTGGGACTATTTCTTGATCCCCCTCTCTTGATGCCCTTTTCTTTTCTCTGGTTGCGAACCAAAATAATACCAATCTTAAATTTGTAGGTAGGGCCAAATATGACCTTCACAGAAGTGGAGTTGCACAGGATGTAAACTAGTACAGATTTTGACCTCTATTAATTAATTTTGTTATGCAAACCCTTAATATTACAAGTTCATTTAAAAGAGTCCTGCAAGTCATTTTTACTTACCTGAGCCCATATACTTGTTGTTTTGATCTTTTTTTCTAGCTATGCTGGTTTAAACCCCTGATGAAAATCTAATTTTATATTGGTCCTCTCACTTTAATTAGTTTCATTTTTGTAAGTTGTCTTGGCCATGTTACCATGCCTTATAAGTGAATTATTTCATAAGCATCTTTGCAGAAAAATTTATTTATTTTTAGCATTTTATTAAATTAGCTATGCTTTTTCCTGTTTTCATTGTATATGAAACAGAACAATATGTACTGTCATGTTTAAATAAATTATACATGATTCCATTATAGGCAACCAAATATTCATAATGTATAGTCAGAGCATTGTAAAATAGAAGCAACGAACATTTGGAGCTGTAATGATATTCCAGCCACTGTTCCTAATCATGAGGGAATTGTGCCTTTAAGGATACATCAGCACATTACATAATATTTTACTGTATTCCTAAGTAGTAGAAATGGCATGAGCTTTAAAAATAATCTTCCACTACTGCCAATCAAGTTTCTCCTTACCACCTTTGAATATCAAACTTAGGTGTGGGTGTAAATGTACAGCTCCGATTTTCAGCTCTAATATGACACCCAAAATTAATTTGAAGTAAACATTTCCTCCCCCTACCCTCACTTGCAAAAAGTAAAGAATAGTGACATCCTCTGCCCAATTTCCTAAATGACTAACCTATCATTGTCACAAAGCATCTGATAGTGTGAAAGCTGTAACAGCCTAAGCCTGCTACAATTGAGTCACGAGTATTTTTAGTAAAAGTCATGGACAAGTCACGGGCAAAAAACAAAAAGTGACAGCCCCTGACCTGTCCATGGCTTGTACTATAAATATCCCTAACTAAATCTTAGGTGCTGGGTTGTGGGGCAGGAGTGCTCCAACGGACGCTGATGCTGCTCTGGGGGGGACAGCCCGGGGCCCTGTCACTGCTGCTCCAGGCAGGGGACAGTCTAGGGCCCCGTCGCTGATGCCCGGGCAGGGGGCAGCCCGGAGCGTCACTGCTCTGGGGCAGCCCCTGGGACAAACTGCTGGCCCCAGGCCGTCTGAGCAGTGGCCGATGCAGCTGGCCCTGGGGTCAGCTGCACTGGCCAATGCAGAAGTCATGGAGATCCTGGAAAGTCATGGAATCCGTGACCTCCGTGAAAGACTTGTAGCCTTACCTATAGTATAATACACATCACCACCACTAGCGCTAAGTGTGATAATAGCCTGACTAGAATTGTCTAAACTGGGCTGCAGTGCAATGGAATAGTTCTACCAGCATTTGCTAATTAGTAAAACTTAAGACATCATTTCTACCGTGTGCTTTCTGAGATAGGATGGCTAGAACTAAGCACAGTATTTTATGTGAGGACATCCCATCTATTTATATAATAGCATTTGAGGGTATGTCTACACAGCAACGTAAGCCCAGGCTCGAGCCTGGGCTCAAGCCTAACTCCCTTTGCATGCACACACCAATTGTGCTACCCTAGGGCTTGGACCTAGGGTCCCAGGACCCTGCAGGTCCCGGAAGTCCTCTGGATGTATCCCAGAGCAGCAGAGAGGAGTGCTGCAGGCAGCCAGTGCAGTGGCCGAAAGCACCATTACTGTCTTCCTGTTCCAGCTCCTCCTTGCTGCTGTGCGGAGCTTGCCTAGAACAGGGAGCAAAGCTGACAGGCAGGAGGTAGCTCCTGGCCACCGGGATGTTGGGAGTCATCCCTCCCCCAGCTCTGCTGCTCCCCTTCCTTGCAGGGCAGCCTCTTGGTCCCACCCCGGTCTCTGGTCCTTGCTCCCGGGCCCCCTGCCCTCCCTAGATCTGTGTGTGCAGAGGCACCCGGGCAGCATGAACTGTGAGGGCGGTGAGTGAGAACCAGCCCAAAAACTTCCCCATAGCCTTCCGGGAATCCCTTATCCCTGTCTTCCAGGGTGCAGTGGAGGCAGGAATGAGGCTGAGGGAAGGGGGGGTTTCCTCTGAAACCCACATTTTATGTCAAACTTCAAAACAAAAGGACAAAAATAAATATAAAGACAACCAAACAAAAACACCTTCATTGAACATCCCATTTTAAAAATTAAGACTTGAATAGTTTGACAACCCTGGAGACTGATGTCCTAATAATCCTCAGAACCTGTGCACATGGGCATTTTCCTGCCACTGTGACTCAGCCTAGAGGTGGAGAGCCCAATTCTCAGGTGAGTCGGTAGCTTGCTATAAAGCCTTCTCAAACTGCAGCCATTCTACTGAGACACCCACCAAAGCAGCTAATTATGCAGTTTATGGACTCATGCTCCGTATGGGCACCTGAGTCCCATCAATAGCACCATTACAGTTAGGAAGCAGGATGGTCAGTAAAGTTTTCACATAGTACAACACGTTTGTAGGGCTGAAGTGTCGACACTGGGTGGGGGGCCGATAGAAACTCTGATATAGGGTTACTTTGATTCAGCTCTGTGCACTGCAGTGTGGATGCCAGAGCTCTAGGTTCAAGCAGGGGTCCAAAAATCCTTAGCCTGGGTTTAAAACGCAGTGTAGATGCTCACGCCCAGAGTTCTCTGACATGAGTCAGCTGACTCGAGTCTCACTAACTGTAGGCTTGCAGTGCTGTGTAGACATAACTGTAGTGGCTTCAGTGTGGCTTCATCCTGTATAGGTTTGCTTTTTCTAGGTCTATTGCAGTTTGAACAAACATTTTTGTTGACCTGTTCACAGTGACACCCAGATCTTTTTCTGTATGATTACAGCTAATTAGAACCAATTTGTACTTGTGAATAGTCCAGGGTATTCTTTACAGTATGCATCAACTTGAATTCAACAATACTGAATTTCATCTGACACCAGGCTGCTCATTCACCTACCTCTGATAGGGCCTTAATCTCTAGTCTTGATTAATCTAATGAATTTTGTGTCATCTGGAAACTTTGCCATGCCATCAGCACATTTTTTCATGTTGCTGTTCATGTATTTTGCGACTATTAGTAAATATTAGGCATCCCCAGTCATAATATGGAAACCTTCTGTTAACCTCCTTCCATATTAAACTGGCCATTTATTCCTGATCTGTATCTTAGTCTATGACAGTACAGTACTTCTTATCCCATAGTTATTTCCCCTCTTTTACGGCACTTTGAGATCTACTGACAAAAATATAACAGGTGGTATTAGGGAGTATTAATATTTATTACTTTGTTTCCTTAACAGCCTCTTGTGAGAGACTTTGTCAAAGATTTTTTGTAAGTTCAGTTGTCAGCCGGTTCTCCTTCCTCTGTTGTGTCATGGTTTGCCTGCTCTGATCCGCAAGGGTGAACTTCCTCCTCTTATCTTACCGTAGCAGCTCAGTCACTAACTTCGTGAAAATCTAAATTTAAAAATTTTGCTATAAAGGGCTCTCATTACATAGTGGTTCTTATTGCGGGCAGCCTCTTTGATAATCACAAAGGCCCAGAAGTTCCCTGCTCCTTCAAGTTTTTTTTACAGTCCAAAGTGTACTTCTTTTGAGAGAATGGATGTTAACTTCAAAGTCCAATTCAGACATAAGTCATACCTAACTGTATCCAACAAACTTCAGAGGGAGTTTAAATAAGGTGTCTTGTCCTTAGATTAAAATGAATAAACCCTCGGAGAAACTTTTAGAATAGATTTTCATGTAACTTACCATTTTTACGTAATTAAACTTTTTGGAAGCATTTATCAGATCACAATGGTCCCCAATGCTTGGTGAGAACTCTTCCCCCAGAGCAGGGCTTTACAGAAGGTAACTTTATATGAAAACACACATAAAAACCCAGAGGAAAACATCTTTTAAACTGACAAAACCAAATATTTACTTCATAGAATAACTTGTAATTTTCTTAAACTCACCATTGAGAACAGTGAAACAACGCTATCCCCTACCTCAACTAAACCATTGTGTAGCATTATTGTATGCTTTTTGAACAAGCTATATTTCACTTCAGAGATGGATGAAACAACTCTTAATGTTTAATTGACAAATCCAGTAACAGAGCGACATTCAAAATTGCCATTGAAGGCAATGGAAGTCTTGTGCAGAAGCCAATGGCAGGACCGAACATATATTTTGGAAAGCACTTTTCAGGAGAAGACAAATTTGTTCTAAAATATTTCAAAGGCTTAGAGAAGGAGCTGGAGGAAATGACACCACCCAGCATATTTGAAAGGACTTCTTTGTGCCGGGTTCATATTGTAACAGCATTCTGAGATAGTTATCATGTCTTCAGCACAGTATATATGACACAACAGAATAACAGATGCCTGAAAGTAGCAGTGTTAAATATTGCAAACTTTGAATAGGAGGGGAAAGTAAGGAATTATTTTATATACTGAATAGTCCTTGCCCTTAGTCTAGCAAGGGGTATTCAGCGCAAACAAATAAACCCTGACTGCTGCCCAGGCCCCTCTGTATAATTTTGGAAACATCAAAAATTGAGGAAAATAGAACTCCAGTTTGAAAAGAGTCTGCTGAATTTCACATATTATGTATTATGGAGAGAGAGTTTCCATGTACGACTGAAGTGGATAGAACTGTCACATCATGTGTAAATTACCTCTAACACTTCCGGTATGTGAAGCAAGAGTCTCAATTCACTGCTTCTTCCCTTGTCCCAACTTCTCCATTATAGTCTGTATACTTGTGAACAATAATAGCCTATAAAAGTTGAGTAATGACTTGAAAAACCCTATTAACTCAGACAGGCACGAACATATTGGAACAAAGCTGCAATTATTTCTCTGCTCTTGCCTTCCTCTGGAAAGCTCTTACCCCATTTACACTTGCCTAGGTCATGGAAATGCAAAGCTTACTGCAGTTACAGTTGTGCAATTCTAATTCTGCCAGAGTAGAGCAGTTAAATGTCCACCTTACTGCACATACTTTTACCATAATGTGTGAAGCCGTACATGGAATTAGCATACACCATAAAGAGAGAATAGTAGCTTTCTAAAATGAAAAAGAGAGCAATTAATAAATAAGTTAACTTTTATCTTCCTCTGATGTAAGACTGAATTTTTAGGTGTCCTGTATGTGTATCTGACAAAAGAAACACCTCTCTAGCAATGGGTTATACTTACTAGTTTGTCTTTTTAACACTTCCTTGCATTCGGTAGTGTGTTTTTAATTATTTCAATTGTGGATGAAGCAGAATTTTCCAAGTAGGTTGCATCTGCCCGCAAAAAGAAAAATCCCCACCTCAGATGGCAGAAGAGTAGCTTCCTAGCTCCCATGCAGTCTGCAATTCCATCTTCCCAAAAGATGCAGTTTCATATTGCAAGCACTGTCTGAGAAAATATGTAATAAATCATAGAAATGTAGGACTGGAAGGGACCTTGTTAACTTATCTAGTCCAGTCCCCTGCACTGAGGCATGGTAATCAGCTGACATTCCCGTTGTCAGTCACAGGTACACGTCGCTAGCTAGTGAAGGGGAACAAGCACATTCCATACCTGAAACACTACAAGCCTGTCGATGCAACAAAAATAGACATGTCTAAACATGACAGTGACATCTAACATGTTTTTTCTTCACTGTGTTATCTCCATTTTTATTTTTTCTTTGTATAGTTATCAGAAATAGCAGTACAGTCTTAGTCTTTTATGTAGCAGCCTCCTCTTCAAGCCCTATCCACCTGTAATGACAGAAGTGCTGTCAGTGTCGTCCAGTTGCCAGTCTTTCATCAATAGCAATTTCTTTAACACTAAGTCCTTGTCTATATGGGGGGAGGGTTACTTTGCACTCAGTTTGCACACCAACTAGTACGCCATACTAATAGCATGCACTCAGGATAGCTGTGCCTTTTTTCAGTTTGCATCATTACGTATACATGGCTGGGGTTTGGTGCATACTAAGCATGTGGCATTCTAGGATGGTATCCCATGGTCCTTTGCTTCGTTGCTGACCTATGTGCATTCTGGGATTTTTCTCACTGCACATTGTGTGATGAATAAAGGAAGCCAGTGGAATATTAGGACCTGGGGAGAAATTCAAAGTATCCCATGATTCTGCTGTCTCCACCCCATGCTTCCTCTCTGTCTGGGCAAGCTAGCATCATTTTAAATTGTAGTCTGTTGGTCAGCATGCACCAGCAATGCATCTTGCAGGTTTGGTGGCAACCCCAAATATGCAGAGGCTGTTTGGGCTTTTTTTGAGCTGTTGGAGCTGGGAGGCTTTGGCTTTGGACTTCACCGACTGCACCGCTGAGCAGATGATGTGGCGGCAGTAGCAGCTCCTCCAGTAGCAACAGCAGTGTTAGCAGAAGATGGAGGATGAGGAAGATGACAACAATCAACTGCAAGAAATCAGCTCTTTCTGGAGCAGCTTCACATGGTGCAGCATCGTTTCTAGACTTGGGAATCCAGTGTTGATTGGCGAGAAAGGATCATTCTGCAGACCTGGGGTGACCAGCAGTGGCAAAAGACTTTCAGAATGGGAAAGGTAACCTTCTTTCAGATCTGTGCTGAACTAGCGCTGGAGCTGCAGTGGCAGTGTACCAACATGTGGTAACACAGATCATTTGAGAGGTGGGTCACTGGTGCTATCAGGAAGCTGGCCACCCTTAACGTTACCAGTCCATAGCCAATGAATTCAGCATAGTGGCCCCAACAGTCAGTCTCCCTGTCATGCAGGTGTGTGGTGCCATGCATAAGGTCAGGTACTGTTGCACCAGGTTATAAAGCTTGGTAATGCTCAGGAGATTATTGATGGCTTCGCACGATGGGGAATGGTTCACTCAATGATTGCCTGTTCTGTTCATTCGTTGCGAAGCACCTGGCATTGGCCACTGTTGGAATACAGGATACCATTGGTCTGATCCAGCATGGCCATTCTTATGTTCTTATGCATACATGGGGTTCCCAAACTATATTGTGCCAGTTGATGGGACCCATATTCGTAATGTTTGCCCCCACACACCAGGGCTCTGAGTTTACAAACAGAAAGGAGTATTTCTCCATGGTGCTCCAAGGCCTAATTGACCACCATGGCAGGTTCATAACAGAAATGTGGAATGGTCTGGAAGGGTCCACAATGCTTGAATCTTTTAGAACTCAGCTCCGTTGACCTTAATGAATAAAGGAGACGTTGCCCCCAAGATCACAGAGGAAAATAATGGAGTGGAGGTTGGTTTGGTTATCCTGGGAGACCCAGCTTATCCTCTGCTTCCCTGGCTAGTGAAGCTGTTCACAGACCACTTGGACAAAAGGAATGAACTGCTTAACTATAGCCTCAGAAGTTGCAGAATGACAGAGGAGTGTGCATTTGGCTGTCTATAAGGAAGGTGGTGCTGTTTGTGGAATAAGTTGGAAGCCTCAGAAAAAACCTTGCCTAAAATTATAGCTGCATGTAGTATTTTGCACAGAATTTGTGAGAGTAAGGGAGAAAGGCTTAACGATGGGTGGGAGGCTGAGGTGTGGAGACTTGTTTAGCAGTTTGAGCATCCAGCAAGGCGTCGACTAGAAAATGGAAATAGCCTGGGCAATACTGTCAGGGATGCCTATTGCTCTTCCTTTGAGTCTCAAGCCTGAATTTGTGCAGATGTAATCTAGCTGTTACCCTGGGGAGTGGGGAGGAATGGTTTATTAGGACTGCAGTGTCTTTTATGGGTGGTAGAAGTGGAACATCATGCCACTCCTTATTTTGTCTTACATCTGTATCTTTATACTTATGCAAAATGTACGGTTTTTCTGTGAACCATTCATTGCAGACTCTTTCTGAATACCCTTTTTTAATTAAACTAAAGTTCAGTATGTTACAACCAGAAATAAACCTTTAATTAGAACAACAATGAAACACAGCTTTAAAATGAGGCAGTGCATTGGAGGGCAGCACACAATAAAATGTGGGAGCAGAGAGGCTCCAATTCATAGGTGAGTAAACATCCCTGCCTCTGCCTCTTCTTGTTCTACTCCCTTCTGATGTCGAGTGTCAGGGCTCAAAAGTTTGGGGCTGTTAGATGGCTCGAAAGAGCTGGGCTCCCAGGTGTAATTGTTCTTGCTGCCATGAGCTTGGGATAGGGAAATAAATGGCATCTGGGAGCATGGCAGTGGGGGTACAGCAGGGAATTTATGATGGTGTTCCCAGTACCTGGTATTGTCCAATGGCTGCAAAACATGGCTGGGTCCTGGTTGAGGGCGCAAGATTGTTTGTGTGTCCACTAGCAGCACGCACTGCAGCAGAGCATTCTGCTTCTGTATTACCCTCCAGGAGTTGCCTTGGAGGCCACGGCACACCTGGTGGCTGAGCTTTGTGACTTTGTCCTCACCCAGAACCATTTCAGATGTGGGGACAACTTATACCTTCAAGTCAGCGGCACTGCTAAGGGTACCCACGTGGCCCCACAGTATGCCAGCATTTTTATGGCTGACTTAGAACAACTCTTCCTCAGCTCTCGTTCCCTAGCGCCCCTACTCTACTTGCACTACATTGATGACATCTTCATCATATGGACCCACGGGAAGGAGGCCCTTGAAGAATTCCACCTGAATTTCAACAATTTCCACCTCACCATCAACCTCAGCCTGGACCAGTCCACACAAGAGAGCTACTTCCTCGACACTACAATGCAAATAAGTGATGGTCACATAAACACCACCCTATACTGGAAACCTACTGACCGCTATACTTGCCAACATGCCTTCAGCTTCCATCCAGGACACATCCCACAATCCATTGTCTACGGCCAAGCCCTAGGATACAACCGAATTTGCTCTAATCCCTCAGACAAACACCTACAAGATCTTTATCAAGCATTCTTAAAACTACAATACCTACCTGAGGGAGTGAGGAAACAGATTGACAGAGCGGGATGGGTACCCAGAAGTCACTTACTACAGTACAGGCCCAATAAGGAAAATAACAGAACACCACTGGCCATTACGTACAGCCCCCAGCTAAAACCTCTCCAGCACATCATCAATGATCAACAATCTATCCTGAAAAACACTCCCTCACTCTCACAGGCCTTGGGAGACAGGCCAGTCCTTGCTTACAGACAGCCCCCCAACCTGAGGCAAATACTCACCAGCAACTACACACCACACCACAGAAACACTAACCCAGGAACCAATCCCTATAACAAACCCCATTGCCTACTCTGTCCCCATATCTACTCCAGCGATACCATCAGAGGATCCATCCACATCAGCCACACCATCAGGGACTCATTCACCTGCACATCTACTCATGTGATATATGCCATCATGTGCCAGCAGTGCCCCTCTGCCATGTTCATTGGCCAAACCGAACAGTCTGTATGTAAAAGAATAAATGGACACAAGTCAGACATCAAGAATGGTAACATTTAAAAGCCAGTAGGAGAACACTTCAATCTCCCTGGACATTCTGTAACAGATTTAAAAGTAGCCATACTTCAACAAAAAAACTTCAAAAACAGACTTCAAAGAGAAATTGCAGAACTAAAATTCATTTGCAAATTTTTTTGGGCTTGAATAGGGACTGGGAGTGATTGGCTCACTACAAAAGCAACTTTTCCTCTCTTGGTATTGACACCACCTCATCAATTATTGGAAGTGGACCACATCCACCCTGATTGAATTGGCCCTGTCAGCACTGGTTCTCCACTTGAAAGGTAACTCCCTTTTCTTCATGTGTCAGTATAATAATGCCTGCATCTGTAATTTTCATTCCATGCATCTGAAGAAGTGGGTTTTTTACCCACGAAAACTTATGCCCAAATAAATCTGTTAGTCTTTAAGGTGCCACCGGACTCCTCATTGTCTTTCTCTACAGTGTCTTTTGCCATAGCAAAACTGTCTCTAGCCACTTCACAGCTTTCTCTGGATAGCTCCCTGTCTTCTTCTCTCTCTGACCTCAAATGAAACTTAGAGCTTGCCATTGGTTTTAAGTTTTTGCGGAGAGTCTGCAGTGAGATCTGCCAGCATCTATTTCTCATTTCCCCTCCCTAAGATTCTTCCCAGTCTTGGGCGGACTTCAGAGATGGTAAGTGGTGTGTGCATGGGGGCTAGTCTGGAATTTTTGTGTGTGCAGTGTATACTGTTTGGGTTTGTAGTTGTGTCCTGAAGGCTGTGGGGGATTGGGAATTATGGCTGTGTTTGCAGTTGGGCTGTGTTTGTAGTTGGGCTGTGCTTTGGAGGTGCTTATGCAGTGTTGGAGGAGTAAGCAGGGGACATCTGAAGGCAAACGGGACAGTAATCCCCTCTGCATTCCCATTAGGCTGTCCTGACTCTGGATGATGATACACTGAGGCATGTGTAAAGAATGGCCTTATTCAAAGGGGCAAAGGGCAGACCATCAAGACAGAAGCTGATTGCTTGGCTGGTCCACTTGCCATTTTGGAAAAGGGACAGTATGGCTGGGTGAGGGAGGAGCTGGAGACTCAGAAAGGCTCGCAGCTCACATGTTACAAAGATGGCTGCAGTATGGGGCACCTGGAACAGAAGTATGTCCAGCAGTATGATAGGGAAATAAATGGCATCTGGGAGCACTGCAATGAGCGTACAGCAGGGAAATTATGAACGTGTTCCCAGTACCCTGTATTGTCCAGTAGCTGCACTGGACTTATGTGCTGAGGGTCCCTCCATAGGATTGGCCTCCTCTGAGTCCCAGGCTGGGTTTTTGACTGGGAATCAGGCTCATTTTCTACATAGCTGCTCTCATGGTCTGGAGTCTCAAAGAAATCCTGGCTTCTGTGGATAGCTCTTCACTGCGCTCCTCATGTCCCTCATCCAATGACTCTTACTGCTTATCCTTGGGGGAGAAGGGATCTGCAGCCTCCTTGGGTTCAGTAGTGGTGTAATCACATAATATCTTGTCCAATTCCTTAAAAAATAGACAGGTTATATTTCCATGGCTGGACTGCTTCTTGGCATCCTGGTTTTAAAGTAAGTTTCCTTGAGCTGTTTTATCTTTATCTGGAACTGCTCAGTGTCCCAGTTGTGACCTGTGGACACCTGACTAGCAGTGTCCACAAACATATCTTTATTGTGGAGGCTGGCCTCAAGAGCTTATTGCGCAAGTTCTGCTCCCCAGATGACAGGGAGATCTAGGGTCTCAGCACAGCTCAAAGCAGATGCTTGAGGCAGGTTGTAAAGCCTGTGGGAGTAATATTGCTGCAATGCCGATAATACTGGAATCCAGGAGCAAATGGGCTGATCCTGGCACTGTGCCAGTGTTTAAACTGGTCAACTTCACCCCATAGCAGAGGAGAGCACACAGGTGAAGAGACAGGTCAGTAATGGGCGCTGCAGAGCAGTGTGGGATAGCAGTTGGAGGACTGCCAAAGTAGCGTGCAGCATCATTGCATCCACATGAACAATAGATCACACTAATTTGCATCAAACTTAATACACTTTGAAAGAGGACTCCAGAGTTTGTGATAAATGCAGAGTTAGTGCACTCTAAGGAATTGTGTCATGTATGAAGGCATTTTCGGACCAGACCAACTTGAGTTAGTGTAGACTAAACTCCTTTGTATAGACAAGCCTTAATTAACAGCAGGTGAAACTTAATTGTGTGTTTGGGGTTAGGAGGGGGAATAAAAAAAGGAAATTACTTGTTCATGTGCAGTCATCAGTAGCATATAGTTGTTAAACTATTAGCCACAAAATGGATTTTTCATGTGAAATGTGATTTTAGTTTCTATTTTATCAAATATTGCATTAACCATTGTAGTAATCATTGCAGTACATACTGATACAGCAGCATGAAGAATTGTATTTTGCAGGGTTTAATTAGACATCAAAATTAGGCTAAATAATGCAAATATACTGTTGGGGATTTGGTGAAAAGTCAAAACTTGGTGGTTCTTTTTAATTTCTTTTAGGAGATCTCTTTATTTTATGTTTTTGTACTGAATACCATTGACATGCATCATCAGTTGAATCTGTGATGTATGTTCCTTGCTTCTTTCAAGGGCCTGACTGGGATAGGAATGGGAGAAGGGAGTGTTCTACATTTGTTCTACTTGTCAAAACAACAAGAATCCACGGAGCTCCTCAGGCCAAAAGGAAGAATTGGCTTCTTTTCAGGAGTTCTGATAAGGGTGTAGCAATCTGGTTTAACTAACTAGTACAGTGGTTCTCAAACTTTTTTACTGGTGACCCCTTTCACAAAGCAAGCCTCTGAATGCGGACTCCCCCTCCTTATAAATTAAAAACACGGTTTTATATATTTAACACCATTATAAATGCTGGAGGCAAAGCAGGGTTTGGAATGGAGGTTAACAGCTCATGATCCCCATGTAATAGTCTCATGATCCCCCAGTTTGAGAACCCTTGAACTAGTAGATGTAGAGCAAGGGGGCTCAAAATACTCTTCCGGCCTGATTTTTCAGAAGCAATGAGCGCTTGCAGCTGTCAGTGTGCTCCCAGTTAAGTAAATGAATTGTGTGTGCTCTGTGACTCTGAAAAATCAGGTCACTAATCTTGAAAATGGAGCAGGTATTGCTTACAAACTATCTCATGTGCTTGATTTTTTTAATTTCGTTTTCTTTTTTAATTCTCAGGAGATGTCGTTGAATTCCATGGTCCAGAAGGAACAGGAAAAACAGAAATGCTTTATCACCTGATAGCCCGCTGTGTCCTTCCAAAATCGGGAGGAGGACTGGAAGTAGAAGTCATGTTCATTGATACAGACTACCATTTTGACATGCTTCGCCTAGTTACCATTCTTGAACACAGATTGTCCCAAAGCACAGAAGAAATGATCAAACAGTGCCTTGGAAGGCTTTTCCTTGTTAACTGCAATAGCAGCACTCAGTTGCTTCTCACTCTTTACTCTCTAGAAAACAAGTTTTGCGCTCACCCTTCTCTCTGCATTGTGATTTTAGATAGTATATCAGCTTTTTATTGGATAGATAGAAGCAATGGAGGTGAGAGCTTTAACATTCAGGAGATGAATCTGAAGAGATGTGCTGAATTTCTTGAGAAGCTAGTAAGAGAGCATCATTTGGCCCTGTTTGCAACAACACAAACGATTATGCAGAAATCTTCAAACTCCACAGAAAGTTCCATTCCTTTAAAACTTCACTGTGAAGCTGATGTAGAGTATAGGCCTTATCTATGTAAATCATGGCAACAAATGGTAACCCACAGAATATTTTTCTCTAAGCAATGTAATTTTAGCAGTAGCAAAGTGTTTTCAATTGTTTCTTGTCACACCAAAAAAACCCATGTCATAAAATGTTCATTCAGTGTTGCAGAATGTGGAGTTCAATTTTAACTTCAGTCTGTCTCTAAAACTAGTAAATCTTCACATCACAATCTAATTAGCTTTACTTTAAGTATTTTTTTAAAAAATTCTTCTAACCTATTTTATTATCTCAGATTATTAATGAATTTTGTAACCCACCTTTAAACGTCTTAAACTCAGTAAAGGGCAGAGGAGTTTAAAGCTTTGAATATCTGCAGAAGGTCAGCTTAAAATAGAAGAGAATGTTGAAACTTCTTGTATGTGGTTGATGCATAAAGAGATTAAATCAAGAAGACTAGAAGTATAGGGCATCTTTAACTCCTAATATACTTATGTAATGTAACATAGAGGGTATACAACCGAATGCACTGACCTCAGCTCTGTGTCTTAACCGTCTTCCAGTGACTTATGCTAGTGATTGTGTTTAGGCAAATGTTAGCTCTTTTTAAATATTGGTCTTAATTCATTGCCATTAGCATACATCCTTAATTCATTCCCATTAGCATTCCCACTGGGCATACATCCTGTGTTAGCAGGCACAGTTGCACCTAAGGGGTGGGATTCATCTCCTCCAGGGAAGGGTATGTAGTGTTGGTCATGGTGGTCCTAGCCAGCATTGCCCATTTGTGTCACATGCTTGGGGGAATAGGGATTCTGGCTGTCACTGTTCTGCCAGCAGTCTTCAAGCATCTGCAGCCCTCCCAAAGTTGAGGGACACAGGGCCATAGCTGACTGATCCTAGGAGGTAGCCTGAGGCCCCTGTAAGTTAGTGACAGACCTAGCAAGTAGTTAACATTTGAAAGGAAAAGGGCTAGAAACATAATTTTTTTAAATACAATTTCTAGCTCTCCTCCTCCCCCAAATCTGGGATGCCGTGTCACAATCAACGTGGTTTGTGTTACTAGTTTTAGATCCTTATTTATTATTATGCCAGCCACTCTTTGGAAAATCAGTCTAGCCACAGAAATGCTCACCCAATTGTGTAAATACCTAACTTAGGGATCTCTTAGTTTCAGATGACCATCAGTCCACTACCCTATGTCTCCCTTTAGGTGTATCGGCTCTACAAAGCCATGGGATTGCATGGACCATCATAATGCTAAAATGTATTCTCAAAAAGCTCCTCTACAATTTATTTCTTTTGATCTAGGTTTTATATCATATCCTCCGGTATTTGAGCATTCTTTGTACCATGCTATCTCCTGCACACTGTATTTTAATAAAGAGAGACACACAAGTGTAAATCATATGATTTGAAAAAGGCAGAGGAGAAGACTCCTGGCTAAACAGCATATGTTTCTTGGTGCGCTTTATGTTCAGAGCAGTGTGCATCAGTTAGTTTAGCAATCATACAATAAGTTCCTTATTGCATAATCTTTTAGAGGTATTTTTAAATGTTACTACCCTTTTACAACTGTTTCACCTCTGTGAAATGAATTTTCATCCAAGTATAGTTCCTAGTACTAAGGTATTGCAATTACTAGTCTCAGAAGCTCAGAATTCTCAATAGAGACCGACGCATTTTCACTCCTAAAGAGGAAGTGGATAGAGAATGGAAGATTGATGATGAGGAAAGCTTGCACAGCTCCTGCCCCTTATGGTGGATAGAGAATGCTTTAGCTTCAACAGCTGTTAATTTGGTTCCTTTCACAGACACTAAAGACTGATTTACAATGGTGAATGTGATGTACTACCACCACCACCATCTTATGTTTGTATCTGTTTAAGGGGGAACGGAGGCACCCTGACACAACTTATGTATTTTAAAATTGTGATTTGAAAGGCAGATCAAAGTCAACATAATGAGGAGTGGATGAACAAAAGGATTTATATGCACTGTTACCATGGTAAGAAACAAGAAATATAGGGAGAGGATAAGGAATCCAGAAACACTTCTTAGTAAAATGAACATCATGTATGCAGGAGAAACAAACAATATAGTATATATATGAAAACTCAAATATGTCCCATAAAATTATGGAAATAACTGAAGAAACAAACTTGAGCTTGCTCCTTCCATATTTATTCAGAAACACTAAACAGGCAATCCAGTAAATTCACTTCCTCCTTATGAATGTGTTTGAGGAGACTGTAACCACTTCTGTATGCACTGGCCTGACAGATGCTAGTGCTCCACTCCTTCCAAGAAGTTGTGCTTCTGAATTCAGGTTCCTTTGGAACAGTCCTATCAGAACACTTCTCACATGGAAAGCAGACAGCTTTTCTACCGTGCTTCATCTCCGTATCCATTTAAACCCTAAAAAAACCTGAATCTCTGAGTCATGATAGGTTCCTGTATCAACTCTGAAATGTGTGTTTCTATGATAGGTTAGGGCTGTGAAATTCATTCTGATCATATCTTGCTCAAGAAGTCTAAACTGAAGCTGTTTTAGTGTGCTAATACAGATGAATTGGACATCCCAGGAATCACCCTTCCTTTACATTGGACAGTCTGGAATTCCACCCTTCTTTATCTGAAGCTTGCAAAGCAATGTGATTTCTCTCACATGCTGTCTTTCCATTTCTCCAGTGAGTTGGAGCATACCCTCTTGGCTGAATGCCAAACTCCCAGCCTGGTTGGGATGCCCTCCTGACTCCAAGCCAAATTTCCATCTGAACCTTTATCCAAGCTCAGGAAAAAATGCCTCCAATAGTGGCACTGCTAGTTTCTAGGGTGATGTTAGCTCCTCTGAGTGCCCCAGCACGTGGCTAACAGTAAGAATTCTCCATCACATAATCTGTTTGCTTTCGGCTGTTTAGCCTTTTATTTGGCACTGTCTTGGTGTAGTCTGGGTTTACACATTTTAGTTTTTGGCTTGAGCTGAGATGTCAAATGCTGCAAGTTCTGAACAATTAAAGCAGCTAGAAGAAGCTCTTCCTGAATGAAGCTCAAGTAGAACATGTGTGTGCAGGATTTGGCATGCTGTGTGTTGCAGCTCTGGCAAACAAGCTCCAGACCATATGGGAAATTCAGCGTAGTTCTGGCAAGGAACAACATAACATTTATTAATCTAGAGTGCCCTTTGAAAGCTTCAAAGGGCTTTATAGGAAAAATACAATACATTATTTAATGCAAAAAACATACATTACAGTTACAAATTCCACTCAAATCAAGAGGACAAAATATGGTTCTTGCTGCAGTGGTAGTTCAGCCATGTTGCACAACGTATATGTTTCACAGTTTAGCACACATCAGTATAATAAATTGCATATTTAAAAAGAAACACCCCCTATAATCTGAGCCAAGATAACTGAGGCAATATTACAGTGAGCATACAGTGAGCACCCCCATTGTTATTTGAACAACCATGAAACCATGCCTGGAAACACAAATATGTGGACAACGGTATATCCCGAAACCCTATAAACATACTGTCATCAATATAAAGGGAAGGGTAAACACCTTTAAATCCCTCCTGGCCAGAGGAAAAACCCTTTCAGCTGTAAAGGGTTAATTTAAGAAACTAAGATAACCTCGCTGGCACCTGACCAAAATGACCAATGAGGAGACAAGATACTTTCAAAGTTGGAGGGGGGGGAACAAAGGGTTCTCTCTGTGTGTTGCTTTAACCGGGACCAGAGCAGGAATGCTCTTCAGAACTCCTGTAAAGAGTTAATAAGCACTCTAGTTAGCTATGTGTTAGATTCTGTTTTGTTTAAATGGCTGATAAAATAGCTGTGCTGAATGGAATGGATATTCCTGTTTTTGTGTCTTTTTGTAACTTAAGGTTTTGCCTAGAGGGATTCTCTGTGTTTTGAATCTAATTACCCTGTAAGGTATTTACCATCCTGATTTTACAGAGGTGATTCTTTTACTTTTTCTTTAATTCAAAATCTTCTTTTAAGAACCTGGTTGCTTTTTCCTTGTTGTTAAGATCTAGGGGTTTGGGTCTGTGTTCACTTATGCAAATTGGTGAGGATTTTTGTCAAGCCTTCCCCAGGAAAGGGGGTGTAGGGCTTGGGGGGATTTAGGGGGGAAAGATGTTTCCAAGCGGGCTCTTTCCCGGTTATATTTTGTTAGACGCTTGGTGGTGGCAGCAATAAAGTCCAGGGACAAAAGGTAAAATAGTTTGTACCTTGGGGAAGTTTTAACCTAAGCTGGTTAAAATAAGCTTAAGGGTTTTTTCATGCAGGTCCCCACCTCTGTACCCTAGAGTTCAGAGTGGGAAAGGAACCTTAACACCTACATTTTCTAACTTGGGTGGCCCAAAGGCATCAAGAACTATGTCTAGGCATTAGAGCTGGACAGAAAAAAACTTCAGTTGAACCATTGTCCGTCAGAGAACACAATTCTATCCAAAGGCAAATGCTTTGCAAATTCATGTCAGTTTTATAGAAATTTTGTTTTGTAGAAAAACTTTGGGGAATAGCTTGGTGTTGAAACATCCTGTTTTGAGGTTTTTGGACTGAAACATTTTTATTTTTAAAATATCTTTTAATTGTGAATATTTTATTATAATATAAGAAATCATAGTCTACATGAAACATTTTGTTTTGAAAAATCAAAATGTTTCAATTGATCTGAAACAAAAAATTTGGATTTTTTTTTAGGAGAATTTCAACATTTTGCAGGGTTGTGCCCAACTAGAACACAGACAAATTTCAAAATCTCTCAATCCTCCATGAAATGGAATTTCTATCTTCTGTATAGCTCTACTAGGCATTGAACAAAGTGGCCTGGGTTTCAGAAATGCTGAGCACCTGGGACTCCCTTTGACGTCTATGGGCACTGCAGCCAATAAGTGATCTGGAAATGCACTGTCATTAACCTCTATCAGGATGATGTCAGCTGGAAGGATGAACCTTAAGCATCCATGAAAGAGATGCAGTGGTACTGAAACTGGGAAAAAACAATTTGCTTCATATTCTAATGGTACGTCTTCACTACCCACCGGATCGGCGGGTAGTGATCAATCTACTGGGAATCGATTTATCACATCTCGTCTAGATGTGATAAATCGATCCCCGAGTCGACGCCTGTACTCCACCTCGGCAGGAAGAGTAAGTGGAGTCGACGGGGGAGCTGCTGCAGTTGACTCGCCGCTCTCAGGACAGTCAGGTAAGTCGAACTAAGATACTTTGATTTCAGCTACGTGAATAGCATAGCTGAAGTTGCGTACTTAGTTCGAAACTCCCCCGCCCCTAGTGTAGCCCATGCCTAAATAAATTGGGGGAGCAGAAGTTATCACCTGTCGGCTGTTTTGGCAGCTAAGTGAATTGCGCTAATGAACTGACAGAGCAACTCTGTCAGTCATAGATTCATGGACCTCTGCCCTCCTTGATGTGATCAAATATGAAGATTCTCCAACAGTCAGATTTCTCATGGCATTTTGGATAAGGCCTATGAGCGGGACACGCATCTGGGCCATGCAAAGATAAAGGAGCTGAGGCAGGCATACCAGAAGGCAAGGGAGTCAAACTGTCACTCTGGTGCTGTGCCAAAGATCTGCCTCTTCTATAAGGATCTGGACGTGATCCTTGGCGGCAACCCCACCTCTACTGCCAAGAGCCCCATGGATACTTTGTGGGGGCTGCAGACAGTGGCCAGCAGACTCAACCCCAAGGCCAAAGTGATGGACAAGGAAGTGGAATTGGAAGATGAGATGGGACAGGCGACAGGGTTGTCCAGTACTGTTGCAAGCCAGGACATCATCTCAACTCCAGAGGTTTGAGCTAGTCCCAGCACTTCGTCTCTGGCATGCATGATGCAGGAGAGGGGAGCTCTGGTAAGTGATCATTTTGAGTTGATACTGCTCAGTTACACGAGTTAGAGCTGTCTTTTGCTTTATGCTATAAGTGGGTTAAGGAATAGAAATGTACAAGACTAGCTGTGTTTAATTCTGTTTCACATTCCCCTGTGCAACTACTCAGTGGGGTGGAACAGTGTGTTAATGTACACCATGTAGGGAGCCAGGGTGGCTCCCTTCCGAACCAGAGGGTAAAGAGCCCCCCTCTGAGCTTGAGTGGGCGGGGCCAGGCCAAGCTTCCGCCAATCCCCAGAAGGGGAAGGGTGGGACAGGAAGTACAAAGGGCGGGGCCCTCTGCCCAGTGAGGAGAGCACCAGGGAGGGAGACAGACACAGGCTGCTCCCTTGCGATCCTGCTGCTGACCCTGGCGAAGCCCTGGGCAAGGAGGAGCCTGACCTGGGGGAAGGCCTGCGGCAACCAGGGCTGCCAGCCGCTGAATACCCAGAGAACCTGGAGGCGCCTGACTGCAGCCCGGGCCAGCATGAGTCCGATACCGAGGGGGAGAGGAAGTGGCCCGCAGTGGAATACTCGGACGAGATGGAGGAACCAGAGCTGCCCGCAGCGGAATACCCGGAGGAGATGGAGGGACCGGAGCGACCCGCCTGAGAGATCGGGTAGGAAGTAGCCCAGGGGCCGCATTACACTGTGGGGTGGGTGTGTTTGGTCAGCGGGCGCAACGGCCCCGCTGACCCAGCGTGGGGACTTTCACCTCCCGCCACTGTCAGGGCCCTGGGCTGGAATGCAGTGGAGTTGGGTGGGCCTGCGTTCCCCTACCCCGGCGCGCCCCTGTCTGAGGGGTGCGCTACTGACTTGTGCCGGCGCGCCCCTGCCTGAGGGGCGCGCTACTGACTCGTGCCGGCACACCTTCCCACTAATTCCCCAACGCTCGGAAGGTGTGGCCGAGGCCGGCCATGGGGACCATATCTCTCCATCGCCCCTAGGGGCTCGGAGGACCGACCGACACCTGTCACAACCGAGATATTGCGTGAATCCTCCAGAGAGATCTCTAGGAAACTTTCTGGTAGATACTCGCCAATCTTCTGCGAAAGGTTCCTTGGCAGAGCAGCTTTGTTGTAGGAAACTTTTCCACACCAGTTGTCAATCACATGTGCAGGGCCTAAAGCAGCACACAGGTGAGCAGCACAGGGACCCGATCTGAAGCCACACACTTGTAGGAGATGCACCCTTGATCCTGGCTTACCCTCAGGAGTAAGATATTGGTGTGATGTTATTGACAGAATCTGTAACTGTATAGATCATTGTTGCAACCAAAATTCTGTATGGCACCAAATCTTGTATAAAAGGGGTCAAATAAGGTGTCTGAGACAAGGTTATGGTTTTCTGGTTATGATTATGCCATCTGTATATGTGTATTATTTTTGTAGTTGATGTTATGAATATTGGCTCTATACTGTCTGTATTTCAAACTTATGCTATGCTTCTGGATGACACCCCAGACAAGTTGGTGTCTGCTCTGCCTAGCCTGCTTGATGGCCCATCAAGGGCCATCAGCTATACAATTGACCTATTGAGAGAAGGCAGACACACCTTCTGACTCAGCAAGGTATGCAGGGACATGCCTATGGACAGAACTCTGAGGTTTTTCCATACCATGTGAGGGACAGCTTGTCCGTGGGACAAAGAAAGCAGAGACCACATGGCAAGAGACTATAAAAAGCTGCTGCAGCTCCTCCATCTGGTCTTCAATCCTGCTTCTTACCTCTGGAGAGACTTTGCTATAAATGGGAGCTCTAAACAAAGGACTGATGACCCAGCCCAGCTGTGGATGCACTCCAGAGACTTGATTTAAACCTGCAGTTTATTCTATCACTGTTACAAGCCTGAACCAAGAACTTTGCCATCACTGTATGTAATTGATTCCATTTAACCAACTCTAGCTCTCATCTAATCTTTTTCCTTTTATGAATAAACCTTCAGATTTTAGATTCTAAAGGATTGGCAACAGTGTGATTTGTGGATAAGATCTGATTTGTATATTGACCTGGGTTTGGGGCTTGGCTCTTTGGGATCGAGAGAACCTTTTTTCTTTTACTGGGGTATTGGTTTTCATAACCATTTTTCCCCATAACAAGTGGCACTGGTGGTGATACTTGGAAACTGAGTGTCTAAGGGAATTGCTTGTGTGACTTGTGGTTAGCCAGTGGGGTAAAACCAAACTCCTCTCCGTCTGACTGGTTTGGTTTGCCGTGGTGTGCATAGAAACCCCAGCCTTGGGCTGTAATTTCCCTGCTTTAAGCAATTTGTCCTGAATTGGCACTCTCAGTTGGGTCCCAACAGAACCAGCATCGGTACAATTGTCTTCAATGACCCCTGCCTGTGGAAAATGGTGGCAGAATTTACGATATTGTCCCTAGTTGCTTACAGTGATCCCCTTAAAAAAACACCCTTTGCCCCCTCTTGAAGGTGTGTCATCATCCCCCTGGCCAAACTCACCATTTTTAGGGCATTGGCCAAGCTTGTGTGTTTGCCAAGGGACAGTGAGAAAGAGGTGTATTTTACTATTATGATTAGATGATGTGAGTTTACTAACAGTCGTGCTTCTGTTTGTTGTTCCTTGCGTTTTTGCAGATGTGACCTTCAGGGGAACCCCCTACACACCGATGGAGCATCTCAACCAGATAAGGAAGCAACCAAGGAGGAGCAAGGTGTAGTAGAAGAAGAGACCCTGAGCCATGAGGCCTGAAATGATGCCTGAGGCCGAACTAAAGTAGTAGTCAGGCCCTGCTGATATAAAACAAAGTGAACAAAAGGCAGACTGTGAGCAGAAGCCAGGCCCTGTTATAAAACATGGCTGTTTCTAAGTTCACAGGTTCTGGCAAGGACAGGGCTGTGGTATTGCAAGGACACACACATTCCTGAGAAGTACTAGGCACAGGACACTTATGCAAACACATTCCAGAAGCGTGGTACCAGAACACCTTGATACTAAGTATGGTACAAACACACTCCCCAAAGATAGCAGGAACATGTTAACCCCTCCTAAAGATAAGATCAGGATGATAGTATGATGGCTAGAGATGTTTTGATTGAACCAACGTGTAAGGTAAAGGGTGCTAACGAACCGTGTGAGAGCAGCAATATGTAACTTGTTTGTATCGGTGTATAAAGAGGGGTCTCAGAAGGAGTATTTTGGCTGGGTGTGGAGGGAATAGAAAGTCCTACCATTCACTGAGCTGAGTTCATTGTTACGAGCATACAGGTACTAATGTAACTGTAGACATTGATCCAGATAGCTAGGACTGTACTTTGTTGACTATAAACCTAGCCAGGTGCCTTTGCTATTAAACCAAGACTTATGGTCTTATTAGGCAGTTTGATTGGAGTCTGCTATGCGGACTATCTGGCCAGAGCCAGTGCTGCACGTAGAGAGAACACACGTGCAGCCAATGACTAATTACAAAAGGAAGATGTGTTTTAGGAGGTCTCCAATGCTCTGATGGTGCAGAACAAGAATGCAGGGCAAGAAGGGAAACAATGAAAATTTAAAAATAAGCAGGGCCAGGACCAAATGTTTGTTGGCCAGGAGTAGGTGATAAAAGTGATAGAGGAGCAAACAAAAATGCTGAAGTCCTTAATTGCACTACAGGCAGAATATATGTGCTTGACACCCCTTGCAGCCCATACAGAACTGTTTGCCATGCAGTCCCTAAACTCCTCACATACATTCCTTGCGTCTTCCAGCCTATTGCAGTACCCTCTTCATGCCACCCCTTCAGACAGCTTCCAAAATGATAGCTGGAATTGCACACTGCGATGAAAGCCTCCATTGGGAGGGTGCCCTTCAGTGTTAGAAAATGCTTGGTTGGAAGGGAGTTATGTTGTGTTTATTGCTATTTAATAAAAAAATATATACTTTCTGAAAGGTAATCTTTATTTCTCCCCTACATAAGGTGGTTGCTCCTGGAATTAATACACAGTGGCAATTTGCATATTTGCACACTACAAATCAGTCAGGAAGCAATCATCAAAATTTTCATGCAAGGTGGCAAGTTAACAAAGAATGGCAGACTACTTTATGGAAACGTATTATTGGTGCTCATTGTCAAAATGGTGCTTCAAAGCCTCCCTTGTTTGAATAGTCCCCATTATGCCCCTCAAATAGCCCCTCATCTTGCTGCTCAAAATCAGCTGGCAGGCAATCTATCTTCACGCTCCACCCTTGGGGAAACTTTTTAACCTTAGCTTTGCAAATATTATGCAGGCCGCTATGACTGTGGGAATATTTTGCTCATTTAGCTCTAAACTGCCATAAAGGCAGTGCCAATGAACTTTTAAGCTGCCAAACACACATTCAGTAGTCATTCTGCACGTGCTCAGCCTATTGTTGAAGTACTCCTTGCTGCTGTCCTGGTTTCCCGTGTAAGGCTTCATGAGGCATGAGAGTATGCTGCGTCTCCCAGGATCCCTATGAGCATTTCAATATGCCCCATTGGAATCTTCTGGTTGGCAAAGAAAGCCCCCACTTGCAGTTTTCTGTACAGGCCGGTGTCCCTGAAAATCATGAAAATGCATCATGCGCCTTCCCTGACCACCCCGCATGATCAGTGAAATGATCCCGGTGATCCACAAGTGCCTGCAGTACCATAGAGAAGTACCCCTTTCCACTGGATGTACTCTATTGCAAGATGGTCCGGGGCCAAAATTGGGATACTCGTGCCATCTATTGCCCCACTGCAGTTAGGGAATCCCATTGCTGCAAAGTCATCCACTATTTCGCACACATTTTCAAGAGTCACAGTCCTTTGTAACAGGATATGATTAATGGCCCTACACACTTGTGTGCATGCAACCCCAGTGGTGGACTTCCCAATTCCAAACTGATTTGCTACTGACCGGTAGCAGTCTGGAGTTGCAGCTTCCACACAGTGACCGCCACGTGCTTCTCCACAGAGAGAACAGCTCTCATTTTGGTGTCTTTGCACTGCAGTGCTGGGGTAGGCTCTGTACACAGTTCCAGGAAGGTGGCTTTGCACATACAGAAGTTCTGCAGCCACTGCTCATCATCCCAGACTTGCATAACAATGCCATCCCACCACTTAGTGCTTGTTTCTTGAGCACAATAACGATGGTCCATCATGTGTAACTGTTCCATGAATGCCCAAAGTAATCTGGTTTTGCTTCTTTCCAAGGCACACAGCATGTCAGACATCATGGATTCCTGTTCAGATTCAGAGCTCATGATATACTGCATCATTAGTCGCGCTGTGTTCATAACGCTGACCACAGCAATAGAGCGCAGTGCAGGATCCACCCTTTCAGGCAGAGATGGTGGGCACACAGTAACTGGGCCATTGAAAAATGGCACAAAACATAGAAGCCCTTGGAATGATGGGACAGAAAAAAAAACCTGCATTGGACGTTGAGCCTGCACCCATGATGCACTGTGCTCCACTCTGCCTTCCCACCACTCCTAACTGCAGAAGGTGGCAAGTTGTACAGTGGGATAGCAACCCATAGTGCGCTGCTCTCACTGTCAATGCTAGAGCACCAACTGTGGCCGCACTGTACTGACAGAAGAAACATTGTGTGAACATGCACAAGTGATGTAATTATAGAGGTTTATGATCGTTGGCGTAACTTGCGTCAACTTAAGTCTGTAGTGTAGACATAGCCTGAGTGTATTAGCGTGTGATTGACTTTTCTCCCTGTGACAGGTTGGGTCACAGAAACTCCCTCAAGACTGTCAGTCAATGTGCTGGGATAACACTGAGAACAAATCCCCCCCCCCCCCCGCCAGAGAAGGCTTCCCTCTGCTCCCAACTTGCTGAGCTGGACACACCAGTCAACTACAGCACAGACCAAGAGGTTTGGCCACACCTCCCTCCTGTTCACAGAAATTAAGATTCACTTAGCCCAGGGGGTTCTCAATTAACAGGGTCTTTCCCAGCACCCAATATTCAGTCTTTCTGGGAGCCTAAATCCCAAATGAATCCCTTTTACTCTGTATAAAGCTTATACAGGATAAACTCATAAATTGTCCGCCCTCTATAACACTGATAGAGAGATATGAACACCTTTTGCTCCACCAGGTATTAATTACTTACTCTGGGTTAATTAATAAGCAAAAGTGATTTTATTAAGTATAAAAAGTAGAATTTAAGTGGTTCCAAGTAACAACAGACAGAACCAAGTAAGTTACCAAGCAAAATAAAACATGCAAGTCTAAGCTTAATACAGTAGGAAACTGAATACAGGTAAATCTCACCTGTAAATCTCACCTCATAGATGTCCCAATAAGCTTCTTTCACATACTAGACTACTTCCGAGTCTGGGCCCAATCCTTTTCAGACCAACGTTATGGTTTATGGCCTGGGTCCAGCAATCACTCACACCCCCGTAGTTACAGACCTTTGTTCCAGTTTCTTTCAGGCATCTCTTTGGGGTGGAGAGGCCATCTCTTGAGCCAGCTGAAGACCAAAATGGAGGGGCTTCCATGGTCTTTTATATTCTCTCTCTTGTGGGTAGAAACCCCTTTGTTCTTCTGTGCAAAATCACAACAACAAGATGGAGTTTATGGCCACCTGAGCAAGTCACATGTCCATGAATGATTCAGCTTTTTACAGGTCGATGCCATTGATTACATGTTAGTTTAAACTTTCCCAGGAAAGTTCAGATGTGGATTGGCATCACCCAAAGTCCATTGTCAGTCAAGTGTTTCTTGATTGGGCATTTACTCAGAATAGTCCTTTCTCAAGAAGCTGACCAAATGCTTCACTGATGCTACTTAGAATCAAACACATTGAGATACACGTACATAGCCAATATTCATAACTTCAAATTCAAAAATGATACACACATACAGACAGTATAATCATAATCAGCAAATTACAACCTTTCTGTAGCCCTGGTCTACACTAGGACTTTAGGTCGAATTTAGCAGCGTTAAATCGGTGTAAACCTGCACCCGTCCACACAATGAAGCCCTTTATTTCGACTTAAAGGGCTCTTAAAATCGATTTCCTTACTCCACCCCTGACAAGTGGATTAGCGCTTAAATCGACCTTGCCAGCTCGAATTTGGGGTACTGTGGACACAATTCGATGGTATTGGCCTCCGGGAGCTATCCCAGAGTGCTCCATTGTGACCGCTCTGGACAGCACTCTCAACTCAGATGCACTGGCCAGGTAGACAGGAAAAGAACCGCGAACTTTTAAATCTCATTTCCTGTTTGGCAAGCGTGGCAAGCTGCAGGTGACCATGCAGAGCTCATCAGCACAAGTGACCATGATGGAGTCCCAGAATCGCAAAAGAGCTCCAGCATGGACCGAACAGGAGGTACGGGATCTGATCGCTGTTTGGGGAGAGGAATCCGTGCTATCAGAACTCCGTTCCAGTTTTCGAAATGCCAAAACCATTGTCAAAATCTCCCAGGGCATGAAGAACAGAGGCCATAACAGGGACCCGAAGCAGTGCTGCGTGAAACTGAAGGAGCTGAGGCAAGCCTACCAGAAAACCAGAGAGGCGAACAGCCGCTCCGGGTCAGAGCCCCAAACATGCCACTTCTATGATGAGCTGCATGCCATTTTAGGGGGTTCAGCCACCACTACCCCAGCTGTGTTGTTTGACTCCTTCAATGGAGATGGAGGCAATACGGAAGCAGGTTTTGGGGATGAAGAAGATGATGATGATGAGAAGGTTGTAGATAGCTCACAGCAAGCAAGTGGAGAAACCGGTTTTCCCGACAGCCAGGAACTGTTTCTCACCCTGGACCTGGAGCCAGTACCCCCCGAACCCACCCAAGGCTGCCTCCTGGACCCAGCAGGCGGAGAAGGGACCTCTGGTGAGTGTACCTTTTAAAATACTATACATGGTTTAAAAGCAAGCATGTGAAAGGATTACTTTGCCCTGGCATTCGCGGTTCTCCTAGATGTACTCCTAAAGCCTTTGCAAAAGGTTTCTGGGGAGGGCAGCCTTATTGTGTCCTTCATGGTAGGACACTTTACCACTCCAGGCCAGTAACACGTACTCGGGAATCATTGTACAACAAAGCATTGCAGTGTATGTTTCCTGGCATTCAAACAACATCCGTTCTTTATCTCTCTGTGTTATCCTCAGGAGAGTGAGATATAATTCATGGTCACCTGGTTGAAATAGAGTGCTTTTCTTCAGGGCACACTCAGAGGAGCCCATTCCTGCTGGGCTGTTTGCCTGTGGCTAAACAGAAATGTTCCCCGCTGTTAGCCACAGGGAGGGGGGGAGGGTTGAGGGGGTAGCCACGCGGTGGGGGGAGGCAAAATGCGACCTTGTAACGAAAGCACATGTGCTATGTATGTAATGTTAACAGCACGGATTACCCTGAAAGAGTGTAGCCACTGTTTTATAAAATGTGTCTTTTTAAATACCGCTGTCCCTTTTTTTTTCTCCACCAGCTGCATGTGTTTCAATGATCACAGGATCTTCTCCTTCCAGAGGCTAGTGAAGCTTAGAAAGAAAAAAAAACGCACTCGCGATGAAATGTTCTCCGAGCTCATGCTGTCCTCCCACACTGACAGAGCACAGACGAATGCGTGGAGGCAAATAATGTCAGAGTGCAGGAAAGCACAAAATGACTGGGAGGAGAGGTGGCGGGCTGAAGAGAGTAAGTGGCGGGCTGAAGACAGGGCTGAAGCTCAAATGTGGCGGCAGCGTGATGAGAGGAGGCAGGATTCAATGCTGAGGCTGCTGGAGGACCAAACCAGTATGCTCCAGTGTATGGTTGAGCTGCAGCAAAGGCAGCTGGAGCACAGACTGCCACTACAGCCCCTGTGTAACCAACCGCCCTCCTCCCCAAGTTCCATAGCCTCCACACCCAGACGCCCAAGAACGCGGTGGGGGGACCTCCGGCCAACCAGCCACTCCACCACAGAGGATTGCCCAAAAAAAAGAAGGCTGTCATTCAATAAATTTTAAAGTTGTAAACTTTTAAAGTGCTGTGCTTAAAGTGCTGTGTGGCATTTTCCTTCCCTCCTCCACCACCCCTCCTGGGCTACCTTGGTAGTCATCCCCCTATTTGTGTGATGAATGAATAAAGAATGCATGAATGTGAAGCAACAATGACTTTATTGCCTCTGCAAGCGGTGATTGAAGGGAGGAGGGGCGGGTGGTTAGCTTACAGGGAAGTAGAGTGAACCAAGGGGCGGGGGGTTTCATCAAGGAGAAACAAACAGAACTTTCGCACCGTAGCCTGGCCAGTCATGAAACTGGTTTTCAAAGCTTCTCTGATGCGTACCGCGCCCTCCTGTGCTCTTCTAACTGCCCTGGTGTCTGGCTGCGCGTAACCAGCAGCCAGGCAATTTGCCTCAACCTCCCACCCCGCCATAAATGTCTCCCCCTTACTCTCACAGATACTGTGGAGCACACAGCAAGCAGTAATAACAGTGGGAATATTGGTTTCGCTGAGGTCTAAGCGAGTCAGTAAACTGCGCCAGCGCATCTTTAAACGTCCAAATGCACATTCTACCACCATTCTGCACTTGCTCAGCCTGTAGTTGAACAGCTCCTGACTACTGTCCAGGCTGCCTGTGTACAGCTTCATGAGCCATGGCATTAAGGGGTAGGCTGGGTCCCCAAGGATACATATAGGCATTTCAACATCCCCAACAGTTATTTTCTGGTCTGGGAATAAAGTCCCTTCCTGCAGCTTTTGAAACAGACCAGAGTTCCTGAAGATGCGAGCGTCATGCACCTTTCCCGGCCATCCCACGTTGATGTTGGTGAAACGTCCCTTGTGATCCACCAGAGCTTGTAGCACTATCGAAAAGTACCCCTTACGGTTTATGTACTCGGTGGCTTGGTGCTCCGGTGCCAAGATAGGGATATGGGTTCCGTCTATGGCCCCACCACAGTTAGGGAATCCCATTGCAGCAAAGTCATCCACTATGACCTGCACATTTCCCAGGGTCACTACCCTTGATATCAGCAGATCTTTGATTGCGTGGGCTACTTTCATCACAGCAGCCCCTACAGTAGATTTGCCCACTCCAAATTGATTCCCAACTGACCGGTAGCTGTCTGGCGTTGCAAGCTTCCACAGGGCTATCGCCACTCGCTTATCAACTGTGAGGGCTGCTCTCATCTTGGTATTCATGCACCTCAGGGCAGGGAAAAGCAAGTCACAAAATTCCATGAAAGTGCCCTTACGCATGCGAAAGTTTCGCAGCCACTGGGAATCGTCCCAGACCTGCAACACTATGCGGTCCCACCAGTCTGTGCTTGTTTCCCGAGCCCAGAATTGGCATTCCACAGCAAGAACCTGCCCCATTCGCACCATGATGCATGCATTGGCAGGGCCCATGCTTTCAGAGAAATCTGTGTCCATGTCCTGATCACTCACGTGACCGCGCTGACGTCGCCTCCTCGCCCGGTATCACTTTGCCAGGTTCCGGTGCTGCATATACTGCTGGATAATGCGTGTGGTGTTTAATGTGCTCCTAATTGCCAAAGTGAGCTGAGCGGCCTCCATGCTTGCCTTGGTATGGCGTCCGCACAGAAAAAAGGCGCAGAACGATTGTCTGCCATTGCTCTGACGGAGGGAGGGGCGACTGACGACACGGCTTACAGGGTTGGCTTCAGGGAGCTAAAATCAACAAAGGGGGCATCTTTACATCAAGGAGTATTTCAGGCAGGACTTCACGGAGGGTTCCAATAAGAAATGGTGCACCTAAGTTATCGTTCTTATTGGAACAAGGAGGTTAGCCTGGCCTCTGATTGATACATGGCTAGATTTACCTCGCTGCACCTTCTCTGTGAGTGACTGCAGTGTGACCTAGAGGAATGAGTCCCCTAGACAGGGGAGGAGGCAAATGAGTACAAAACAAATCTGGTCTATTTCTTGTTTTGATCCACTCCATCTATCTTTTACATCTTTGGCTGGCAGCAGACGGTGCAGAAGGACTGCATGCCATCCTCATCTCTTGCCTGCCTGGCAGAAGATGGTACAGTACGACTTGTAGCCATCCTCATCTCTTGCCTGCCTGGCAGAAGATGGTACAATACGACTGCTAGCAATCGTCATCTCTTGCCTGCCTGGCAGAAGATGGTACAGTACGACTGCTAGCAATCCGTATCGCCTGCCTGCTCACCGTAAGACGGTTCAATAGGACTGACTGCAGGACTAAAGAGAATGACCTGGTCAAGTCACTCTAAATTAAGTCCCTGCGCCCATGTCTGTCCAGGCGCTCCCAGCCGACGTGGCCAGGAGCACCTCGGACATGACGATGACGGCTACCAGTCGTACTGTACCATCTGCTGCCACAAGGCAAGGGGTTGCTGCTACTGTGTAGCAAAGCCGTACCGCATCTGCCAGCACCCAGGAGACATAGGGTGATGGTTACCTGAGCGGGCTCCATGCTTGCCATGGTATGGCGTCTGCACAGGTAACTCAGGAAAAAAGGCGCGAAACGATTGTCTGCCCTTGCTTTCACGGAGGGAGGGAGGGAACGGAGGCCTGACGATATGTACCCAGAACCACCCGCGACAATGTTTTAGCCCCATCAGGCATTGGGATCTCAACCCAGAATTCCAATGGCAGCGGAGACTGCGGGAACTGTGGGATAGCTACCCATAGTGCAACGCTCCAGAAGTCGACTCTAGCCTCGGTACTGTGGAAGCACTCTGCCGAGTTAATGCACTTAATGCACTTAGAGCATTTTCTGTGGGGACACACACACACTCAAATATATAAAACCGATTTCTAAAAAACCGACTTCTATAAATTCGACCTTATTCCGTAGTGTAGACATACCCATAGACACCTTACTTGACCTCCTTTGTATAAGATTTGGTGCAACTAAAGGACCTTGGTTGCAGCAATGATCTATACAGTCACAGTTCATGTCGAGAATGTTCACACTCCCATCTACGCCCTCCAAACTTTTAGCTATTTTGTTCACATAGGTTCCCTCAGTCCTTCCCTCCTCCAGGGTTGTGGGAACCTGGCTTTCAGATATGACTGTAATTATTACACGCATTTATAAGGCTTAAATTAGGTCACTAGCATTCCTAGTGAGGAACCTGAGTCAAACTCAGTGTAATAAATGTGTGTAATAAATTTCTCAAACTTGTTCAAAGTGTTTTTTTCTGACTAGGAATTTTCTCTTGCCACTGCTTCCTCCAAGCTACTTCTATGTTTAATTCACTGCTCCTAGATTCTCAGAACATATCCTTGTCCAGAACTGCATTCTTTCATTTATAGTTTGAAAGATGCTTCCTTGCAGAAATGCCTCTCACCACTGTCTTCAATGCCTGGTTTGATCCTTCCAAAGGGCTCTCTGTGGGACTAATTGTGAAAGCTATCTGGAAGGCACAGTAAATCCAGAATGCAGCTGCACTTTGGGCCAGTGCAAGCATATTACACCTGGGTTCTGCTTTCTGGCCCAGGATCTTGGCCTCTATGCCTATACCCAAATCACCATACAGATCACCTATGCATCTCCAACTTGCTGTGCAACCTATGCTATGCTGGATGAAGCTGGAAGCAGGACATTCTGTGTTAGCAGACCTATGTCACTGGAATTCAACCCTGGCAGAAATACACAAACAGAGCCATATTTAACAAGAGCTGGGCTCTCAGAGGACAGGCCAAATCCCTCTTCATTTTCTGTCAAAAAGCTTCAGGCAGAAGAGGTGCTGTGAGAAGTTTGTCTCTCTAGGGATGATCCAGTTCCCACAGGAGTCAATAGGAATTTGACTCAAGCGCCTAATTAGGAATGTTAATGTCCTAATTTAAGCCACAAACTGTGCCAGATACCACTGTGATGGATGCCTTTTAAATATGTATAACAATAAATACAGGCGTGATCAGTCCACAGACCCCGAGTTGCATGTTAATTGCAGAAAATTTATAAAAAACAGGATCTTAGGAGGTCCAAAAGCAACCTTCAATCTCAATAACTATTCTTTTCCCATTCTATATATTAATTTATCATCATCATTGGCGTAAGCAGTGCATTAGTGCTCATTGAAAACTATAGAGAAAGAGCACTAGAAAGTGTTTCTTAACTGCATCTTTATCAAAGCATTCATTTGAAATTAATGCTTTCATTTCTCGATGATTTTGCTTTAGTTCAAGGTTACATCATTAAGTTTTTGTACACATTGGAACTTTGGATATGCCTTAGTATTTTAATGCTTGTTGAAGTATATGCAACCTAGAATTAAAGCAGCATTTCTAAATAAAGGGCAGCTTTTTCACCCTGGGTTGTTGCAACAGCTAATTTACAGCCAATTATATATGTATAGTTGGGATTATTTTTGCCAATGTGCATTACTTTGCATTTATCAGTGTTGAATTGCATCTGCCATTTTGTTGACCAGTTACCCAGTTTTGTGAGAGCTCCCTGTAATTCTTCACAGTGAGCTTTGGACTTAACTACCTTGAATAATTTTGTATCATCTGAAACTTTGCTATTTCACTGTTCATTCCCTTTTCCAGCTGATTAATGAATATGTTGAACAGCACAGATCTCAGTACAGATCATTGGGAACCCCATTGTTTACCTCTCTACACTGTGAAAATGAACCATTTATTCCTACCCTTTGTTTATTGATCTATGAGCAGACCTTCCCTGTTATTCCATGATGATCCTTTGGTGATGGACCTTGTCGAAGGCTTTCTGAAAATCCAAGTACACTATATCGACTGGATTATCCACATGCTTGTTGAACCCCTCAAAGAATTCTAATAGATTGGTGAGGCATGACTTCCCCTTACAAAAGGCATGTCAACTTTCCCCCAACAAATTGTGTTCATCTGTGTTCGATAATTCTGTTCTTTACTATAGTTTCTACCAATTTGCCTAGTACTGAAGTTAGGGTACTGGCCTGAAATTGCCAGGATCACTCCTGCAGCACTTTAAAAATCAGTGTTACATTAGCTACCTTACAGTCATCTGGTACAGAGGCTTGTTTCAGCAATGGTTACATACTACAGTTAGGAGTTCTACAATTTCATATTTGAGTTCTTTCAAAACCCTTGAGTGAATACCATCTGGTCTTGGTGACTTATTACTGATTAATATATCAGTTTGTTCTAACATTTATTGACACATCCGTGTGGGACAGTACTTCAGATTTGTCACCCAAAAAGGATAGCTCTGATGTGGGTATCTCCCAGACATCCTCTGAAGCGAAGACCAATGCAAATAATTCATTTAGCTTCTCTGCAATGACCTTGTCTTCCTGGAGTGCTCCTTTAACACCTGTGATGTCTAGTGGCCCAGCTGCCTGTTTAGCAGGCTTCCTGCTTCTGATCTACCAAAAAAGTCATTGTTAGTTTTTGCACCTTTAGCAGGTTGCTTCTCAACTTCTTTCTTGGTCTGCCTTATTATAGTTTTACACTTAACATGCCACAGTTTAAGTACCTTATTATCCTCACTAGGATTTGACTTCCAAATTTTAAAAGATGCCTTTTTGCCTCTGATGGCCTCAATTACTCTGCTGTTTTCCCATAGTGGCATTTGGTTGGTCCTCTTATTGTCTTGTCTCATTTGGAGTATACATTTAGTCTGAACCGCTATTTTGGGGTTTTTAAAATGGTCCCCTGCTGCTTGCAGGCATTTAACCCTTGTGACAGGCAGCTCCTTTTAATTTCCATCTAGAAAGCATCCTCATTTTAGTCTAGTTTCTCTTTTTGAAGTTAAATGTTACCCTGGTGCGGTTTTTTATATGCCCCCTATAGGTATGTTAATTTTAATTATATTATGGTTACTATTACTGAGCGGTTCAGCTATAGATACCCTGTGGGCCAGATTCTGTGCTCCATTTAAGACTAAATCGGGAATTGCCTTGCTCCTTGTGGGTTCCAGGACTAGCTGCTCCAAGAAGAAGTCATTTATGGTGTCTAGAAGTTTTATCTGTACGTCACGTCCTGAGATGACATTTACCCGGTCAATATTAGGCTAGCTGAAATCACCCATTATTATTGTGCTTCTCTGGTTTTGTAGCCTCTCTAACCTCCTGTAGCATTTCACAAGCACTGTCACCATCCTGGTCAGGTGCTTGGTAGTGTATTTCTACTGCTATACTCTTATTATTCAAGCATGGAATTTCTATCCTTAGAGATTCTATGGTACAGTTTGTGTTGTGTAAGATTTTTACCTTATTTGACTCTATGCTTTGTTTAACATATAATGCCATTTCCCCTACCAGTGTGACCTACTCTGTTGTTCCTCTATATTTTATACACTGGTATTATCATGTCCCATTGATTACCCTCATTCCACCAAGTTTCTGTGATGCCTATTATATTAATATCCTCATTTAATGCTAAGCACTCTAGTTCACCCATTTTAGTATTTAAACTTTTAGTATTTGTATATAAGCTCTTGTTCATTTTGTCAATATTCAGTTGATTGCTTTCATGTACTATATTTAAATGGGACTCTATTTTGTTTGAGCGTTCCACTACCTTCACACCTGGCAGGCAATTTACCATGTGGTTCTCCCAGTCATCACAAACCCAACTATCTATATTTCTAATAATTGAATCCTCCACTACTATTGTCTCTCTTCCTAATAACAGGGGTCCTGACCCGTGCAGCGATATCCTCCATGCAAGAGAATATCAGGACATCATCTGGAAGGTGGTTCCCAACTAGTTTCCCTCCACTCCAGCTTGATGTTCTCCGGCCCCAAGACTTTCATCCTCCTTAACAGCACAGGGCCGGAGATGAGGTGAAAGTCCCTGAAAGTCTCTTTTATGGACCTCTCTGTCTCCCTCTGTTCCTCCAGGTGAGCCACTCTTGCCTCAAGAGCCTGTACTCTGTCTCTGAAGGCTGTGAGCTGCTTGCCCCACATGAACACATTCTGCCTCTCCTCAAGGCAGTAATCATGAATGTTGGATGTTGCACTCAGTGCAATAAACTGGGTGACCTCCCACCCTGCTGCTGGTCTTCTGTCTGCATTTTTTACTCTGTTTTTTTTTTTTAATATAGCCTAAGTTAAGTAGCCTTTTTTCTGACAATAGCAGGTTTTGATTAAGGTGATGTGTTCAACAGTTTTCAGTTAAGCAGAGGAGGCTAACTATGAAACAGTATTACAAAAATTTGAGGAGTATTGTACTCTACATAAATATGAAACAGAAGGGATGTTTTTAACTTGAGGATACAAAAAGGTGAAATTATAGAAAAATTTGTGACTAATCTAAGGCTGAAGAGTCAATCTTGCAACTGCCTGATAAGAAATCAGATTGTGATTGGAATCCAAAACAAAAAGCAAAAGAGATTGCTGTGAGACCCAGAATTAACCCTTGATAAGACAAGTAGTATTTGCCAACCAACAGAAGTTACACTGTCCAGAATGAAGTTTATGGAAGGTGGACAGTGCTCTGACACTGTAGACATGATTGGGAATCCAAAATATCACAAGAAAAAAAAGATCTCAGGCAGAAAGACATGTAGAGCTCAAAGTCAGAATTAAGCAAAACATGGAGCTGCACAAACCATGTCAGCCAGCACAAGGCCTAGCACACAGGAAAAATTGCAAGATGTGTAATAGGTTACATCATTTTGCAAGGACGAGCAGAGTGTGCGCAGCCTGGAGAAAGAGGTCTAGGACTGCGCAACTAGCTCAGATTTATTTGTTCTAGGAGCAATGGACACGGTTGCAGCAGAACACTGAAAGCAAATGGGACATCTATTAATTTTAAGTTGGACACTGGTGCACAAGCCAATATGTTGCCATAAAAAAGTGTTAACATTGTTTAAAAAGCCACAGATAATGAAAAGTAAACTCAGGGCTTACAGTGGTGAGCTTATCCTCCCACTGAAGCAATATTCAAATTAAATGTATGGGAAAAGAATGAGCTGGAAAAGACACAGTTTGTAATAGTACCAGGGAAACATGCTTTATTGGGTTAAACGTGTCAAGCCCTTGTCTCATGAAAAGCGTGCACTCATTGGAAGGGCAGGGGCCCAAAACAGTTCAGGAAGGGTTTGAGGACACCCTCGAGGGGATAGGGAAGTTCTCAACAGCATAAATCATAGAGGTGACAGAGCCCAACTACCTGACAATTCATGCCCCTTTGAAATTTCCCCTCACCCTAAAGCAGAGGCTAGAAGAGGAGCTGGATAGTCTGATTGCTCTGGGAATCACACAGTGAATAGAAGAACCCTCAGAGTGAATACACTCCTTGGTCACTGTAGGAGAAAAAGACGGCGCCCTTTGCTTATGTGTAGGCCCCAGAAGAATTACATAAATATGTAAAAGAGCCATTTCCCACTTCCTACAAGGGGAGAAATTTTTAGGGAGATGACCAATGCCAAATATTTTTCTATGGTGGATGCATCAGTAGAGTTCCTAGAAAAACTGGGCATCTGTTTGTGCACATTCAATATCCCCTTTGGGCATGCCATTTGGGTTGTGTTTGGCTCCTGAGATGTTACACCAGAAAATACAGCACATTTTTGATGGTCTAGAGCAGTGGTGAGCAACCTGTGGTCCACAGGCTGCATGCAGCCTATCAGGGTAATCTGACTGTAGGCTGCGAGACATTTTGCTGACGTTGACTGTGAGCAGGCACAGCCCCCTGCAGCTCCCAGTGGCCACGGTTTGCCGTTCCCAGCCAATGGGAGCTGCGGGAAGCCCACCACTGGTCTAGAAGCCACTCAGGTTTACACAGATGATGTTTTGATCTGTGGAAAACCAGTAGAACAGCATGAGCAGAGGTTCTGGAAAGAACCAGAGCAGCGGGGCTAAAACAAAACAAAAATGTAAATTCTGTATAATGGAAATAACAGACCTGGGAGAGGAGTTAATGCAGCAAAGTGTAGAGGTCGATCACAGTGAGGGTGAGGCTGTCACCAACATGCCTGCCTCAACAGACATGGCAGGGGTACAAAAATTGCTTGGAATGGCGAGCTATGTAGGGAAATTTGTGCACACGTTACTTGTTCAAACTACCATCCTGAGAGCGCTACCATGCAAAGATGTCCAAATGGACATGGGATACAAATTTTAATAAACAATTTGAGAAACTGATGGCGTCAAAAAGGTCCCAGTCCTGAGGTACTATTACAATAAGTGCAGAACTAAGTTGTACACGGATGCCTCCAAGGAGAGGGTATTGGCACATTCTTCTGACAGCAGCATGGTCAAAATTGGAGACCAGGGGCTAGACCAAAGGGATTTGGGTGCCTAATCACCACTTTAGGCACCTACGCTGAAAATTTATATCCTCAAAAATCCCTGCTCAGCTGCCATCTAACTCTGTAAGTGCTGAAATTTCCATGGACAAAGTCCTGTGGGCACCTTTAAAAAAAAAACAAAACAACCAAATAAAAAACCCCTATCTGTGAGCAGGTGCACAGCTGCTAAGTCAAAACACCAAGGCCCTAGCTTTGAATGTGTACTTCAGTTCCAGCTGTTCAGTTATGCAAAAGTACTAGTGTGTTGTGCTGCCTTGGACTGAACAGAGGTCACTTGCACTGTGAAGTAGGAAAGAGCTCCAAAGGACTGTGTGGGAGAAAGATACAACGAAAGTGAGGAGGAAATGAATGCAGGGATGTAGACAGGAGTTATGCAGGGTCTGGAAGCCAGGGGTAAGAACTTTGAATTCTTCATGCCTGGGTTTGCACTTTCAAGCATAGTCTAATAGCATCATAGATTTAGAAAGTAGAGATGAAAAACTACCTGTACATGATCCAATTCCAGATCAAGGCCAAATTTTCCATAACACTCAGAGCCCTTTTTCCAAATGATCCTAGAGTCAGTTGAACCTGGAAACAAGCTTTTGAGTATAGGAAAACTAAGTTAGTTCCTATTAAAATGCATTTTCTTAAGATAAAAAACACAAGGATTTAATGTTAAAGTTTTAAGTGGCCTTGCCAGAAGTCCCAGTGTTTTTATTCTGCTTACTGATTGATACTTGAATGATGCTTTGCTCTTGAGCATCTGAGTGTCACTGCTCCCTCCATGTACGCAAACACACACCCCTTCCATTTATTTGAAGCCAAACCCTTTATCCTTGCACTCCAGTTAACATCAGTTTCTCATTAAGTTTAGCAATGATTTAACCTTAATTACTGGGTGGGATATAGTAAAACTAAAGTGCCAATTCATTCCAAGACTAACACACATATTTAACAGACTCTAGGACTCTTAGTGGGTGTGAACGATAACACAGCACAGATAGGAACAAAAAGGCTTTCATTTAGGCAAACAGCTGTCCTGTGAAGTAGAATGCTCGAAGAGTGCAAATAGTTGGAGGGAATTTCTCCATGGGCCCCCCATGAGGCTCCCACTTAGTATAATGGAAATTTGAACCTAATTCAAGTTCTCTTGTCGTATCACACCAATTCCAAATTCTGTCACCGTATGAAATAGGATATCAGAGTCCATGTCTGCAAAAGTCCCTAATGCCAAAAGAACTCCATTAAAAAAATAGAAGCCCAGATCCTATACGGTTTTATCTTCAAATGGGACTTAATGTTTCCATTTTTTTCCGTTGGACTCTTTCTGACTAGTTGTTGGTTATAAAGCTGCAAAGCAGGCGCTGATAACCTTGTCTTGCATGATACTGTGGTTTGTGAATGCAAGAGGAGAGATGCAATGGTCTAGTCTTGATTTAAAGAATAAAAAGACAATTCTATAAAATTCCACAAAAGCCTTAAGTACCTTTGTGGATGGATATTTGGAACCTCCCACTTCTATGCAGTGGTGATGCTATGTCCTTCAATGCTATGGACTCACTTTTCTCTAGTACCTTTATTCAAGAAGGATCCCAAGGTGCTTGTAGATAGATGTGCACATTGGTTGATTAATGGCACAGCCCTGCTGAATTCCTCATTTTCACAGCATAGAGTGCGCTTAGGCTTAGTGATTTGGGTTCTCTCATTTATAGGCCATGATTCTGCAAAAGTGTATGTGTATGTTTAATATTAAAGTATGTAAGCTGTTGCAAGTGAAATCACTGGAACTATTCATGTGCTTGAAGTCAAGCATGTGCATGTGTGTTTCCAGAATCAGACTATAGTTAGCATTGATACCTGAACCCTTTCTTTAGTTACGTTGGTCTCAAATGAATTAATATTAACAGCAGTGGAATTCTAACACCGGCCCAAGTCATCCTTCCACAGGAAAAACCCGTACAGGTGATAAACTTCACAGCTTCCCATTAGATCATCCTATCAGAGGAGGGGGCATGGATTTACATCCCCCTCCCCTGCTTCCTCCACAGAATGATCAGAAGGCATGGTGTGGCCATTGTAATGGACAGTGGATTACTCCACACACACCAGACAACAAGAACACAAAGGCAAACACATGCACACACTGCTTCAAACTCAGAGCTGTGGAGGGAAAGAGAGGGACATGCTGACAGGCAGTGTTGTCATATACTGTGAATTTCCATGGTTGTAAGGGAACAATATGAGTACATGGTGACTTAGGTACCCAAGTTCATCACTCTGGTGTAATGTGAGAACCTGAATAGAATAAATACTGCAGGAAATTTCCATCTCTCCCCCACCCCCCATCCCTGTGCAGGCTTCTTCTTCAAGTACTGTCCCTATGAGTGCTCCATTTCAGGTGCACATGTGGCCCATGCACCTTTGATTGGAGATTTCTGGTAGCAGTTCCTATTCAGTCTGTGCATGCGCCCTAGCTGCCCTGGGGCCAGCTATATAGGGCAGCACGGATGAACCGCCATCAGTTCCTTCTTAACTGCCTCTTCCTGTGTTGGAACTTATTGTAGTGCCTGCTCTAAAATTTCTCTAGGGAGAGCTTAATTTATTGTTGTATTTAGTTGTTAGCCTTAGGTTTAGCTACTTACTTTAGTTTTAGATACTTACTTTCTGTTTATGAGATATTCACATCCCATAAAAATGTAACAGGTTTGAGGTTCAAGAGGAGGTTAAAAAAAAAAAAGTAGGGAAATTAAAATTGGGTTCCTCATGGACCTCTCCCTTCAACCTGCCTAAGATCTGGGCCTGGCTACCACTCCTGTACAGCAGCCTTTGAGTGAACATAATACTCCATTGACCTCCACAACCTGCTCACCCTCTACACCATCGTGGGACAAAGCCACAGAAAGTAGCACCAAAGCTTCTAGAAAGAAAGTTCCAGATCCCCTCAAAGAGAAGCTGCTTCCAAGAAACCTAGAGACCTCCCATTTTGGAGACCTCGCATCCCAGAAAGGGTACTTCTGAGGCTTGAGGCTTCACCAGAACCAAGAGCTCCTCATCTAAGGCTTCAGGCTCTAAGATTCATGGCACCCAGCATACCAAGTTGGCATCAAAGTCAACCTCGGTACCTCTCAGGCATGACTGCAGTGGCAGAGACCTTAAGGCCTCTGCATCAAAGAGGCTGCCACCAACCACAGGTCCTCCAGCATTATCTCCAGTACTCAAATTGACATTTACTAGATTACTAGATCAAGACCATTGAGCAAGGGACATCCTTGGTACCACGGTCTACCACAGCAGAGCTTCATGTGGTTATAGTGCAGATCCACCCAGTACCACAGAAGTTTAGATTCTCCAAGGACTTGTCTCAGATGATCCAGAGTCCCCTTTATTTATGAGTACCAAAAGACTTCTGGTACCAGAATCTTCCAGGTCACCAATACCTTACCCTTCTCCAGTACCCCCAGTAAGGTTGAAAAGAGACAAACCTCATCACTACGCATGTCTGCTCATCCCTTGGACTATGATGAGGACACTTTCTCAGACTCTCAGATTTCATTACAATGCACCCCCAGTCCTGACTTTTCTTCTGAGAGAGAGGTTTCAAAATTCAGAGAGCCTCATGTTGCCCCTCATCCATCCTGGTCTGAGCAACACTGGATGCCCCTTCCCTTTCCTTATGGCCATCCTCAGTGGTCCTATTGGGACTCATGGGCTATTTATCTACAAGAGTTTTCTAGAGCACCAAGTTACTCCAGTGGGGACCACCAAAGACAACCTTCTCCTGCTCCCTCTGTTCTGCCTTGCCAACCTCTACCCCAAGAGTTGTCTTTTGAGGAACAAAAGGCAAGAGCTGATGAAGTGACACACAACTAACATCTCATCTTCACCAGATGAAGCTGTGTTGCACACCACACCCACACCATTTTATGCAGATGATTTCAAAACATTTCCAGGAACTTATGAATGCTGAATTGCTCCAAATTCCCTTAGAGGAGGTTCATGAGACAATATATTGGATATTTTGCACATGGCAGCCTCTGATCAAGTGCCCTCGCCTGTAAACGAGGCTCTATTTGAACCTGCCAAAGCTATCTGGCAGACTTCATCGCCACACCTTCAACATGTAAAAGAGCTGAAACAAAAGTATTATGTTGCAGATAAGGGCTTTGAATTTTTGTTTACTCACTCTTCACCTAATTCTTTGGTGGTTGATGCCATCAGTGAGTGTGGCAGACAACCTCTTTCTAAAGCAAGACCATATAATGAAGACCAAAAATGCCTAGATCTCTTTGGTCGCAAAAGCTACTCCTCCACAGCATTGCAATTTCAGATCACTAACTATCAATGGCTAAATATAGTCACACAAACTACAATAACTTTAATTCATTTACTGAGCATCTCCCTTTAGAACACTGAGAATAGTTTCAGGCAGCCATTGTGGAAGATCACCGCCTAGCAAGGATCTTGTTACAAGCCTCCCTTGAGGCAGCCGACACAGCAGCTCACTATGTCTAAAGCAATCATCATGCATCGTGCTTTTTGGCTGCAATCTTCAGGATGCCCAATAGAGATCCAGAACACCACAGAGAACCTTCCTTTTGATGGACGTAAGCACTTTCATGGTTCCACTGATTAATCCCCATGTACTCTCTAGGATTTGAGAACCATGCTTGAACTCTCGGGATCTAAGTAGTGCAAACAAGATGAAATTCAGCCAGACTAAAGGCTCCACTGTTTCCACCCAAAGACTTCCAAAGTGGGTTAGGGGTTGTATTGACTGTTAATGTCAGCACCCAGGTCTGGATAACCAATTAGTCTAGCCTGGGCATGAGAAGCTTTCCTGAAAAGACCTACCTACGTTACTGTGTCCTTGCTGGTGCTATGCTCACCCATGTGTGTTGCTAGGACTTCTGGGGACATATTCCATGGCTCTTTACACAGCAGTAAGCTGAGCCTGAGTAAAAGAATGCCCTGGCTTTCACCTGCACCCTGGACCATGCTAGGTAGCCTGTGTTGAAAGCACCACTAAACTCAGGACAGAGGGGTTTGTTTGTGGACAGGAGTGGGGTAGGGGCAACATGCAAGTAAGAGCCTGAGTTAACCTTCTAGAGCAGACATACCCAGAGTCCAGGGGTCTGCTCTGTACACCTCCCCCACACCTTCTGAAATAAATTAAACATTCTTTTTCCTTATTTGTTGGGTGATTTAACCTAAAATCTTTCTGAACAAGTACTTAACTTCCACTAGCCACATGGGGAAGTGTATTAAACTGTGGAAGTGGTGAATGCCCCTTAGTTTCAGATTTTTAGAACTAGACCAGACAAAGCAGTCAAAAAGATATTGCAAAGGACAATCCTGTACTGGCAAGGCATGGACTAGAGGACTTGATTGGTCTCCTCCATCTCTAAAATCCAATTATGGAGCAACAATAAGACCCACAGCTGTTATTTTGTGAGCAACGTTTTAGCTTATTAATTAAAAATAAAAATAAACAAACAACTAAATAAAAAGAGAGAGGGGGAGAGAGAGAGAGAGAAAGAAGACTACTTTGTGGCCTATCTTTAGGTAGTTGATAGATAGTGGGCAGCCATCCAGTCTTCAAAACTTCTCCTCTCTGCTGGTAACCCATGTTAGAAGGCTGTGTAATGGTCTTTCATTGATTTTGGGTTTTTTGAATAGCTGCCTTAAATGATTGATTTTTGGCCTGAGAAAACGTTTCTTACCTGGCACCTGAGTTTTAGAGATGAATACTAATGTTCTCCTCTGACAGTTCATCCAACAGATGAATTAGATTCACAGCATGCATAAGAATGATAAATCTGATATTTTTTGAAGAAATTAAAATCTGATGGCATTCATTAAAAATCTTCTAGCTCCCATCAACACCCAAAAGTTTTAAAAGCATGTTTAAGCATGTCTTCATTCTACTGATGGAATATATGTTAATATTTGATAGCTCTGACTTGCACTTCTAAAAGTACTAATTAATCTCACTAGATGAAAACTGGCACACAATCAAAATTAGCTCCATCCTTCCTTACTGCAACTGTGTGCCAGTTCATCTTGGAGCACGTCATGATTTACTGTAACAGTTTTAGGTCCATAATGGGGCCAATAACTAGCATCTGGAAGCCACAATGCACTTCCCCAGTGGATGCCATTCACATATAGTTATTTAATTAACAGCTCCACTAGTACAAGCCAGTAAAGGCTCCATTAAGGCTTTTTTATGTAACTTCCAAAGTAAGAACATATGCTGCACTCTGCTTTCCCCTTGGAGCATGCTTTAAGCTGCAACCTGGTTATCTTTTGACTGATTTTCAAATCCCACCGTAACCTGCTGCTTTTGTCTGAGTTTGGGATTCAACAGACATATAGCTGCAGAGCACTCGCTAGGAGCAGCAAAATAACATTCTACCTGCATGCGCTCATTGAATCCTGATGTGCCAAGCCCCTGGAAAGGGTTTGGCCGCCAGAGTGCAGTTCCCAGACACCACACGTGACACGCTCTCACTTGCCCATTTCTGTGCTGAAAAAGGATGGGAGGTCCTTGGGAATAGGCAGAATATCAGTGCGAAAACAAAGAATGCCAGAGCTTTAGGGAGTCTATGAAAGTATGTGACAGCCTAATGCCTCATGAAATGTGGCAAAGCCATCAAGGGGCCTTGAGCTAGTAAAACTGAACTCAATTTACAGATGAAACATGGATTTTGCTTTTCCAAACTACAAGGATTCCTACTTCTTAAAAATCAAGTGCCGTTAAATAGAGATCAGGTCTTAATGCAGTTTACTGTGTGCTGGTCTGCAACAAGGTCAAGGGGTCTTAAGCACCAGCAGATAGAGAATTACATTCTGCTCCACACTCCTGAAGTTGGAAGGAGTGGATCAGAGCTGGAGCTGAAGAGCAGCTGCTCCCTGCTGCTATCCAGTCAGATGTTAATGAAGTTTGAAGCATCAATAACTTCTGTTGTGTCCTTTTTGAACAGCTACCTCATCGCTGCAGAGGAGGCAGACAATGGCAAGAGGACAGCTCACAAGAGGCACTGGATCTTCTTAGGCGTCCTGAGATATATTGACTCTTGAGACATAGAATATCAGGGTTGGAAGGGACCTGAGGAGATCATCTAGTCCAACCCCCTGCTCAAAGCAGGACCAATCCCCAACTAAATCATCCCAGCCAGGGCTTTGTCAAGCCTTCCCTTAAAAACCTCTGAGGAAGGAGATTCCACCTCCTCCCTAGGTAACCCATTCCAGCATTTCACCACCCTCCTAGTGAAATTTTTTTTTTCTTAACATCCAACCTAAACCTCCCCCACTGCAACTTGAGACCATTACTCCTTGTCCTGTCACCTGCTACCACTGAGAACAGTCTAGATCCATCCTCTTTGGAACCCCTTTCAGATAGTTGAAAGCAGCTATCAAATCCCCCCTCATTCATCTCTTCCGAGACTAAACAATCCCAGTTCCCTCAGCTTCTCCTCATAAGTCATGTGTTCTAGTCCCCTAATCATTTTTGTTGCCCTCCGCTGAACTCTTCCCAATTTTTCCACATCCTTCTTGTAGTGTGGGGCCCAAAACTGGACACTGTACTCCAGATGAGGCCTTACCAATGTTGAATAGAGGGGAACGATCACGTCCCTTGATCTGCTGGCAATGCCCCTACTTATACAGCCCAAAATGCCATTGGCCTTCTTGGCAACAAGGGCACACTGTTGACTCATATCCAGCTTCTCGTCCACTGTCACCCCTAGGTTCTTTTCTGCAGAACTGCTGCCTAGCCATTCGGTCCCTAGTCTGTAGCAGTGCATTGGATTCTTCTGTCCTAAGTGCAGGACTCTGCATTTGTCCTTGTTGAACCTCATCAGATTTCTTCTGGCCCAATCCTCTAATTTGTCTAGGTCCCTCTGTATCCTATCCCTACCCTCCAGCATATCTACCACTCCTCCCAGCTTAGCGTCATCTGGGAACTTGCTGAGGGTGCAGTCCACACCCTCCTCCAGATCATTAATGAAGATATTGAATGAAACTGGCCCCAGGACTGACCCTTGGGGCACTCCGCTTGATACCAGCCGCCAGCTAGACATGGAGCCATTGATCACTACCCACTGAGCCCGACGATCTAGCCAGCTTTCTATCCACCTTATAGTCCAAGAGCCATCTATGGCTCTGGATGACCAAATCTCTGGCCAGCTCTATGAAGAGCCTAAGTCCTCTATGGAACCATTCAAGAGAAACTGTTTCCTACCTTTTGTGGGGGGGCGGGGACAGTGGGAGATGGGGATTAGCAGGGAGTGTTTCCCATTTAGGGGAGATTATGGCCCATAGTTTGTATACAGCACTCAAGGCATTTTAATATTCTGGGTATTAATAACAGCCACGACATTTCACACTAGGGAAATGGCAAACACTTTGTAAGTATAAACATCAAGCTTTAATATTTATGAAATGTCCATCTTCCATAATTAGAGGCAATTTATGCTGTTTGCGAAGTGCTTGGAGATCCCGGGATGGAAGGTGCTAGAGAAATGCCATGAATTGTTGTAATATTTCATAGCTATCCCAAGAGCCACTTATTTGCTTCCTAATTTTAACAATAGGAAGGCCACTCAGAAACAATAAAAAGCCCCTCCTCCCAACACATTTTCTAGGGAGTTGCCCCGTGATACTTTAGTAAACATGAAAGGGCAGAGCTATTGGCAGGGTGGAAATGTCATTTAAGAACAACTGTCTACAATAAGCATTGATGGAATTATATGGCACAGAGTTGGAGCGCTGGTACTTGATTAGAATATATTATACATATGACTAAATGATTCCACAGGCCCATGTCAAAGCATTGCATAATCATCAATACCAATACCAAACCCTTTCTTGACAGAATGTGTGTTTTATTCCTCCCCCTGCAGCACAGCTATGAGGTCCAGGGCTTTCACCCTGCTATACTACAGTGAAAAAACAGTAAGGGACATTTGTGGTCATCATCTCTCATCTGGTTCCTAGTCTGTGATCCAAGGTATCTTCCATTTCCCCAGAGTTTTTGTACCTATTAAACTGATGGAGTTAAAATGGTGCAACCCCCTAGTGTAGACGCAGCTACACCAGTATAAAAGGGGATCATGTCAATACAGCTATTGCTGTAAATTATTCTGGAAATAAGCTATACCAATAGAGCTGCTTTCATATTAGGGCGAGGCAGCAATTTAAGTTTTTCAATCTCTAAACCAATATAGTTAATTTGCTACAAAAACTGCATACAGACCAGCTTTAAACCAATAAGTCAACTGCAAAATATTCACCAATGCACTTTGCGCTGCCCTGGAAATGCAGAGCAGCTGTAAGCCCAACTTAAACTTGCTGATTTGCACTGCTCTGGTACACCAATAACTATGCCATTAAAAGTTTACCTCAGAAAAACTATGTAAGGTTAATGCTACATCTCTTCAAATCATTAAAAATATCACAGGGGAGCTTTTTCTTTAGGTTTCTTGTTTAGAGTTCATGTATGAAATTTCTGATAATTTTAAGAGGCAAGGAAAATCTAGACCAAAACTATGTTAAGATGGAGTTTCCATTGAAAGTACATATCAGTAACTTAAGGGTACAAAAATTACAATAATATTGTAATTATCCCAAAACCAAGTATTAGAAACCCAAGAAATTTGGAATTTAGGTTACTATTAAAAGAAATCTGAACATGTTAAGGAAATGCACAGATGAACAGACACTTCCTGTGATAATTTTCATTTTGTCAAAACCTCAAACTTCTGTTTAAAAAAAAAAGTCTCAGAAATTTGTTGACCAGCCCTAGCATAGACTGTGACTTTCCCCAAGATCATACACAAATTCAGAGACAATCACTAGTTGAATCTAGAAGTACTGACACCGAGCTATCTGACCTAACCTCTAGACCTGCCCTCCTTCTGTCATGTAACTTTACAGGAATGTCACGTTGTCAACTTGAAGGGCTGAAAACCTTGGCATTGTCCTTTGACTCGCTCAGTTGAGGAAGGAAATCATGGATTACTCCCTGACTACTTCATTTAATAGAAACACCAGGATTGCATGATGGCACAATTTTCTGGTTCCAGTAGTATTTCTTCATGATCAGTGAATATCCTTAAAGCTGTATGACAACTTTCACTGGACATATGCTACATATTGCTATATATTGTAAAAACACTCAAAGGATTAACAGTTATCAGTGAATGTATCTCTGGCTGTGCACATACAGTGAATCCACAAAGAGGGGATTAGAGATGTAGGATATGAATTTAAGAAAAAAATATTACAGTGCAGCCAAGAATGAAGTCACATGGGTGCTTACCCCATGATGGATAGTATTGTGTTTTATACAAATTACTGTTATTTATTTGTACTATAGCAGCATCTGGACCCCCTCACCCCAATAAGGGACTGGAGTACCATTATGCTAGGTGCTGTACAGGGACATAAAAGAAAAAATAGTCTCAGCCCTCAAATAACTTACAATCCAAGGGCTAGATCCTATAAGCGGATCCACATGAATGGAGGAGTCTGCCCACAAGGATCAATTTCCAGGGTTTAGTTTTTATATAATAAATTAATTTGATATTAATTGAGTGGTTAATGGGAGGGGTTAAATGGCATTTATTAGTTTTAACAAGGTAGAAAAATAGCAAAAGTTGAAGGCATAGTGATGCATAATAGAAGAACTGGATAATTTCTGAAGGAAAAAAATATACCATACAGGATAGATATATCACTGTCATCTTTACCTTGAATTTATGGTAAAAATCTGAATTCTAATTTAGGAAACTTTTTTGGTGAAATATTGAATATCTTCTAACTCTTCCAAAGATACTTAACTTACCATGGTAGCATGCTTAAAATCTGAACATTTCAAACATGGGCATGTAGCCTTCCTTGCATTGTCTCAGTACAAGGAGAGATTATAAATCAAACATTCAACATTACTAATGGCAGATCGACATGGGCTGTTAAGTTGGGGGTTGCAACCAAGTTTCAGGGGGAACGTGATGGCTAGATGGGCAGTAGGGTCTTAAAACTAACTTCTGTTGTAACATGGGGTTACAGCATGGAAAAGGTTCATAACTATTGGCCTGGTAGGACACTACTTTTTTGTACTTGACTATTTATACACTGATTCTTGAACACATGCTACATTTCCATGGGCCACCCTGTGACACAGAGGGATAGATGAAGGGGTAAGAAAAGTGGCTGGTGCATTGGTGGTAGTAACACAAAGAATTTGGAAATCTTATTATGTTGTTGGGAAGGAGATGAATAGGGATTTCTTTCCATCCCCCATGGCATCTGCAAAGCTTGAGCAGTGGAGCTGCGTGATGGGCTGGACACCCTCCAGAAACCTGGTAGTCTCCACTCAGCAGCAGAATTGAGTGTTTCACACCCTGAGGAGTTGGGAGTCCTTTGTGGAGTAGCTTGTGGAGGTGGGGCGCAAACCTTGGAAAGCCCCAGAACCTCGGGACTCCTTCCCCAAAGGAGCCAGCACCAGTTGAGAGCACAGGAAGTGAACCAAGCCTTCTTACACCAACCAGTATCACCAGACCAAGAGAACCACTAGGGCACTGCGCTCAGCAGACTCGCCTTCCACCTGGGAAATAGCACCCAGTAGGAGGCGCTTTCACAGCCTCCTATCATCATATGCACTATTGTATTAATTTAGATGGAATATACAAGCCAAAGGTGTTAACATAAACCCTTGTTTAACACTGTCCATCATTAAACAATGTTAAACAAGGTTCAGGTTTGGTATAGCTTAGGACGAAAGAATCCCATGCACCGCTACAGACTAGGGACCGAATGGCTCGGCAGCAGTTCTGCAGAAAAGGACCTAGGGGTTACAGTGGACGAGAAGCTGGATATGAGTCAACAGCGTGCCCTTGTGTGCCTCAGGACATCCTGAGGTCCCTTCCAACCCTGATATTTTAGGATTCTATGATTGTATGATAGTGAGACTACCACCTGCTTCTAACCATGGAAAACACCCCATTAAAAATCCTTTTAACTTTTTAATATAAAGATACAGAAGAAAAAACAGATAAAGCATTTGAAAGGTAAATTATTACATAAGGCTTTCCTTTAAACAACATCTCTTGTTCCCTTTCAATGGGGAGAGTTCTAAAGGGAAGAAATCCACTCTCAGACTGTCAAACAAGGTTCCACTCTCAGACTGTCAAACAAAGTAGTAAAGATGGCAATAACTGCCCTTTTGGGGAAAAGAAAGCTAGTGAGGATGGGCTGGAGCCGTTGTTGCTGGTGCTGTTAAAGTCTGATCCCATTTCATTACAGGCGGTGTATGGGATTCAGCTGGAGCCAGTAAAGGTGGCAATTTTATCTGGGTCCCTCACGCTGGCTCAGTCTCGTCGGGACATCTCTCAGGATTAGGTCAAAGGTGGTCTGGGGTCCCAGCCATGACGGTGAAGCTTGCTTCAGTAGCCTCCATCTGTTCTTCTCCCCACCCACCAAAGTCGTTCTTTAAAGGCCCATCCCCTCATTACTTGGTTCACTAATTAGGTTTTTAATATCCAACACACCAATTTTTATTCATTAGCTTCCAACTCCACATCCTCCATCAACTTGGCCTTTGTGGTTCAGACCAATCCAGTTTCTCTGGTTTTCTTGTGCCTATTCCCCTCAACGTTTCTTACTATAGGTTATGGTGACATCTTATGAACTTAAACTCGCAGTTAGGGTAAATTTGTAGGCCCCATTATCACAACGGCAATTAGCTCTGAAATTTAGACATAACTACTCACATATGCTGTACTGCCATTAGTTTTTGGTCTGCTTGCATTCCACCACTCTCCTATAGCTGCATCCATTCAGCTGTCCATCCTCAGCCTCCCTACCTTTTACCTTTCCTTTCTCTCCCTTTAAACTTTTCCTCCACCAATTTCATTCTCCTTTTACCTAACTCCCTTCTCTTATTCCCATAATCCCTGCCTTGTCACCACCTCAGGCTTCAGTCCCACCCACCCTCGCTGGTCTGCATGAGCATGAATGTGATAACCTTCTGGTTACTTTACAAATCCTGTCAATCTTCCCAAGCTCCTTCTGGTGCGAGAGGGCGAGACTAGATGGCAGGAGATTATTACTAGTAAGTTCTTGATTTTGCTTAAGCAGAGACTGCTATTAATGCCATGATGTATAGTGGTTCCACAAAGGGAACAGATTTTCAGTCCATTAAAACTAAACCATTAAATGGAATATCCTTGATGGTTATTATTTCCCACTTCCCCAGAGATAAAAGGCACGATTCAGGCCCCTGATTTGTGAGTTAATCTAGAATGAAAAAAATAAAGTAAAACAAAACATTAATTTGTAATGTTTTATTTAATCTGCTTGTTAGTGCTTAGCGCCTAAACTGGAGTTGTGAAAGGACTTTTTCTCACTACAGGCTAAATAAAGTACTGTACTGTGTTTGTAAGTGTCTTAGGCTTTGCCAGAATACTGCCAATGAAGCAGGCTGGCAAGAGACAGGCACTGTCTCTGTTCTGTATCACGGAAGTAAGTGTAAGGACTCCTGCCAGCACCTCCCATCAGCAGGAATGTGACCAATGAACTCCCAGATGATGTCATTGCATGGCAAGATTACTTCCCTCTCATAGCACTTACTGCTTTGCCAACTCCAACCTTCAGTGTATTTTCCTCAGTCTGGTCCATGTACTGTAATAACTAAGTCAACTGGAAAAAATATTGGAGAAAAGACTAGGAAAAACAGAGTGTAGGGGCAGCTGGAGCCAGCAAAGAAGGCACACAGAGCTATAAAGAAGCATTGTGCAGCAATTTCTCTCTACTTCAGAGTATTTAATTCCCTGGGAGCTGGAGAAGATGGGTAATAAGCTGGCCTTTATTTTAAGGGATATCCCTTGGAGTTTCAGCTGCATAAAGATCAGTCTTTGAGGTATGTGGAAACAGTGCTAACAGTCTCTCTCTTTCAATACTTCCCGCTACTCACTCCATTGAATGGCCGTGGTCCAGCAAAAAAAAAAAAAAAAAAAAGCTTCTATCCAGAATTGGTCATCAGGCTATGAAAAAGAAGAGGTGATGAAGATAGGTTAGAAGTAATGGGAGGAAATTGTTATTTCTTATATAAAATGCATGTTACCATAGCACCTGGAGACACTGATCAGGGACCCATTCTGTTAATTCTTGAATATAGTTTATGTATTTACAATCAAATGCCCAGGTCCGGTAGCCAGTGCACACACAAAGTTAAGCATGTGCGTTAATCTCATTGACTTCAGTGGGACTACTCGTATATGTAAAGTTAAGCATACATGTAGATCTTTGCAAATTCTAGGCCTAAGAAGATGAGTGACTTATGAAAAATGAGAGGTGACAGATACAATTGAATATGTACAATGTTATAAACCTATCTACCGTTGCAAGTTATTTTCTGTATTATTTTAAATAGATAAATTAAATGCCAATGATGCCCAGCTAGCTCTTAATTTGTTTATTTTTTAAAGGTGTGGTGGCACAGGTGAGCTTTGAGGAAAGATCGGAAGTAGGCGAGGGTAGTGGCCTTATAGATCAGTGCAGGGAGAGTGTCCCGTGCATCCTGGGCAGTGTGCTAAACTGATCATTTGAAAAGAGTTTACATTTAAAGTGTTTTACCTGGAAAAAACCCTAAAGGCAAATTGCCTAGATAGAATATAAACTCAAGACTGTTAGTAGGCCAGCTCAGGCATTCTACTGTGCTAGGCAAACCAGACAACATTCACTCTTCCCATACTATAAACGCCTGTACAGGCAGTTACAGAATATTTTGCACCAGACATAGATGATTTCCTGTTTTACCATCATGATAGAGCTGACTGTGCACCGAACATCTTAACTTTGGTAACCACAAACATGAAAAGCAAACAAGCAACCCTTCTGGTACAACCTCCCTTGGCTAGAACATTGATGATAGCTGGAGTGAGCGAAGAGCAATGAAGAACACAAAATACATTTTTTCATATGTCATTTGAAGGTTCCCAGAGAGACTCAGTCTTGTCTTATCAAATGCTTCATGAATTTTCAAGCTAGCAAAATGTAAAGTGACACTAAGTAAAATAAACCACCTTATAATTCAGTTATAAGTAGCCCCAAGAACCATATGGCCAGATTATAAAATCCTTAATAAGGGAAACTTCTTGTTGTTTTGAAAGTAAGAAGTGTGGTTATTTTAGCTTTCCAGATAAATCTATCACAAACAATGTAATCATTATATAGCTGTATTTCAGTTGTCCAATCCAGTTCTAATGGACCAACTGTTCTGCATGCATGAGCATATTTACATTGAATTCTTTTCTTGCAGGTTTCATTTTCCTCCCCCACTCACCAGCAATGTAATCACTTACTTATACTATCAAAGACATGAAGGCAAGGGGTAGGCATTTCATTACCATGGTGCTGAATGTACTAGAAATTCCTATAGAGCTTGATCCTACTTCATTTCAAGTCAAGAGAAAAACCTCCCCTTGATTTGAATGATGCAAGTTCAAGCCCATAGACAGGGGATCGATTAATTCCTTGACCACATCGGTAGAAATGGATTGTAACAAGGCAGAGTTTCTCCCCCAGTTCCCAAAGACATGCTGCCACAGCCTCTCTTATTTTATTGTCCAAACTTAAACAAACAAACATACATACATTTTCTCAGCTCACCCTGGGCTACAATCCCTTGAGGACTTTTATCTTTCAGGGTCTCACAGCTTCCCCTCCCAGGGAACTTTGGCAGTCATCCTCCTCCTCTCTTGCTCCCAGACCCCCTCTTTTAAAGCCTAATCTGGGTCAGCTGATGTAGCACATGTGCGCTGGCCCTGCCCTCTCTCTCAAAGGGCCAGTGTCATCTTGTGACATTCCTCCTCAAGTAAGGCCTTGTCCACCCCAGGGCAAGCCTTACCATCTGTACCACCTCCTCTAGGGTACTGTCTTCAAAGCCTCATCTGCTTCTCTAGAGTGTCGAGATTGCTTCATGCAGAGTCTGTAGCTGTCCCTCAAGCTCATTGACCTTCAGGATCAGACACACACTCTTTTCTGAGTGGCCCAATGTTCCATAGTCAGCTGATCTTTTTCTTGTCAGACCATCTATAGCTAGTGTTCTGCAGCCATCAGTTGTTCTGGCAGTTTGCCAGTGACAGGACCCATAAAACAGGTGTCCCCTGGAGCACTGTTTTGGCCCCTGATTTCCTACCTGGGCCCCAGCTTGTTGTTGAGGTATTGTCTGGGTCCCTACTGTATATTGCTCAGCTTAAGCTTCTGCCTGGGTCTCCACAGCCTCCTGGCCAGTCTGAGGCCCTGCCTGGCTCCCCACTATACACTGATCAGCTCAAGGTTCTGCCTGAGTCCCCATTATACACTGATCAGTCTTTGCCATCATCTTCTGTTCCCTTGCCCCCTTTTCTATCTGGAGTAGGGCCAATTCCTGCTCCAGCATTGGAATGCTGCTGTTTCCCACTCTGTGCCTCTACCCTAGAGTGATCCTTCTTGTTCCAGTCCTATCAACTGAATCGATGATCTTCTGCCAAGAGGTGGTTACATCTTCTAGCTCTCATTGATATATTTTTAGCTGATCCTGAGAGCTCTGAAGACTGTCGAGGGCTTCCTCAATTCAAGCTTCCAGCTCCCTCCACTCCTTTTTCAATCAACCATTCATCTTCCCCATCCTAGGCTGTTGTTCTACTTTTCCCTGCATCAGGGCCAGGAAACCCAATCTCTCCCCAGGATAATTGGAAGGTTCTTGACTACCCTGACACATAGCCAATCTCTCCTACCCTGGACCCCCAGTTCAACCTCTGCTGTGGGGTACATGCATCTCTTGCCATGTATGCAGGAGACCTCCATATGGGGAGGTGCTGGTCCATCTTCATTGCCAACACCTTATTTTCCCAGGCAGGGGTCCACCTGTAACTGGACTCCATGAGACATACTGACCAATCCAATCCCTCTGATTGGAGCTGGATAGATAGCCTGATGCTTGCTTGGTAACTGACCACACCTGCCAGCCTGGTTAGCAGGAGCTATAAGGCTGGGAGGAGGTGGAGACTAGGATAGGAAGGTCAGGCTCAGAGGGAGGTGGGAGTCAGGAGTCTCCTAGTCTGTTGCAGGCCAGGCCTGTAGTAGGCCAAGCTGTTGTAATAAGCCTGTATATAGTTGGAAACTGGTGGTGGGGACTTGATCACAAATAAAGAGCATGAGGATTGCACCAGCCTGAAGTGTCCCTGAGTTTTTAAGAAGAGGGGGAGAAGGGCCAAACTGGAGACGCATGACATGTGCCCCATTATAGACCCCAAGCCACAAACCTGGCTACAACAGCAGCCCAAATAATCACATTCCATTATCAAGCATTCTTGCCGAATATGCCTAAGCATGCTGCATCTGAAGTGCACCACTGAACTTCCCCAGATGCCCCCAGAAGTGCTTCTGCTGGATTAAGCTTCTGGATCCAATCCATGTGTATAGGTTGCTTACTTTTCTTCCAGGATATTGTAGACATATTGTATGTTGCTAATTGTTGTAGGGTGGCCTCCTCCAGGGCCCTGACAACTCCTAGGCATCCCCCTGTTTTGGGCTATTCAGGATCCTCTCCTATGGGCATTCCCTGCAACTTTTCCTTGTCTGGCCTCCTCCAGGAGGCCCTTCCTAGTCTGCCATGCCATTCAGGCTGCTAGTCTCCTTTGACCTCAAAGGCAGCTTCTGCCCATTCAACTACCAAGGCTGAAATTGCCTTGCCCCACTCTGGGCTCCCACAGGAACCACTCCAGGACCACTTTGCTGATGGTTTTCCTCTACTGAATTAATCTCTACACATAACCACCAGGCAGCAAGGTCCCATAATCTTTGAACCACGATGCATGGTCGCGACCCCTGCAGGAACGGTTCAGCCTGAAACTGCTGCCTGTATACATTAAGAGTCAGTCCAAATCTACCTAAGACAGCAGCTTTCACCACAGGATAGGAACCTGCCTGCTCACTGCTTACCATCTCGTGGTCTGCCTGTGCCTCACCTGTCAGAAACAGTGCTATGTGGGCCTCCCAAGATGATTCTTCCCAGCCTGCTGCACTGGCCAATCACTCAGAGGTATGGAGGAAATAAATGATTAGGGGACTGGAACACATGACTTCTGAGGAGAGGCTGAGGGAACTGGGATTGTTTAGTCTGCAGAAAAGAAGAATGAGGGGGGATTTGATAGCTGCTTTCAACTACCTGAAAGGGGGTTCCAAAGAGGATGGATCTAGACTGTTCTCAGTGGTAGCAGATGACAAACGAGGAGTAATGGTCTCAAGTTGCAGTGGGGGAGGTTTAGGTTGGATATTAGGAAAAACTTTTTCACTAGGAGGGTGGTGAAGCACTGGAATGCGTTACCTAGGGAGGTGATGGAATCTCCTTCCTTAGAAGTTTTTAAGGTTAGGCTTGACAAAGCCCTGGCTGGGATGATTTAGTGGGGATTGGTCCTGCTTTGAGCAGGGGGGTTGGACTAGATGACCTCCTGAGGCCCCTTCCAACCCTGATATTCTATGATCCTCAGGAACCAGCTTCACCAGAGCTATCCTCTTTAATACCAGCTGAGCTCCCCAGAGACCTTTGGCCCAACCGCTTCTTCAACCACTCCTGTTATTGGAGGTGGGCCTCCAGTCACTATTGTTGCATGGCAAATTGTGCCTTCTGTTGCTTCTGCAAACTCTGCAATAGCAGTAGCATATCCTGGGTCTGGTTCTCTTTCTGCTGTCACTGTAAAGTAGCTGTTGGCTTGTGCTGCACCACCACCACCAGATGTATCACCTTCTCCATCTTTCTTGGTCACCTAAATAAGGAGGGGTGAGTCAATGTTTGGAGGCTTCAGTTTCCCCTTGATGGATTCCAGGGCCAATGGCCCATCTGCGTTCTCCACCACATGCAACAAGGGAGGGCTTCTCCTCCAGCTCCCAAAGACACAGCCACATCCACAGTCTCTCTAAGGCAGTTTTATTGGCCAAACTTAAACAAATGGTTTTGCAGCTCACCCCGGGCAACAATCCCTAGGGGATTCCCCCTCCCCTTTTTTTTTTTTTTTTTTTTTTTTTTTTTACTTTTCAGCCTCTCACTGCTTCCCCTCTCAGGTCACTGACTGTCGTCCCGCTTTTGCCACTTTCTAGCTCTGAGCTTATCTTCACTACCAGGGCGATCAATGCTGCTGCAATCAACGCAGCGGGTGTCGATTTAGCGGGTCTACTGAAGACTTGCTAAATCAACAGCGAAGCACTCTCTGGTCACTCCCAGTAATCTAGTTTCCCAAGAAGAGTAACGGAAGTCGGTGGGAGAGCGTCTCCCATCAACACAGCCC